>NC_137513.1:922500-1015000 GCF_041902795.1 Electrophorus electricus
TCCCTGCTGTGTGTGTAGAACACAGCGGAAGAAGGACGCAAAATAGTGAGGATGAGGATGAGGAAGCAGAGGATGACTTGACCCTTGTTCTGGCCACCTGCAGAAGCAGCGGCCTCCCGAAGGCCTCACTGAACTGACCTCTGTGTGTTGAAGTCTTATTTTCCGAGAGGAGCAGAATGGACTCTTTGCCCAGATAGACAGCGAGCGGATGAATGAGCCGCGTTAGCACGGCTGTGGCCAGCGTGGTGCTGGAGCCAAGTGGAGGAGGAGGTGGAGCTTGGGGAGATATTTCTACACCCACAGCCTCACAGGTGGCACCCTGGCAGTGGGCCCCACCGGGGGCTGGTGGGCCAACCATGCCTGAGCACCCGCGGGATCTGAATGGCCCCGTTCACATGCACAGCATCCGGTGAAGAATGGTGCGCGTGTGTATGGAGTTGGCACAGATCACATCTTAAAGACAGATCTATCTGTTTGTGTCTGAATGCTCAAGTAATCTGACTTTTGGTGGAATTTTCCAGTTTAAAAAATGCCAATATATGGAATTCTTTGAAGAGGAAACATGATGGCATATTGAGAAAATTAACAAAAATGAGCATTTATTTGCAAAAGACCTGCCAAAATGACTTAACCTCAGCTGCACACAGCTGCAAAATATAAGGCCTTCCTGCAGTTGAGTGTGTGTGAAACGTGGACAACATTCCTTGCATGTGGTAGTTTTCCTCTATAGACCCTTGTTGTTTTGAGTGATCCGGAGGGTGGGAGGAAATAGCAGAGTGGGGGGGGGGGTGTAGGAGTGGAGGGGTAACCCGAGCCCCAAGTCCAGCTGCGAGGACGAACGGCGAGCGAAAGTTGGGTGTTGTATTCCTGCAGCTGCAGGGTTAGGGGTGGGCGGGGCCATTACTGCCTGCTAGTCTCACGCTCACAGCGAAGCCGGTTTAGACGTTTCTTTGTTATTAACAAGGACTGAGGGTGTTGGCGACAGCACAAGGCAGGAAGCTCTTCACACAACTGACCGCGCCGTCGAGTGTGTGGCCGCATTCCTCTGGTGAACAGGCACGGAGTCGCACGGCCTGGGCTGGAGAGAGCCGACACACACGAGGCACTCTGGGAGATTTCCAACATGCTCGGGCATGTTCACAGCCCATGAAGACCAAACGCACTCCCCTCTCGCAGGAGGAGGTGCAGGGTGAGGTATTTGAGCTATGCAACAAACTACCGTTGTGTCTCGGAGACGCCTGGCAGAGATCCTCTCTGAACCTGGTCAGCAGGGGCGCCACACTCCCGCCTGTATGCACAGCACAGCAGCTCGTGTGACCACACAACACTGCGCAAACACCACCTCACAAACACCGCACAACACACCACAACCGCAGTACTGACAAACCTGTTACAGTTTGTGTGCAAGCGTCTGTGCGATAACACTTCTCTGGTACGGCAAAGATCGTTTGTTTACTTTTAGTCCTGCGCTCGTGTTCCGTATCTCTGCACTGCAGTTGTTTTTCTGCTAATCCTGGACCACGTGCTTCTGGAGTTTGATAAGCACCTGAGAGTGCTTCAGATGTGTGTTCCAGTGGTCGTCACACACACTCCACTTCCAAGAGCCGTGAGCAGACTGGAGTGGGAGGGGTTAAGAGCACCCGACAGCCCAGCGTGGTATCTGATCTGAGGTCAGTTCCAGGTCCTCACCTGCCCTACAGCGAGTCTGCGCAGGAGTGTGCAGCGTCTCGGAGCCTCAGTACTGCGTGGGAGAGCGTCTAGGCGGTGCTTGCTAAGTGCCTGCTAGTGTGAAAGGGCTCACGTTGCGCAGCTGACAGGCGGGCATGTCGGGAATGTGTGTGCCGAATCCGGGAGGGAGGCAGCTGGCGGAGGGGAGATCGGGGAAAGGGGCATCTGGGGGGCATCTCCGGTTCTGGGGCACCTGTCTTCGTGAAAAGGCCCTCTTGTGGGCTGCAACAGGTGTCTGTGGAGGAGTTCAGCCTCTTGCTTGGGCCCCCTCCCTCACACACACACCCCCACACACACACGCACACATCCAGCATTATTGGCAGTGTTTATGGTTAAGGCGGTGGGACTCCATGTCCACACCTCGGTTCTGTCCCCCTGGTAAGCATGAAAGAGCCGTTTGTGATGTCTTCCTTGCAGGCCAAGTGGGTCTCTGCCCCCTCCACACAACTGCTCTGTTTAGCCTCCCAGGCTCCGCCTTCTCACCAGGCCCTGCCCTCTGTCCACACAGTCAGCCTATTCATTCTGTGAGGAGGGGAGGAGATGCTTCCTGCCTCCTGCTCCTTATCCGAGGAGTGTTGGCCGTCCTTCATACGTCTGCCAGGTCTGTGCTATGTGGTTCACTAGTGATCAGACACCAGTCCCTGCACTCCTCACTCCTGCCACTGTGCACACTGACAGTCGTGTGTTCCTGACATCACGGTTTGACACAGACGAGTCCACACAGGTGGTTGTGTCTCACTACGAACTCCTGCCTCGGCCTGGCGGAGTGGACAGGGACTAAGCTGTCTCTCCCCTCTCTGTGACACAAAGAACATCACCTTCCCATGTTGCCATGGCCACCAAAGTAGTGGTCCCAGCCAATCAGGAGCTAGGTGAAGAGATGAATGAGTCTGCTGACAAACAAATGATGAATTCCCTCTCTTCTCTTTCCACTGCATCTCTCTCTCTCTCTCTCTCTCTCTCTCTCTCCCTCTGTCTCTCATCTCTCTTCCTCTCTGATCTATGGACTTGCAGTTGAGTCAGAAGAAACATTTAAATTGCATAATCTCTCTCTTCTGCTTTGAAGTCACTCGGAGGGAAGTGACTTGCTAAAGTGTTTAAAGAAGCTTTGATTTTAAGGCATGAGAGAAAGAGAGCGCAAAACAGAGGGAGGGAGGAAGGGAGAGAGAGAAGACACTCCAGGAGCAAGAACAGAGGAAAGTTTGGGAGGTTTGTCAGGACGGTGGAGGTGAGTCATGGCGTGCAGCTGTGACTCAGTCCATCAGTTACTCTGCAGAGAGCGTAGGGCGCCGTCACCAACTTCCCCCGAGAAGTGCCACACTTTCAAACAAGTTTCAGTCAGTCTGACTCAGCGGCAGTGAAGATCTGCAGATCCAAGCCCAGCGTGGTCCTCACGTCCGCCCGTCTGTCTGAGTCCAGCTCACCTGTTCGAGGGATGACGCTGGAGTCGTGGAACAGTAAGGGTTGGGAAGGATTATGTGGGATTATATAAGGATGCAACAGAAGGCTAAAATGCGTATGAGGGCGTGGCGTCTTTCCCATCTCCACCGGGATTGGATGGAACCTTCAAGCCAACACCTGAGTGAGCACTCCTCACACCCCCGCCTCACTCCTCACACCCCCTACTGTGCTGTGTCCACAGCGTTTAGAGAAGAATGCGGACATGTCATTTATTTACATTTACGTTTCATTTACATTTTCTACATTTAGCAGACGCTCTTATCCAGAGCGACTTACAAAAGTGCTTTGTTATTTCCTCATAGAACATATCCTAGTACAGTACAGTAGGTTACAGTCCAATATACCAATGAACTAGAATACTGTAGAGGTACAGGGATCGCTGCTGATGACTAGAAGTGCAAAAGACATATAAGCTCTGTAACAGACATCAGTCAGTGTAATAAACAATAAGTACTAGAGTTAGTCAACATAAGAGCAGGGTGAGTCGTCATTTAAATATTCCACCAATAGGTGGGTCTTCAGTCTGCGTTTGAAGACTGTAAGGGACTCTGCTGTCCAGACAGCTCGGGAAGTTTCGTTCCACCATCTGGGAGCCAAGTTATGGCCAGACTGGTACTGGGTTAGAGAGCCCAGTCTTCCCGTGGGCCGGCTCTGGGCTAGTGTTCCACTCACCCAGTGGGATGGGCCTTGTTAGGCTTGTTCTGAACCTACCAGTGTTTTGTAAGAACTTTGACCTTGCCGTTGGGTAGTGTGTTCAAACAGACGAGAGAAGAGGGGAACATTAGTATAATGTTACCTGTGTTTGTGAAATGTTTGGTGGCTTTTGTGAACACTGTTTTTTACATATTTTTATTATTATGCATAATTAAACTATATAATAAAGTAAGACGGTTGATCACAACATTTACTTTTATATCTTGCACTTACACCTTTTTCTTTAAAACGTTTGACTGTACACTGGGCATGTTTGTAACAAACTGTTGGCGGGTGTAGGCACGTGGTGAAGACAGGCAGTGAATGTGAGTCAGTGCTCCAAACACCAGCCTGGCACCACAGAAATATTGACTACACACGCTCAGTAGCAGGGCATGAGTGGAAGGCGTGAATGACATTACGCTACTAGTGCTGGAATTCATCTGGTCAACAACACAATTATACAAACACTGTAAGAGTTTGAGTTTCGAACCTCTTGAGATCATCAGAACATGACGCTGGAGGATGTGAGGTCAGCAGTGGGCTTGGGTTAGCCTTGCTGATGAGGGTTGAGCATCACTGCACCACATCCTCCATCACAGTGGAATAAGGGCCTTTTGGCAGGTTGTCGTATTTGAGAAAGTTTTTAAAAGCTAGGTACAGGTGAGAAGGTTCGTTCTGATCCATGTAGAGTTCAGCGAAGGGTTCAGAAAGTTCTAGAAAAGAGTTTGGAGTATTCTAGACAAGCAGCTCTGGGTTCTTCTAGTCTTGGGATATATAAGGAGGACTTTGGGCTGCCCTCTCTGCACTTAGTGCTAAACTTAGACTCGCCATGTCTAATTAAAAGAGAGAAGAAATAGTTTACCATTAACCTACATCTGTGTGTGATTGTGTCACCGCGTGTGTGAGGAAACGACAAAATGTCAGGAATGTGGTAGAGGTTGGGAAGGACTGAGGAGTGTCGAGAAAGTGGGAAGAACACAGGAGCTGCGACCTTTGACACCTGCGATGACATAACATGCCCTTTTGACACCTCCGCAGAGACCAGCGTCTCCACCACCCCATCCCCCATGTCTCGAGTATCTCCACACCCCTCTCGCATCTGCATGGAGGGCCGTCCCTAGTTAGCAGCCATGTGTCAGCAGGACAAAGACGCTCATACCATTGATATGGTTTCTCACCTGCTTAACGCCAGAGTTCTCCAGAGAATGGACCTGGATCGAGGTCTGAACCGAATGTCCGAGGTGTGCGCTCTCCAGTGGCCCCTGATTTAAATGTTCTGACACAGGGGGATTGTGCTGGATGGGGAGGACTGTGTTTGAGCCGCGGGCTGGAGCTCAGTGGGGGGGTTTGTAGCATTTTATTGATGGTGTTCCACTGGTGGCCTCCAGTAGAAAGGCAGTCAAAGTTTAAGGCTGATGCGACTTACTGGTCCAGTAGCAGTTCTGCTTTCATCCGTGATCCTGAAAAGTCTTATGAACATTTTACATGGGTGGGGTTGACCTTAAATAACCTTCCAATAGTCAGTTAGGATTTCATGTCAGAGGAGTGTTTGAGCCTGACTCTGCAGAACAGATCCCGTCTGTGGAGGCGCACGTCAGTGAACGCTCTGATGTTTCTCTAACCTTTTCGTATGGAGGGGCAGTGCTCACAGATGGTTTGTGCTCCAGAATGTCAGCACAGAGTGTGCTCACAGCAGTCGGGGAGTTGAGGAGCTCTGTGTCAGCGCGAACCCGCGTGACCGGCACGGCACGTGGCGCGTGCATCACACAGTGTTTTGACAGGAACTGGCACGGGTCCTGTGAGTAATCGGGTCGCTCTCCCTCCACCCATGCACCTCCACCCATACCTCCTCCCATGCACCTCCTCACAGCCCAGGAGTTTTAAGGCCTGTCTCCTTGTGAAGCTGCCATGTTGTTATACTGCTGTGTTGGTAACACGTCCTGGCAGAGAAGGTTTGTTGTGATGGACAAAAGGGAGAGAAATGGGGAGGATATCCGGACCATACCGGACCGGACCAGACCGGACCGGACCATACCGGACCGGACCGGACCAGACCAGACCATACCAGACCATATCGGACCAGACCATACCAGACCGGACCGGACCGGAGTAGAAAGGTTTTGTTAATGTCTGAAAATGTAATCAACTCTGACCTGAATTCAAGCATAGTGGATGTTAGTCACACGAGGCAAACAGGAAACAGGAGATCCAAACGCCTGTCCCTCCAACTGGACAGTCGAGTCAAATCGCAGTCAGGTTGTTGTCATTACAGATTCTGGAAGCGTGTGTGTGTATGAACATATACTAAAAGGAAGACGTCCTCCTTATATACAGTATGTTCTCCAAACTTCAGTTTGTTGGTCAGACACTATTAGACCGTCTTAAGACATGGAGACATGGCTGTCACGTCGCATAGTGTGTTCAGTACATGCCCGACAATGTCTGTCTTGCTCACTCACTCACTTTTGTGCTCTCTCTCTTTTCTCACACACACACACACACACACACACAGCTAGATTTGAGGGATTAAAGAAAGGCCACCAGTGATAAAATGGGATTTCTGTGTCCTCCCTGCACTGAGAGAGCTGCAGTGGGACATGGGAGACTGAGACTAGCTGGAACGGAGGCTGTACTAGAGTTGGGACGAGCAGAAAGGCTCGTTGGCAGACACCCAAGCACTTCCACCCAAGATACTAGTCTACATTCCTACATGCATAATAATGGACACTGTAGTTACTGGCAGCTCTGGAGGTCCTCGATTAACTCCCTGTCCGTCTCTTCTGAATAGTGCTGTCTGCAGTGCAGTTAACCAGCACACGGCAACGAGAGCACAAATAAGACCGCCCTTCAGCTGTGGCGAGGGAGGGGGGGTGGAGGTGCAGATTGGTGGGTTGTAGGTGGGGTGTAGTGGGCTGGGGTGGGGTTTGATGGGCTGGGGGTGGGGTTATGTCAGGGCACACAGGGAAGTTTGAGAGCAGGAAGGTCTGTTTTGCAGTACAGACCAACTCTGCATCCTGGATCTGTGCCCTTAAAACTCTGGTCTGGTGCTGCTAGCTGGCTTGGTTACCGGTGGACATGTAATTCCATTGTCTCCTAGCTACATTGCGTTTGGTAAAGGTCATATGGTGATGCACTGGACCTCATGAGAGGCGGAGGTCAAACAGCAGTTGCTGTAGTAGCAGGGTTGGGCATGACAAATGTACGTAGCCACCTGGAGGACCAGTGACCCATAAGTCCTGCTCTTGAAGTGCCAGCGCTGGATTGACGCTGCCATCTTGGGTCCCGTTAGCTGTGCGTTGCTGCTGGTAATTGTGGCTCCCAGTAACTGCTGAAAACTTGCTGTGTGAGCTGAAGTATTTTAGTCTTTTTCAAGGGTACAGATCTCACAGTGAAGCTTGCCACAGGCACTAGGAACGCTGTGCTCACTTGTGCTGAAGTGGAAGAAATTCCAAAGACGCCCATGTGCAGGACTGCCAGTCTCGACCACACGGCACACGTCCAGGCTGCAGGAACAGGCCTCCCTGGCCTCTTTTTTCTGATGGAAGTCCAGCCCCCATCACGGGGCTGCTCATCTCTGGGGCACAAAACAGCGACGAAGCTTCCTGGGGCAGATTGGCTTCCCCTTACCCTTCCTGGGGCAAATTGGTTTCCTCTCACCCTTCCTGGGGCAGATTGTTCTGACAGTGTCTGGCCAGTCTCTCTGCATCTCCTCCAGCTCATTTAGCGGCATTAGCCTTTAAGCTTATGAGGTGCTCATTTGACCCCTAACCCCTGACTCCCGACCCCCGGCTTCCTGTCTTGCCTTGGTACAGCAACGTTAGGGGAGCAGCCTGAGTGCAAGGACTCTGATGGAATATGAACTGTTTTGTCCTGTTCCATGGTTTCGAGTGAGCATCTGGAGAGGGACTGATTGATTGATTGATCCCCCAAAAATGTGGTTTTTAATTTGTTGCATGGTACCCTGCTGACACGCTGACCCTAATGTGGTGTACCGAGGGGGGCGGGGTTAAGCCTGCAGCACCACAGGGTGACTTTATAGTTCCTCCAGATTAGGGCCCTCGGACTCTGTGGGGCCACTGTGTCCACCGTCTTGCTCGCTACAGCTCAAACTAGGGTCTGTTTAACCGAGCTGCAGATTAAAGGATATTCATCGGACATTCCTTGCGTGTTTTCCTGAGATGTGGATTAATGGACGGTTTAGGCCCTGCTCTGAGACGCGGTATTTCTGTTTTTAGACATTCACACAGCAGTGTTTTGTGTCTCCTGGTGCTGAAACAACACTGCTCTTTCCTACTTTGTCCTTCTGGTGTTGGAATGGCTCTCTGTGTCGGGAGTGACTCCTGCCTCAGCTTGAGGGATCTGTTCCCCAGACAGGTTCTTTGTTAGGTTTTTATTTTAAGAGAATGTTATACAATATACCACACACACACACACACACACACACACACACACACACACACACACACACACACACACACACACACGCGCGCGCGCATGCGCACACACACACACACCTCTCCTATTACTGATATCTACTGTCACTTCCATTATTTACCAGAGTGAATATTTTATGGTGAGTTGCAGAGGGCAGCTTCACTAATGAGCTGCTTCACCCCTCAAAATTCACCACAAATCTCTCCCTCTCTCTCTCTCTCCCCCTCCCTCTCTCTCTCTGTCTCTCTTAAATTCAAATTGCTTTATTTGCATGAATTGTAATTAATAACTGTTGCCAAAGCAATTAACAGAATTATTTACATTAAAAGTGATAAAATTGTTGAACAAAAGGCACAAAAAGAAATAAATGTATATAATGAAGCTTTATATACACCTACTGTACACACGCCCACACACTAGCAAACGTACGCACACATTCACACACATACTTTAACACATGTATGTGCTGACAAACAAATACACTTAAATAAATATTACATATACATGGGGCTGAATTAAGATATGGTTTATTTTCTCAGTGTGACGGTTATAAACTGATATTTTAACACATTCAGAAATTTGTCCTATATTTTTATGTTCATAAAAGAAGTGTAGATCTATATGTCTGAAGTCTTGTATGAGGTGTGCATATTTTGTGCGTGAACAGAGAAAGTGCTGTTCTGTTTGTTTCTCCCGAACTGCACTATCTCTCTCTCTCTCTCTCCCCCTGTGTCTGACTTTTCTCTCTCTCTCTCGTGCTCTCTCTCTCTCTCTCTCTCTCTCTCTCTGTGTGTGTGTGTGTGTGTGTGTGTGTGTTATGAAGAGCTATTTAAAAAGAATGGTCGTCTCTCCCTAATCTAGTCTCTCCACCCTGTGAACAAGCAAATAAGTAACTGATCTTCCTCCAGCTGGGTGCTGGTCCAGCCCTCTGCCACGCCCCCTGCCCCACCCCCTGCCTGCTTCATCCTGCACCTACTCATGGCAGCTCAAGATCTTATTCGTACCACATCACTGGAAAAGACAACGAGGAAATATGAACCCGAGCACAATAAGAAGCTCTGTGCTCGACTGGCCGGCTGGGTGGAGGCCCGGCTGGGTGGAGGCCCGGCTGTTTTTAGCTCTGTGGTAAGATCCTCACGGGACATGGAGACAGAGATGATTGGGATGTTGGCGGGGTTAGGCCTCGGCTGACAGGCGGGCAGTGCCGAGACTGCAACACCCCCCCACTGTTTCATTACTCGGCTCTCCACTCATCTGGTTTTGACAGGCCTGTTGTGGTCGCTCTCATCACACATGTCCTTGTGTCAAAATAAAAGCCTTGTAAACTGGTCTGTATGTAGAGTCGTGTGTGTGTGTGTGTGTGTGTGTGTGTGTGTGTGTGTGTGTGTGTGTGCGCGCGTGAGCTGGGTGGTGATCGTGAAATGGCTCATTTGTAACTGATCAGTGTTCTGCACTGCAGTTCACATGGCATTAAACGCACACTAGTTCACATGGGGTTAAACACTATAGTTCACACGGGATTAAACACACTAGTTCACACGGGATTAAACGCACACTAGTTCACACGGGGTTAAACACACTGTAGTTCACACGGAGTTAAACGCACTGTAGTTCACACGGGGTTAAACACACTAGTTCACACGGGGTTAAACACACACTAGTTCACACGGGGTTAAACACACACTAGTTCACACGGGGTTAAACACACACTAGCTCATACAGCATTAAACACACACTAGCTCATACAGCATTAAACACACACTAGTTCACACGGGGTTAAACACACACTAGCTCATACAGCATTAAACACACACTATTTCACACGGGGTTAAACACACACTAGTTCACACGGCGTTAAACACACTGTAGTTCACATTGCGTTAACACATCTGCTTTGCTTCTGTTTGCAGTGAGGGGGTCTTCAAGTGTCCTGAAGACCAGCTCCCACTGGACTACGCCAAGGTAACGGCCCTCCACCTCCCTCTATTGCATCAGGCCCTCGAGCACTAGTTCAGGCTGAACCCAGAGGCCTGGTTCTGCTCCTGGTTCTGGAGTTATTCCCATGTCCCTATAATCTCATGAGCTCTGAGACAAAGGGGCCTCATTCACAGACACACTTGGGAGGTCGCGGCGAGCTGTGCCCCCATCCACACCCATACCTACCCCACATCTCACAAATTAAACTAACCAACAACCACAGACATCTGACTATGCTGGGAATCTTGGCCATGGAACCTCGGAATCTTGGCCGTGGGATCTGGGAATGTTGGCTGTGGAGGAGTGCAGAGGTAGGAAGTGTAGGTGGACAGGACTAGGAAGATGGGAGTCATCTCAGTTTTCCTCCATCTCGGTTCACATCTGCTAGAAGAAGACCTGCCGTCCTCCAGATATGGAGCATCTGTGCGTGTGCGGGAGACAATAAGAATTTCTCCCTTTGTTTGGTTGGCGTGGTGATGATGATGGGAAGAGAAGTGCAGCAGCTCTGAATATAGCATCATGGGGAATCTCATTGAACCACCAAGCTGATTCGCAAACTATTTCTGGTAGACTTATCTAAAGAGTATCCACACAATAACATCCCAAAATCCTCGCTTCTCCCAAACTATTTCTGGGAGGAAATTACAACCTTCTATTTGCAATCATCTTGCCCTGTACCCCTCTGAGGAGAAGGATTCCACCCAGTCTCCTTAATTAGAGTCTCTGTGTGAGTCCCAGCCCCTCCCTCAGGGCTGGGCGGAGGTCTCTCCTCAGAAACCACGTCACTTCTCCCTCACGGTCCCTCTTTGAGTTTAACAACATCCACTGGTTTCCACAGAGTTTAACAGTATGCCAGGCAGTAGTCACGATATTCTTATCGTGAAATATTCTTAGATGCAGCTGTTTTGTGCCAAGAGCTTGCTTAGCTTAGTCTCCAGGGATCCACTTAGTCACTTGCTCAAGTGTGTGTCTAGATGTGGAGAGTAGGTGGGACCCGCTGTGTGTGTTCCTGAGGGTTTCGAGCAGGTACTCCACTGTTGCTGAGGTCAGTCTCTTGAAGGCTTGTGCGTGTGTGCGCGCGCATGTGCATGTGTGTGTGTGTGTGTACACCTGCTCATGTGAGCCCCGTCTCAGATGGTTTTCGAGTTGTTCATGGCATTCTAGGTAGGTGTACTTTCTCTCTATAGTAAACAGTGTGGTTGTAGCCGTTGTACACACCTCGTGCACCAGACTGCACGACCTCCCACCTCTTGAGTTCCAGAGCCACAGAGGGGTGGAGGAGTGTGAGCTAACTACTTCAGGAACACACATCAGACCTCTGGGTGTTTGAGCTCTGTTCCCCCACCACACACACACACACAAGCTCGTATTTTAAAGCTTGTTATTGTACTTTTTTTTTATGTGTACTTTTAGAGGATATTCTCCCCTACGGCTTGACTCTACCCTCTGGACTTTTATTTTGGTATGTGGATTTTACTTAGAGCGTGACTCAGTAGAGAGTTTCAACACTAAGGCCGCAGTGTTTGCTTGTTTACTTTGCTTGCTTCCTTATTTGTCTGATTCTTTATTTTTTTGTTTGATAGCTTGTTTACTTTGATAGAAAAACATTAAAGCAAAGATTGTGGCCTTGTCAAAATCCTCCAATTTATTTTTAAGAAATAAATTGAATGAGAAGTCTTTGTACCACGCGTGTGTTGGAGATATAACAAACAACGTGACAAACATTTCGTCTGTACATTAACCTCCTGCATCTGCTGCTGTGTGGGTCTGTGTATACTGGGATGTTTTTCATGAATGATGGACAATGGTAGGACTGTGTCCTCATTGGTTGGCTGATTTACACATGACTGTCTCCCCTAGTGTGTAAATAAAGTGCCCCTCCCCCGTTCAGCCCATTCACATCTAATGATCTTCCGCCTCTGCTCTGTTTATATTGGACTCCACGGTGACAGACGTGTGCGCGTGGGTATATGTGTGTAGGTGTGTGTGTGTGTGTGTATAGGTGGGTGGGTGTGTGTGTGTGGTTAATCTCTGGTCATGTTCCGCAGATCTATCCTGACCCTGAACTGGAACAGCAGATCTTGGCTGTGTAGGTGTGTGTGTGTGTGTGTGTGGATGTGTGTGTGTGTGTGTGTGTGTGTGTGTGTGTGTATAGGGGCTGTGGGTGTGGTTAATCTCTGGTCGTGTTCTGCAGATCTATCCTGACCCTGAGCTGGAGCAGCAGATCTTGGCTGTGTGTGTGTGTGTGTGTGTGTGGCTGTGTGTGTGTGTGTGTGTGTGTGGTTAATCTCTGGTCGTGTTCTGCAGATCTATCCTGACTCTGAGCTGGAGCAGCAGATCTTGGCTGTGTGTGTGTGTGTGTGGTTAATCTCTGGTCGTGTTCTCCAGATCTATCCTGACCTTGAGCTGGTGCAGCAGATCTTGGCTGTGTGTGTATAGGTGTGTGTGTGTGTGGTTAATCTCTGGTTGTGTTCTCCAGATCTATCCTGACCCTGAGCTGGAGCAGCAGATCCTGGCTCTGGCTATCCGTTGTATCCACAGTGAGGAAGGCTGTCGGTGGACCGGCCAGATGAAACAGCTGCAGGTCAGTTTATGAGCCCTGCTGACTCCTCCCTCTTCTCACCTTGCTACTTTTCCTTGTCTCTGTTCATTTTTGTGTTTTCTCTTCCTAAATGTTCTCTGTTCCCATTCCGGTCTTGGCTTTTCCCTGTACCATCCATGGCAGTCTGTCCTGCGAGCGTAACTGAGTGAGTGTGCACGTTACAGCCCAAGGCAGTGTGCTGATGTTCTCTCTTTCTCTCTCTCTCTGCCTCTCTTTGTCTGTTTGTCTGTTTCTCTCTCTCTCTCTCTGTCCCTCTCTTCATCCCTCTCTCTCTCCCTCTCCCCCTCCCCAGGGCCATTTCTCCACCTGCGCCTTTAACGTGATCCCCTGTCCAAACCGCTGCGCCGCTAAGCTGACCCGCCGTGACCTGCCTGACCACCTGCAGCATGACTGTCCCAAGCGCAAGGTCAAGTGCGAGTTCTGCGGCAGCGAGTTCACAGGAGAAGCCTTCGAGGTAAGCCCCGCCCCAGGGGCATCAGTAAGCCCTGCCCAAATTGGTTGTTATTGTTTTGTCACTCAGACTGGTGAGACCTTGCTGTTGGCTTTTAGGCTGTAGGTAGGTCTGGACTCGTTTGGCTCACTGCTCATAAACAGTCTTTGAGCTCCAGCGCACTCGGGGTTAATATCTCACACTGCTGTCAGTCTTTTAGAAGCCCCTCCCCCACCCCTGTTTTGATGTGCTGGAACAAATTCCACAATTTAGAAAAGAGTTATTTAATGTGTCCTTTGATGTTGCTTTTGTTGCAAGTGTAGACTAGGAAGTTGAACCAGATTGGTAACCAACCAATTGGTATGTTTTATTCTGCCGAAAGCTTAGAGAATGTGCCCACATTAACAGACATGAACATCTGCTCTTTTGTGTCCTTGGCTTGTCTCTGTCCCAGAACCACCAGGGCATCTGTCCCCAGGAGAGCGTGTACTGCGAGAACAAGTGTGGAGCACGCATGATCCGGAGACTCCTAGCACAGCATGCTGTGGCAGAGTGCCCTAAACGCACACAACCCTGCAAGTACTGCGGCAAGGAGTTCGTCTACGATACCATCCAGGTCCGTCCTGCCCCACCAGCCAATCAGCTAGCGACCAGTCAGCTAGCGGCCCAACGGCCAGCAGTTAGTCAGCTAGGGGGTGCTAATCCAAGTTCAAGTTCGGTTTATTCATCACATACATAGTCATACACAGTATAACGCGCAGTGAAATGGTCAAACGGGTTCTTCACCCCCAAGGCCTCACAGTAACAGAAGCTCTCGTGTTATAACATGTGAATGGAGGAGGGATCTGAGCTTTTATAAACTAAACTAAACCCTGAAAATACACACACACACACACACACACTTTTCCCTCATCTTTCAGTGCAAGCCTTCATTCAGGAGTTTCACTAACACGTTCTTACACTCTCTCATACCATAGTGTGAGCTACAGTACAATTATAACTTTGGGCTCTACTTGGCTTTCCATGTAATGAACCTTTATTCTAATTGACATGTTTAATTAGATGCATTCCCCACGCTGGCCAGTGAGGTTTACAGGACAGGGCTCAGTGTGTGTTGGCGCAGCATGTGAAGGACATGATGTCCATGTTCCCTCAGAGACCTGTGACCAAACTCCTCCGTCCTGTTGCCCTCTCACACAGAATCACCAGTACCACTGCCCCCGCTTCCCCGTGCAGTGCCCCAACCAGTGTGGCACGCCCAACATCGCCCGCGAGGACCTGGCAACCCACGTCAAGGAAAGCTGCAGCAGTGCGCTTGTGCTCTGTCCATTTAAAGATGCTGGCTGCAAGCACCGAGTGAGTCTCCCTTCCCCGACACCTCCTCATCTCTCATCTCCTCTCACCTCCTCCCCTCCCCCTTTGCACCGCATAACATGAAAGTGAATTTTTTTTTGGTTTTTAAAAGTCCACAGACAAGTGATGTCCAAACAAAGCTGTCTTCAGCGTGTAGCCCAGCGGCCCCTGGGTGTATTTTAATGAGAACCATGCTCTTCTGATCTGATGGAACCTTTTGTTCTATTTCTGAAGTTTTAATTAAAACTAAAAAGACTCGCGCTGTGGTGGTGAGAGCCGATGGGTTACATGTGTTCAGACTGGTGAGGTGATTGCGCTCTAGCCCCGCCCCCACCAATGAAATGAAGGCAGTAGGGGCACTCACGAGTTCTAATGCATACATGCAGAGCAACGCCCAACAGCAGTAACACATTGAGCGCACTCAGATATTCGTCTCAAGACGCGCTCCAATGAAATGTCTTGCTGGTTGCAGTGCCCGAAGCTGGCGATTGGCCGTCACCTGGAGGAGACCACTAAGTCCCACCTGACCATGATGTGCAGCCTGGTGGCACGGCAGCGTCAGGAGATGGCCGAGCTTCGCCGGGAGATGGAGGAGCTGTCTGTCAGCCACGATGGCGTGCTCATCTGGAAGCTCAGTGACTACTCTCGCAAGCTCCAGGAGGCCAAGCTCCATAGCAACCACGAGTTCTTCAGCCCGCCCTTCTACACGCATCGCTATGGCTACAAGCTGCAGGTTTCCGCCTTCCTCAACGGTAACGGCAGCGGCGAGGGATCGCACCTGTCCATCTACATCCGCGTGCTTCCCGGCGAGTACGACAACCTGCTGGAGTGGCCGTTCTCCTACAAGGTGACCTTCTCTATCCTGGACCAGAGTGACCCTTCGCTCTCCAAGCCGCAGCACATCACCGAGACCTTCAACCCAGACCCAAACTGGAAGAACTTCCAGAAACCCTGCAGCAGCCGCAACTCGCTGGACGAGAGCACGCTGGGATTTGGCTACCCCAAGTTTATCTCGCACGAGGAGATCCGCAAGAGGAACTACATCCGTGATAACTCCATCTTCCTGAAGGCTTCCATAGAGATCC
The DNA here is from genome assembly GCF_041902795.1 of Electrophorus electricus. Taxonomy (NCBI): domain Eukaryota; kingdom Metazoa; phylum Chordata; class Actinopteri; order Gymnotiformes; family Gymnotidae; genus Electrophorus; species Electrophorus electricus. Next base: position 938,267 of record NC_137513.1, read on the forward strand.
CACAGAAGATCCTGTCCTGAGACAGAGACCTTTCAACTCACCAGCCTCTTAATGACACTTGTTTCCCTTCACAGACTAGAGAGACTTGGAGGACCATCTAGTGTTCCTCACAGTTGTTTGCGAGGCCACACGCTGTGTTGTGCTTCATAAATCGTCACATGCTTGTTTCAGATTTGCATTTTTTTCTCTCCTCAATGTGCATCAAAGCCTTTGGACATTCAATAGTGCCTAGAAAGTTTTAATTTAATTTAAAGTTGCGTTTTTAAAAAAATGTGATTTATGACAACTCTGTGACAGATGCTAGTTGAAGGGGTTGGAGTTTAAGGAGATGTTTGAGGAGATGTTTGTAGCCTTCACACTCTGGAAACAAAGGAATGGGGTTCCGACAACAGAGCCGCAGAACAGAAGATGGCTAGGAACTCACACACACTTACACATGTTTGCTTTCTGTTTACACACTCTGCCCCTCGAATGGTACTTGAACAGAAGCTCAGTGACATGGTCAACAGGACTCGTTTGTCCCGTATAACAGCAGCTGTGAAGTAAACGTTGCCCGCTCGGGCACCTCACTCTCAGTATGCCAAACTGGCTGTGGCATGTCTGTGATGCCTTGTTAAAAGCCTGCTCAGGAGAGATCTCCACATGGTGGAGGCAGAGGCAGGGGAGATCTCCTCACGGTGGAGGCAGGCGAGCTCTCCACGCGGCGGAGGCACTTCTGTCTAGAGTCACAATCTTCTGAGAGAAAGCGATGATGTAAGAATCTGTTCGCAAGCAGTCAGCGGCTACTGGAGGAGGAGCACTGGGTGAAGGGTACGGAGCTGGTGAAACTCCGCGTGAGAAGGTCACTGCCATCTTGTGAGGTTACCTGCGTGCTGAGGACAGTATAGCTGGTGAACCAACACATGGAATCAAAACTCCGGTATCTGTGAAAGAAATGTAGGCTGAAAAAGTGTCATGAGGAGGGGGTTTGGTCCCGGGGAGGGGGTGTGGTCCTCAGCTGGAAGCGTGGTTGAGTTACTCAGGCGCTGGTAGCCATATTTGCAGACACGCGTGTCATCACAGGTTTGAGGAGTGTTCTCACACAGCTGAGTAAGACAAACTTTGTGCAGTATGGTTGCCGGTCGTCCCTGCCGACCTCTGGAGGAGTTTCTCCGTAACTGAACATGTGAGCACTAATAAAGCCATGGGGAAGCACGCTGTCCTTCACGTCATGAAAAGTCCTGATTTAATCGCATTATAATACCAGCTAATATTTCCCACAGTAACTTTAAGAAAATGTGGGGGGGAACTTTTTGCAAGATTCTGTATTTTACAGCGTACTTTAACATTTTTTCTACGACATTTCTGAGGTAACGAGTAGAATGCTGTACTTTAAAACTTTTAGACCCTCTTAGAGTTTCATATTCTCTGGAGATTCTGTTTGTTTGCATATCCTGTATGTGTTATTTGCTCTTTAAAAGTATTTATTTTAAGCCACCACATCCGTACCTGTGATGGCACAGATGTTTTTTTATATGTTGACTGATGATTACTTGTCATTTTCCCCTTGAAATAAAATAATGTCCCCAGGAAGTCTTCTGGAGCGTGTGCTCAACTTTCCGTCACACGGTATTTCCTGTTTCCATATTTACACGTCTGCTCGTCACAAATATTTACTGTTCACATACATCACTTTCCACTTGGTTTTGGGTACTGGGAGGTGAAGGTCCCCACCAGTGTGTTGTACTGGTGGTGTTCATGTCTGTATTGGTCCGTCTTCACCTGCCCCAGGTGCCCGTGGTTAATGCCACGTGTGTGTGCCTTTGCTTCACAGCACTCAGAGCTGATTCTAGTTGACAGCTACTTTCTAGGACTGCACAATATGTACAGCTTGTTAATCATTACAATATTGGCTGCAGTGAGCAAGTTAGCATCTAACAAGTCACTGTGTGTGTGTGTGTGTGTGTGTGTGTGTGTGTGTGTGTGTGTGTGTGTGTGTGTGTGTGTGTGTGTCTGTGTCTGTGTGTGTGTGTCTGTGCGCGTGTGTGCTGACTTATCTTGGACATTCCAGAAGCCCTAAAGCACACAAAGCCACCCTCTTTCTGCTGTAGACATGCAGAGAGATGGGTGGATGGAGGGAGAGAGAGAGGTAGAGGAAGTGAAGCAGACTCAGGCCCTGCTTTGATGTCATGCCAGGCTTTTTTATAGGGCGTGGGGGCTTCCCCCAAAATGTTCCCCTCAGGAGAAAAGCTGCTACTCCACTTACCAAAGTCCGTTGTTGGGGCTGCAGTGAAGTTTTCAAGTTACGTTGGAACTTTTGAGGAACACTTTTGAGTTCCATGAAAACTTGTGTTTGCAGCTGAAAGAGCAGCTCAGAGTGAATGTACTAAGCCTCTCAGTTTCCATCTAGGCTTGATAGTAATAACCCACAATCCTTTCAGGACTGAAGTTTCCTGGCATGGCCAGTTTTGTGCTCCTCCAGGGCAGAGAAAATAGTAACCTCTAATTATACGAGATCTCACACACGCAGCAGAGAAGTCCCTCGTGATCCAGTCCTGCTCCGCTCCCCCTCGCTAGCCTCTACACGTCTCGCTGAAAGTTCTGCTCCAGCAAAAAGCCACCAGCGTCTACTTTGTTTACGCTGGAGGGTCACACTCCATCGTCATCCTCAGCACAAGGGCATGTGTGATGTGTGGAGGACCTTGGCCAGTGAGTTTTCCCAGCGATAAGGAGGCCAAGCACAGCGTGCTGAAGCAGAAAGCTCTGTGCACCCCGCCCCTCCCCACACTCAGACACACACACATCCAAAGGCGTCTGTTTTCCCAGTGGTGCCAGACTTCTGCTCCTCATGTTTGAAGGTAAACAAAGCATGTGTGGGTACAAGCTCGCCGTGCGGGAGCAGGGGTGCAGATATAACCGCTGGCTTTTCTCGTCCATAGAGTACTGAGAAACACTATCAAAGCCGAGGCAAGAATCCAGTACTAACAATGTGTTCCTCACGCTCAGAGGAGTAAACTCTCTATTCTCTTGTCTTCTTGATTATGGACAATTTCTGACAAAAGAAACATTCATAGACTGGCTGGTGTGGGTTTGGTGTTTATCAGGCACCATAAACAGAAGTGATGATTAATTAACTCCTTTCTAGATGTACTGAGTGATGTTTCATTAAGTGTTTTCTAGAAGTACTACAGTTAAAGAAGACTTACTGTACATCTGGGTGGGTTATGCTTGTTTTGGTGTGAGGCGTTATGGGAGAATAATGTTAAAGGTCTTTTGCCACTCTGATTCCACATGATACAGTCCATGGTGAACTGTCAGGCAATGTCTGTCTCTCTCTCCCCATGGTCAGTTAAGCAGAATGAGAGACAGTGACCCGGAGCCCGAGGACCCCAGCCGCCTCCTAAAACACACCGATCAATGAAGGCTTCTGTCCTCTGCACTCACACATTTTTGTCCATGGTATGTACAGCCCTGTTGCCATGAGGCTGATGAAGGGAGTTGATGTTGCGTTTTCAGGAGAGATGCTAAGAGAGTTGTAGTTGGAGATGACTGCTGTATGCTGGTGTTCTCAGAAAGAGGCCGCGCTACCAGCCTTGTGACCACCTGCCCAACACTCCTAACAGGCTCGGAGGACCAGTAATCCACACGCCTGTGAGAATTCCCATTGAGTTATATGTGAGAGAAAAGTCTCAGAAAAACATCTGCTTCAAAGCTTTGGACCACACCTCTGTTTCTCCTACCAGTTACTTGATATCAGTGGGCTGTCAAAGACTCCTTAAAAGCATCTTGTTTTATACTTTTGTGTTACATTTTGATCCAACATCTACTAAATATAATTAAAAATGAAAGTGTGAACAATTGACTGAACTTTTTGAATTCCCAAAGTGAGAAATCACTCCGCGTCTCGTGTGAAGCGGCCATCATGAAGACCCGCTGTGAAACAATGCTTGCATGATTCAGATGATCTTTTGTGTGTCTGAGCTCATAGACAAACTTTCTCTGTGGGAAAAAAGTTAATAACACGTCTTCATCGGAGTACGTGGCGTTCGCTGGGCTGTGCGTGGAGGAGACGTTACAGCAAGGCATTGTTCCACTTTGCGAGGGCAGAAGCTTCTTCGATATTCACTCTGTTCTTCGGGTTTGTCTGCCTCAGGTTGGAGTGAATGATGTCGCACGGAAAATGCGCTGTAACATTTGCTTTGCTTGTGCACTGAAAAATGCATCTTTCAATTTGAAACAGAGAGTCTTTTCTCTCAAGCCAGAAAACTGGCCCGGAGCGAGGAGGACAGAGTTCGCCCTCGGACCAGTAAATCCCCACACAGAGATGAAAGGCTATATTCAGAGAAAACTGAGAAAGAAGGATATCCTCTGTGGATCACGTCACATTCTTTTTCTATAAATCTCCTTCTTGTAAAAGCCTGAATTTAGTACTGTCTCAAAAAGGCACTGTTTGCATGGATCAAGAGTCGTGGACTCACTGTAATGTCAGCAGTGACACAGCTGTATGGCCTTTGTATCTGAGGAATAAGACTAATCTGAAAAATACCCCCAAAATATTAACACTGATAGTAAAATCTCATTTATTATGTTGGCTTTACCAGTCCTATTAACAAACATTCATCAATACTGACAATGTGGTTAGCTTTAAATGGTGGTCAATATAGTGTAGTGGGTAACTCTGTTGTGGGAGACCAGTGTTTGAAACGCCATATGGGCAAATGCTCTATTCCACACCAATAAGAGTCCTTGGGCAAGACTCCTAACACTACAGTCGCCTACCTCTGTAATGTGACTTAAACTGTAAGTCTCTGGATAAGAGCGTCTGCTAAATGTGTAAAATGTATACAGAGGTCTGCTTAATCAGAGCTATTTTACTACTGGAATATCCTCTCAATTCTCCAGTGCACTTGGCTTGGGCCCAAATCTCTTTAGCAGTCTTGCCTGAAGTTTATTTTTGGAGTTAATCCCAGTGTTCTGGATTTTAGACTCCTGAGTGACTACACAGGTTTGAAATCCAGCAGGCTGGGCACAAAGAGAGGGGTGGAGGTGAGAAATACAGTGAACACCAAAAACCCCTAGAAGAACACCTTCAGAAGAATACCCCCAGTAGAACACCCCCAGAAGAACACCTTCAGAAGAACATCTTCAGAAGAACACCCCAAGAACACTGTAACATGTTTTGGGGGCAGTAAATATAATACAAGTGAATTGTGTAGCAATAATGGAAAATAATTAAGTTATCCACTGAAGTGGGTAATTTTAAGAATAATCCACACCTCTTAGCTATTTTTTTAGCAGTAAAAACATACTTCAGGTAAACCTTTAAATATTACTAAACATTGTCCATTATGTAACACAAACCTTTAAGTAAAATCTACTAACCTACATGGAAAAGCTTCCTAAATTCTACCCAGTTGGACAGTATCACCGTCAGGCAGGAGGCTCCTCACCCGCGCTGGGGTAGACACAGGACACAGGCCTTTGGGGTCTTCTTCCACATATTTGAATTCATACGACGTGGTATTCAACAGCGCTAGATATAAGGTAAGATCTTTAGCCGTTATCTCTGTGAAAAGGAATATAGGCTTGTTTAAGTTTATATATGAATATGAATGCCAATTAATGCGAACTTCGGCTATGTCTGTATGGTATGGCTTTTTCCTACTGATTTCATTAACGTTTACTGGATTTGTAAGTAGTGTTAATGCAAACAGTATGTACATATGGACGTGTTTTATTTGAGAAGCTATAAGATCTGTAGATAACCTACAGATGGCAGAAATGTTCAGAAGCTGCTTCATGTCAGTGTAATTGGAGTTCAGTAGGATATTTTAGCCTCATTAGCTGCAGGATTGGAGCTCTAACTTAAGCAAACCCACCCTGGCTGTTACTGAAAATGACATGACTTCACATATGAAACCTTCATTCAGCAAACCCACCCTGGTTGTTACTGAAAATGACATGACTTCACATACGAAACCTTCATTCAGCAAACCCACCCTGACTGTTACTGAAAATGACATGACTTCACATACGAAACCTTCATTCAGCAAACCCACCCTGGCTGTTACTGAAAATGACATGACTTCACATACGAAACCTTCATTCAGCAAACCCACCCTGACTGTTACTGAAAATGACATGACTTCACATACGAAACCTTCATTCAGCAAACCCACCCTGGCTGTTACTGAAAATGACATGACTTCACATACGAAACCTTCATTCAGCAAACCCACCCTGGCTGTTACTGAAAATGACATGACTTCACATACGAAACCTTCATTCAGCAAACCCACCCTGACTGTAAGGACAGCACTGCAGTTTAGGAGCAGGACAACTAAAACTAAGATAAGAGTTAACTTAACCTAGCTAGGTTAGTTGATCTAGTTAACGTTAGCTACTTAAACTTAATGACAGTGGTACTGGTGTCTCAGTGGTTACGGTAATGGACTAGTAATCAGAAGGTTGTTGGTTCAAGCCCCACCACTGCCAGGTTTCCACGGTTGGGTCCTTGAACAAGACCCTTAACCCTCAATTACTCAAGTTGTGTTCAGTCTTAAGTGTAAGTCATTTTGCATAAAAGGGTCAGATAAATGTAATGAGCGGCTCGTAATTGAAACCGCTGTGGGAGAATGGCATTACAGTAATGTGTGTTGTTTAATGTTTCTTAAAGCTAAAATATCTAATGTTTCTTTATTCATAGATTTACGACCTTTATTTTGGGGAAAATATTTAACACGACAGTTAACACCACTCATTAACCTACGGGAGGTGTGGCTAAGGGAGGTGTGGCTAAGGGAGGAGTGACTAAGGGAGGAGCCTAAGGGAGTAATGGATGTTCTGAATCAGGGAGGTTGTGATCACACAGATAGTCACTTGATGGTTTCGTAGTTGTGTAACACATTTTGCAATATTATGGTATTTGTATAAATTCTTTATTTCCTAACAGTTCAGTGGTTTTGGGAGGAAGAGGGATGCAGTACTCTAACGCTTCACAGAGTACCTTGGAGAAAGCAGCGAGGGCTAGCAGGTGTGTCCTTCTTTGTTTAATCAACACGTTTTCCAGCCCTGTCCTCAGGGCATTTTGTCTTGCACATTTTAATTTTCCCTGCAAACCCTAAAAAGTGCAGAAGACTGAAGCATTAGGGTTAGAGACCGCTGGTTTAGTCAAATCATCACTTGAGATATTTCCTGAAGTGTGCAGTAGAGTCTCAGGAGTATATTCACGAGCGATGTACGCTATTCTCCTCATCTAGACAATTAACATACACAAGTGGGGAAAAGTATGTTTGTTATTGCTAACAAGGAGAATGAAAGTAAGTGAAACTCAGGACAAAGATGATGCTTGTCATCCGTGCTGCTCCTGGAGGAATTGGCAGGTGTTGCCATCGCTATCGAGGGTGAAAGATTACATTTGCGGTGTTTACCCAGCAAAGTAAGGCACACATTTGAGGAGTTTCAAAAAAATGCTTTCTTGAGCTTATTGGGATGAAGTTGCTCAAACAAGTATAAACAATTTCTTTGTCCATGAGATATTACTAAATCCTAGAAATAATTCTGCACTACCTAAAAATTAAATTTTATACTGTTTTAAAATGTGTGTATACTGCTTATTCTAGTTGATGGTCTGTTGCATTTTCTCCTGTATGTTGTTGCAACATGACACTGAGAAAACCTTTGGGTCTGATTGTATATTTTGGGTCTGATTGTATATTTTGTGGACTTCTTTGTTTTGTTGGGTAATCCTTGGGGTTTTTTTTACTAGAAGATCAGTTCTGTTCATTTGTGTAGTAATGATCTAGCCTCCTCGTTGTTAATGTTCCTGTGACCATAGTAGGTAATATTCATTAATCTCTTGTTTAATTGGGCAAATTCAAACATTTATGTAGGTTGTTTGTGAGTAAATAAAGTAGTATTGATGGAATTGGATTGTAATATGTTGTCTATAAATTCAAAACCAAAGCAACTGGGTATAAAATACTGACAATTTTGAATTTATATTGCCTAATTTTTAAAAGTACTTTTGCAATAATTAAGGGGGCAATATAAACAAAACCATTTTGTAGACACACATTAACCAGATGTACATTGCAGAATTTACTTGCTACAATTGCTTAACCTTTACTTAAAAAAACATGGGATAAAACCTGCCAAAATAGTGGCTGCAAATAGTTTCTATTTTAGGGGTAAATTCTGTAGGGTTTTTATTTTTTTCAAAGAAGAGCACCATCAGAAGGACATACCCGCACCCTAAAAGACGCTACACCCTAAAAGACTGCCATTCCACAGCTGTGGAAATTGCATGAATCCCTATGTTAGCATAAGCATTTATTTTTGAGGAATCTCTGTGTTGGTGTGTTTTTTAAGCTAAATTGCTCCATGGTGCTTGTTCTACAGCTTGTCTTGGTGGAGTGGGACTGATGACCTCTGAGACTCTGAGAGGATTCTGAGAGGATTTCTCTTGTGCCCTTGCAGTTATTTACTCATCATGACAAACACATGCAGCAGAAGATCGTTATCAGGTCCTGTTTTCCGCAGGTTTATGTGTTGTCTTGCACACCACGTTGTTATGTCTAGCTTGCCATGTCCTGATTTGCTAGAACCTTAAGCAGAACTTCAGGGAGAAATCTCACATTATATTCCACTACATTTTCATATATTTCATCCTCTGGAGTTTAGCACTGGAGTCAGAGAAGCTATTGGGAGTTTTGTCAATTTTTTTCAACAGATTGTTAAATATTTATAAATGACAGTCTTTTTATACACATTCTATTTCTCCAATCTATAGTGAACAGAAGCAATCTGTATATAAAACATTTGTGACTTTCCCCAACCTGTTTGTATCTTTCTCCTACTGCCAAAGCCGTTCACAAGCTGTCACTGTGAGACTACCACACACTCCAGTAATCCTGCAGCCAAAATGTGTTTAATCCCATTTCACACTTGTTCATCATAGCCAGTACGATCTAGATTCCCCTTTGTTCCACTTTCCCCTGCCAGCAGAAACCCCTCGTTTAAAAACTTATGAAACGGATGCTGTCATAAAGTGAAGAACTGACTCCAGATCAGCAGGCCCTGTGGCTTTTCTTATAAGGAAGCATACAGTGTGTCAAAATTCAGGGATCAGCCTTAAATTTAGTCTAATCCCTGTGTCTTTAAAACTACTAAGATCTCCACTAAGATGACCATAAAAAGAATTCAGTTACTGAACAGGTAGGCGACAAAACAGAATTACAGACAACAGTGAATTAGTGAAGATAAAAGCGTTTGTACTGTCATAAAAGGAAATGAGACATTAAGAGTGTGTGTGTGTGTGTGGGGGGGGTGCATTCATGTATGTGAGTAGGAGGAGGTAAGCATATGGGTGTTTGTGGATGGGTGTGTGTGTGTGTGTGTGTGTGTGGGAACGTGTGCAACAACTGCTTCTGTCAGTGGACTGTGGTTTTCCCCACATCTGCGCTGAGGCTCAGATATCACGTCTTCCTAAAAATCTGTCTCCTGGGCTCTGTGTGAACTGTAGCTCCAGTGCAGTGGACACTGAAACACCTGTGAGACCGGCGTTTGAATCTCTCCTCAGGAAAAATGCACCTCAGCCATAAAAACCTGAGTGTGCAAAACTTCCCGCGGGCCTGATTCGCGGAGCCTCTCTGTCTCATTACTCCGCGTGAAAAGCCATCACAGACGCACAGAGGAACTGTTACCACCCCGAGCTTCAGCGCGGACGAGTCACAGTTTGTGGCCTTGTGGTCAACCGATGTGAGCGTACTGTGAGGAAGTCTGCCAGCAGGCCAGGGAGGGAGGGATGGTGGTTGCCAGGGTAAGAAAGCTTTCTTCCATTAGGTCTTTTTTGATTGGCTAAGGCTAAAGCTGAGGAAAAGGAACTCTGCCAATTGGAAACAATCAACGTTTTGTTGCCGAGGCCAAGCCGTTCCGACTCAGGGCTGACACGACTGGCGTGAAAGTTGCCCTCAGCTTTTAAAAGGTGATACTTCATAGCCAACACAGTGTATTCAGCCGGTTAGCTTGGGTGCTTGGCTAAAAATGTTACACCTCAGAGCAAATGCATTATAGACAACAGCAGTTCAGCTTTTTAGGAAACAAACAGGCTGTACACAATAGCCTGTGAGGCTACTGGCTGACAGCAGACCAGTTAAATCTATTTTTAATCCTCTGATTTAAAAAATATTTTATTTGAAAAGTTGAGCGCTGATGTGGTTAAGAGTCTGTTTTAGGCTTCTTTAACAAGTGAATTAGTGAACTGTGCAGAAATGTATGCAAACTTGGCATAAGATATCTAGCTAGCGTTGAAAGAGAGGCCCAGCTGGCTAATTAACATGAACTGCTTGTTTAATTAATCATACATTTCTATAGATGTGACAATATTTCAAAAACAACACTGACTTTGAGCCTTGAGGGAGCCACTGATAACATAAAGAGAAGACTGTGGATATTTTGACAGATTTACTAGAGACTGATGAAATCATTTAAAAAACCACTTGTGGAAAGTATATGTGTTTTCACTTCAAATAAGGCCAAATGTTTCAAAAACTGCACAGTGCTTTACTTAGAAGTGTAAGTAATCCTGACTCCATTTTCATGTTTTATTGAACAAAAACCACATTACAGACAAACCTTTCTATGTATAAAGAGTAAAACATGCAAATAAAAGACTTGATTTCAGGCTGTTTTAATATTATAAGATTATTATATGGTTCTCTGAGATGGGTTTATTTGCTATAGTCTGTGCCACTGTTATAAAAAGAACAATGAATTTTACAAGGTTAATTTTTTTAAGCGGTTCTCCTAGAAGCTACCATGCCCCCCCCCCCTCCCCCCCCATGTGTACTCTCTTAAAATGTGAAACTAAATACCCTGTTTTTTAATCAGATACTTTTATGCCCCAGTAATGTTTAAAATAAAGTAGAATTTTCTACAAGTAATTAACATTACTGAAGCCACAGTTGGTCTTACATTCTGCAGAAGCCTCAGGAAACTGCAAAACACTATGGCTCCAGAAGCCTTTGCTATGTTGAATCCATAGGTGCTAACAACAGCAGCAGCACATTACAGAAGGTACTACTGTCTTCCTCACTGAGCTATAGCCAGAGCTACCACACACACAGTCGCCCGTTTATTGTGAAAAGTGTTTCCACTGTGGAAGACACAGAGGATGGTGGATACTAACTGTGTTAATTTGCCAAGCCAAGATAACAGTGGTGTGGTGCAGAATGGCCCTGATTCTGTTCATAGCACATAAATCCAAAGTGTCAGCCTGCAATTAGGCGGAGGAATTAATGTCACAAAGACTTCCAATTAGTCTGGCGCGCGGGCACAATGGTGTCCAGTGAGACGGGAAAGCATGAGACATGAGCTGGGTGAGCAGCTCACGTGCACCGGTCATGTGTCTCCCTGAGAGGGTGGGAGGGGGCGGAGCTAAGGGACAGTGGATCATATCCCAGCCTTGACTCAAGGCTCTTTTTTCACTCCATGTGTGTGTGTCAACAGCTCAATGAAAGACTGAGCACATCTGGAGCTGTAGCCAAGGCACACAGCCAGGCGCCATCCCCTCACACACACACACACACACACACACACACACACACACACAGAGCTGAGCTGCATGGTGTCACTGATTCAGAGAGTAGTCTCTGTGTCTAATAAGTCCCTTTTTCACCCATTATGCATGAAAGATACTGCTTGAAACATGTCTGCTTTGTGGTTACAATAAACAATATTTTCAACCAATTGGGAATTGTCTGAAAGAACTGTAGTCTGTCTAGATTAACTATACATGTGGACACACCGACATACAAAAATATCTGTTTGTAAATTAAGATTTTCTGATTTCTATTAGAGGTTTTCCGCAAGCTTATAAATAAACACTTTTTTTTTTTAATCCCACACACGTTATTCCTTCACAACTTTCTTAAACTAATTTAGGTTTGTGTTTGGAAGCCAATCCAGAAAACGTGTTTCAAATGATGTCTGAAGACTGAGGATTTGTTGATTGGTTTGGCTGTATAGGGCCGTTTCTTTCTGAGTTCAGAGAAGCAGAACCACTGAGTGTCTCGTGTGTCTTGTGCCAAGATTAAATCTCCCTCAGTTCATTGTTGAACAATGATTGTAGATCATTTCATAGCACTTTGAATTATTGAATGACTTTGATCTTTGGTCTGACTCATACTTGAACTGAAACACCCTTCAGATGAAGACTGCTCCAAATAGGACCAGGTAGATAGAAAATGGTCTGACTGTTGGCAGAAGGTTCAGGCAGTGTGTGTACAGTTAAGACACACAAGACAACGTCTCCACGACACAGCTCAGATGGCCCGGCCCTGACAAACAGGGTTGTATCGCCTCTTACACCACCATGCTGTGCGTTTTGGGATTACAGGCCAAGCACAGCAGTGAGGGCGTGAGCTGACACGCAGTAGAGCACGCTGGGTAGGGGCAGGGCTCAGCCAGCTTCAGTGTGCCTCTGCTTTCTGTTGAGGCTCAGTGCATACAGTGTCAGGTTTCAGCATATGGAATACATTATCCTCCACACTGACACACACACACACGCGCACGCGCACACACACACACACACACACACACACACACACACTCACTCACTCACTCAGCTAACAGATACACACACACATGCTCACTCAGCTAATAGATACACGCATGCTCATTTAGCTAATGTTCCACCAAGTAGTTTTATTGTTCTTGGCCTTTCATTGTTTTGTGTGAAACAGAGTAAACAGAATATTTTGTTGGTAGGAAAGGGGAAGAGGGTCCTGGTGACACCCAATAAAGTGAGTCAGTGGACAGAGTTTCACATTAACAGAGACTGGGTTAGGATTAGTGGTAGGGTTAGGGTTAGAGTTAGGATTAGGGTTAGTGGTAGGGTTAGGGTTAGAGTTAGGATTAGGGTTAGTAGTAGGGTTAGGGTTAGAGTTAGGATTAGGGTTAGGATCAGTGTTAGAGTTAGGGTTAGAGTTAGGTTTAGAGTTAGTGGTAGGGTTAGGGTTAGGATTAGGGTTAGGATCAGTGTTAGAGTTAGGGTTAGAGTTAGGTTTAGAGTTAGTGGTAGGGTTAGAGTTAGGATTAGGGTTAGGATCAGTGTTAGGGTTAGAGTTAGTGGTAGGGTTAGTGGTAGGGTTAGGGTTAGAGTTAGGATTAGGGTTAGGATCAGTGTTAGAGTTAGAGTTAGGATTAGGGTTAGTGGTAGGGTTAGGGTTAGAGTTAGGATTAGGGTTAGTGGTAGGGTTAGGGTTAGAGTTAGGATTAGGGTTAGGATCAGTGTTAGAGTTAGAGTTAGGGTTAGAGTTAGGATTAGGGTTAGTGGTAGGGTTAGGGTTAGAGTTAGGATTAGGGTTAGGATCAGTGTTAGAGTTAGGGTTAGAGTTAGGTTTAGAGTTAGTGGTAGGGTTAGGGTTAGAGTTAGGATTAGGGTTAGGATCAGTGTTAGGGTTAGAGTTAGGATTAGGGTTAGGATTAGAGTTAGAGTTAGGGTTAGAGTTAGGATTAGGGTTAGGATCAGTGTTAGAGTTAGGGTTAGAGTTAGGTTTAGAGTTAGTGGTAGGGTTAGGGTTAGAGTTAGGATTAGGGTTAGGATCAGTGTTAGGGTTAGAGTTAGGGTTAGGATTAGAGTTAGAGTTAGGGTTAGGGTTAGAGTTAGGATTAGGGTTAGGATCAGTGTTAGAGTTAGAGTTAGGGTTAGAGTTAGGTTTAGAGTTAGTGGTAGGGTTAGGGTTAGAGTTAGGATTAGGGTTAGGATCAGTGTTAGAGTTAGAGTTTGAGTTAGGGTTACAGTTAGGTTTATAGTTAGTGGTAGGGTTAGGTTAGGGTTAGGGTTAGAATGATATGCTTGAAAAACTATTGTATCAGGCACAGTTTTACATCTGAGACAGTTTACTACAAACTAAAAACATAAATAAAAAAGTTGGCTAAATTCAAGTAAGATATTTGTCCAGGTTCTTTATTTAGATAACACGTTATTACAGTAAGGTCTGTGATGCATTATTTCAGGTCTTTTTTAATACACTATATGGTAAAAGTATGTGGGCATTAATTACTAAGTGTTTCAGCCATGCTTAGTGATAACACGTGTATAGTGTGGGAGTATCAACAGCTCAGACAGGAAGTGCAAGACCACGCAAACTCACTTTCTTAGCTGTTTTCACTCAAAGTCAGGTCATGTGTGCCTTCCTGTGTGATGGATTGGGCTTTAGTCAAAGAAAAGCAGGTTTTTACCTACTTTTAATGTCACTTTATGTACTAGTTAAAGTAGTTTTATTATTCAAACTGTTTGCAAAGCCACTCCTGGGGCATCTCAGCACAATACTATAGGTAACTATACTACTGAACCACTAAAAAGCCCAGTAATGCAACCATTGCACTGAGAAACCAAAATGCTGCTTTAAAATAGGAGGATGTGTATACTTACAAGATAATTACACACATGCCGCATGTGGTGTTTGTATAATATATGTAAACTTACAGCTTGTATAATTACATTCCATGAGCAGCACGTAAGTGCTAAACAAACTTTGTTCGGGGTGTCTGCAGTATTCGGCTGAAATGGCGCACTGTGAACAGAAGTGAGAGTCGAACCTTTAAAGTACCCGTGAGTGGCTGCCTGCTACACCTGCTGGCGCCCTTTTCCTAGAAACGTCTTTCACTGCCCACATCTGCAGTCACGTTTATCTTTAGGCTCGCGTACTATTAACCACGTCAGCGTTCACAGCAGCAGCAGCAGATCGTAGGAGCGCCGACGAAACCCGTTCCGCGCGAGGGTGTGGGTGCGTTCGCGCGCTGTTGTCCAGTACGCGGTGATCCGCCGCGCGCCCCGCGCTGCCTACTCGGGGCAGGCTGTAGGCGTTCACCGCGAGAGCAGAATAAGAGATGTTACGGGCTGCATGGAAAGCAGCGACGATGCCGGAATTAGCTCGTGAACGCGGGGGCTGCGTGGGATTAAACCGAGAGCACGCGAAACTCGGAGACTTCACCGGTTGGTGGAGCGTGCAATTCTTTACCCGTGGGCTGCACGTGCAAGCCTGCCTTGTGCTCGCTGTGTTATTACAGCGATACTCAAAAGAGACAGACGTCGACTCACCTGAGACCCGAATAATTCACACGCTTGGCTGCTGGCAGACACAGCGCGCGGAGGTAAAGATGGATCACAGATACGGAGGTGGTGGAATCGACCCGCGTGTTTACATGTGGCGCACGTGAAGGCGCGCGCCACGCAGGCGGCCTGCAGCGGATATCTCTCCAACCGCATTTCCCTCCCAGTTAGGCGCGTCTCCTGATATACATCGTTAGCTGTGCAGGCGTAAAGTGATTAGATGGAGCTCTGTATGGTATCTACTGACTGCAGTGGTGCCACAGCTGTTGGACTATAGCACAGTGTGCTGTGGATGAGGGATTTTCCTAATTTTATGCGAGGTAACATAAGGGCACATTATTAAGCAATAGAAGAGTTAAACAGGAGTTTAACTCAGCAAAGCCACGTGGACTCTGTGCTGTTGGAATATGTTTCCACAGGACTCTTCTGGAAAGTTTCCTATCCAAGTATTCACACCCTCATTAATCTGCCGACAGTGTAATCGGCCAACTCCAGTGAAAGCTGTAACATTGGGATTCTCTTACCTCATATAATTCTCGGATTTTACTGCCTCCTGCTGATGTTTATCACTGCCACTCCGTAACAGCGCACTGTACCAGAGTACTGGCCCAAAGGAAGAAGACCATAAACCTGAGTCACGATTCAAGCGATAGCACTCCCATTATGTTTCCGTGCTGTTCTGAATCAAGTGCAAACGACTGCAGGTGTATCGGCAGTTTACATCATAAAGGGTTATCTCCAAACAAGCACAAATTACCTTTATACCAAGATTTTATTTATCTCTTAAGCCTGGAACACACAGTTGCAAAATGCTGGAAGATCTCATGAAAATATGAACATTGTAATACTTCTTGGTGGACAAAATCATATGAAAAGACAAAATAAAAATGAAGTTGTCCGCTGGAACACCAGAGATGTGCTATTATTCCCACCATCACAATACCGACTGTTTCTCACACTGACCAAAGGTGTTTCTGTAATCCATACATACACAAACACTCTGGTACCCTCATAGAACCTGTTAATAACAGGTCACACATTCTCTAACACACTTCCATAGCGCAGCCTTCAGCTCCTGGCCGTTCTGGGACACTGGCCAGCCCTGTGTGGCCTGTACGGGTGACGCGGAAATCATGCCACCCATGGAGGTGTGTTGGCACACGGAGCAGGAGCAGGAGAAACCCGTCGCATGCAGGCAGATCAATTCCAGCCTGCAGATGGACAGAGTGCTCCGTCAATAAAGGGGCCTTCCTGTCACCCAGCAACCCCTGACCCCCCGACCCCCAGCCTGGACACTAATCCTGGGAGGCAGGCCTCCTGCTGATGCCCACTTGGGCTCACACACACACACACACACACTGGTCATCATGAATGATTTTACACAAGTAGGTCATTTATCAGATAATGTTGCTGTGAATTCCATCTTTTGGAACAAAGGAGTAAAAAACTCCTGCACTGCAAATCAGATTGTTTATGTACTGGTAGTCTAATGTGGTGAGAGTTATGCAGACCCGCTGCCATCAAACACAGTGAAGCGCAACTCAGTGGTGTGTGTGTGTGTGGTTGTGTGTGAATTTTCATGACCAAATTAAAAGTTTTCTGTTCAATACTATTTCATATGTTTTCAAAAATGTGTTCTGCCATGTGTTTGGTATTGGTGTGTTTGGTATTGGTATATTTGGTACTTGTCACGATTAGTCCCTCCCAGCTTCCGTGTTCAATGTTTTCCCTGTCTTATGTATTTTAGTTCATTGCCATAGTTTCATTTTCTCCGCCCCTCGTTTGTTTGCTTACACCTGTCCCTCGTTTCTACCTTGTTAAGTTCATGTATTTAAACCCTGTCTGCTTCTTGTGTTTTTTCTGTTCATTGTGTGCATTTGTGTGGAATATATTGAATGTTTGAATGTATTGGATGTATGTTACTTCTAAGTTTGTTCTAGCCTGCTTCCCCTGTTTGCCATCGTGTGCTTTTGGTTTGTGCTTGCTAGCCTTCGTGTATCCTAGCCCTTATTTTTGTTATATATTCTAAAACTTTCTCTATGGGTAAGTAATAGTTTAGCTGTCTTTTGTGCAGATGTCAGTTTTGGCAGTGCAACGAAGTGGCCGGCCTTGGAGAACCTTTCGACGACCACCAAAATCACAGTGTTGCCCATTGATGGGGGTAGTCCTGTGAAAAAATCGAGCAACAGGTGAGACCAAGGGTGTGAAGGGACAGCCAGTGGGTGCAACAGACCAGCAGGCCTTGTCCTGGGGTCCTTGCACTGAGCACAGGTGCAACGGGAGTTCACAAATGCTCGGACGTCGGGTTTCATGCAGGGCCACCAAAACCGCCGACGGAGAAACTTGAGCATCTGTGTGACTCCTGGGTGTGCAGAAAAGGGGGATGCATGTCCCCACTCGAGGACCTGAGCTCTAACTGCCTGGTACATACAGCCGCCCCAGAGGGCCTCCACCTGGGTCTGATTTAGCAAGGAGGGCCTGACGTACTGCCTTCTCAACCCCCCACTGGATTGGCGCTACAACGTGGGCCCTGGGAATAACGGTTGAGGGTGGAGCACAAGAAGACGAGGATTCCCACTGGCGGAAGTGAGCATCTGGTTTGGTGTTCTTAATGCCTGGCCAGTATGATAAGTCAAACCAGGCAAAGAACAGTCCCCATCAGGTCTGACGTGGATTAAGTCGCTTAGCCTGCTACATGTACGCCAAGTTCTTGTGGTCTGTCCAGACCAGGAAGGGGTGTTTTGCCTCCTCCAGCCAGTGCATCCACTCCTCGAGGGCAAGCTTAACCGCCAGTAATTTGTGATCGCCCATGTCATAATTCTTTTCTGCTGGGGACAGATGCCAAGAGAAATAGGCACAGGGATGCAGTTTGTTGTCCTTTCCCGATCAATGGGACAGAACCGCACCAACACCCACCTCAAATGCGTCTACCTCAACAATGAATGGAAGCTCCACATCAGGGAGCTGAAGAATCGGAGCCACAATCAGATGGTGCTTTAGTTCTTCAAATGATTATTTTGTTAAGGCCCTGGTAGTCTATACAAGGGCGTAGCCCACCAACTTTCTACCCGACAAAGAAAAACCCCGCGCTAGCCAGGGAAGTAGATGGCTGGATGAATCCTAGGGCTAAGGCTTCCTGTATATATTCATCTATTGCCTGATGTTCAGGGCCTGAAAGGGAGAATAAGCAGCCTCTAGGGGGACTGGAGCCTGGGAAGAGGTTTATGGCCATGTCATATGGCTGGTGGGGAGGCAATAGTTGGGCCTTCTGTTGGCTAAATGCTTCCCTCAGGTCCCAGCATTCCTGGGGGACTCAAGACAGGTCCGGACCATCAGGATTATGACCGGCCCCAGACCGAGGCTTGGGTAGCTGTAAGCAGGAGGTCTGACATGTCAAACCCTAAGACAGCACTGACCGGCTCAGCCAATCTACATGAGGATTATGTCGCTGAAGCCAGGGGTACCCCAAAATCAGTTGCAAGTAGGGAGCATGGATCACAAACAGCATGATCTGTTCAGTGTGTGGGCCGACTCGCAACGTGACTGGACGAGTCTGATGACTAACAACCCCTGACTCAAGGGATCGACCATCGATGGCAGCAATGGGTAGGAGTTCGTCCAGTGGAACCAGCGAAAGGGCTAACATGTTGGCTATCCCAGCGTCAAGAAAGTTGCCTGCCACACCCAAGTCCACAAATGCCTGGAGATGTGTTTCAGACATTCCCCAAGCCATTGTGGTACTGAGGAACAACCCTTGAGCTCGGGGAGGACTGGTTGAGTCCATCAGAGGTCCTCCCTCCCTTGATGGACATTGTCTTTTCCCCCGGAGCTCAGGAAAAGCTGGGCAAAGATGACCCGAGCTTCCACAGTACCGACACCTCCCTTCCCGCATCCAAGCATCACACTCACTTTGAGAAAGGCAGGTGTGTCCGAGCTTTATTGTCTGGGGCCTGACACTCCCTGCTTGTCAGGCACATGAACAGGGCTAAGGGTGTATGGAGCTCCATGAAAGCCTCGACTGACATCTGGTCCATGTGCTCTGCGCCTCTCCCATACGCGATTGTCAAGTCGCAACACCAGATAAATCAGGTCGTCAAGAGAGGCGGGAGTATCTCGGTGGGCCAGTTCATATTTCTGCTCCTCGCTGAGGCCCTGGTGGAAAGCAGCCATCAGCATTGTGGGATTCTACCCACTCTCGGTCGCCACAGTGCAGAATTCAATGGCATAATCTTTTTCCCTGACGTATATTGAGATAGGAGACCGTCTCCCCTCCAGCAACTGGATGGTCAAGAGTCTGTTTGAGGGCAGCAGCGAACTCTGCCAAAGTGGAACATACATCAGTTTGGTGCTCCCAGACCAGGGTGGCCCATGCCAGATCCTGCCCAGTCAGAAGGGGGATGATGTACACCACCTTCACTCACTCTGTGGGACAGGGAGCAACAGCTCTGAACACAAGTTATGCAGGCTCTGCTGCTGCAGCACCAGCTGCTTCCTGACTAAGGGCATCAACAGGTATTTGTATAGCATCAGGGCTAGTCTGTGCCAAGAGGTCTGTAAAGCGCAGTAACTGAGAAATGATCTGTTGTAGGGCCTGCTCATGTTGACCAATGGTCAACCCTTGATTAGCCAGATCCACCTTTACCTGTTTTAAGTCTAACTGCTGTGCTGGGTCCATGGCTGGGTCTTTCTGTAATGGGGCTCAAACCCAGGAGAGAGAGGTAATGACCTGACACTCTGCTGGGTGAGCTACCATGCTTTAGTAAAGGAGGGCCTGTGTGCAAAACAGTTAGATCTTAGAACAGTTAAAACAAGAAACTAAAAGCCCAACGGTGGGGAAGCGAATCCTGGCCACTTTGTTGTAAGGCGAGCAAGCTCCCACTAGACTACGGCGGCCGGTAAACAACCTATGCGTATATCGCACTTCAAAGGAATGGAGGATGACAAAACGGGAGGGTTAAAACTAAACACCACACTGGGTATGGAAAAGGGGAGAATAAAGGACACCACGGGAAGAATGGCAGCCCCGATGCACTGAAACTTCCCAAACAAAACCAGAAAACAGGGAGGAACTTTAATGGCTAAGGGGAGCCTCGGGAGAGAGACAGACTCGAGAGGGGAAAACTAGAGAGGGGAGGGGACGTGTAAAAACACAAACACCCTCGCAGAGCAGAAGAGAGGTGTAGCACAAGGGCTCACAGACCTCGATACCCAGAGTTACCGGCTAGGAGCTTGGCTCAAAACTTTAGTAAAGACCCTGTACTGAGTGACTTATATACTTATATAGATTTAGCCCAGCTTTTGGTCATCAAGCCTGATTAGTAGTGTGCCTGACTCAAGGCCTTCCTCTGGTGGCTGGAGGGGGCCTCAGCCTGGTGCCAACCTTTACAGTATTGGTGTATTTGGTACCGATGTGTTCAGTATTGGTGTATTTGGTATTGCTGTATGTGCTATTGGTGTATTTGGAACTGATGTGTTTGGTACTGGTGTATTTGGAAGTGATGTATTTGGTATTGGTGTATTTGGTACTGATGTATTTGTGTATGTGGTATTGGTGTATTTGGAACTTATGTATTTGGTATTGGTGTATTTAGAACTGATGTATTTGGTATTGGTGTATTTGGTACTGATGTATTTGTGTATGTGGTATTGGTGTATTTGGTATTGGTGTATTTGGAACTGATGTATTTGGTACTGATGTGTTTGGTATTGGTGTATGTGGTATTGATGTATTCACACAGGTTTTAATGTCCTTAGATGTTTTCTCACGTCCTGACTCTGAAGTGAATAGGTCACATGATCTTAATCCACTGCTAACAGACTCTATGGAGCTGAAGTGTTCAATAAGTGTTAAAACGTTGGCCCAGTGACTTCAGAATTATGACTTACATTTCAAATTACGCACTTACGCACTGAAATTATGCTGCTGTAATCAAATCAGCAGTGCATTCTACAACATTTAAATAGGTATGAATTAAAACTGCTAAATCCATATCCATAAATCCATATCAAAAGGCCAGAGAGTCTCTGCTCCGCCTGCCATTCGGTGCACTAATTATGTAGATAGTAATTCACTGACGTACATCAGAAGTGACATGTACCCCAGTGTGTCATAGGCCGTCTTCGTACCATATGCTGTGATGTTTTGCTGTTACATGTCTAACATATCATGCTAAATTTGATCTGTGGTTTCATCAACACACTGACATCACTGGTGTTAACTCAATTGGGTCTTTTTAACAAAAAGTAACATTTCAGCTGACAGCTGTCCAGTCTTCAGGTGACTTTAGTGTGCTGATAAAACCAGAGATCATACAAGCGCATACAGTTTTCTTTCTTGAAATAATTTTCCATTTGCTAACATAAAACTGATTTTACTGAGCACTTACATAACTATGATGCTGTGGTTTAGTACATCTATAGTATATGTGGTTTAGTGTACCTGTAGTATATGTGATTTAGTGTACCTGAAGTATACGTGGTTTAGTACATCTGTAGTATATATGGTTTAGTCCACCTGTAGTATATGTGGGTTAGTATACCTGTAGCATACGTGGTTTAGTACATCTGTAGTATATGTGGTTTAGTACATCTCTAGTATATATGGTTTAGTACAACTGTAGTATATGTGGTTTAGTGTACCTGTAGTATATGTGGTTTAGTGTACCTGTAGTATACGTGGTTTAGTGTACCTGTAGTATATATGGTTTAGTACAACTGTAGTATATGTGGGTTAGTGTACCTGTAGTACATGTGGGTTAGTACAACTGTAGTATATATGGTTTAGTGTACCTGTAGTATATGTGGTTTAGTGTACCTGTAGTATACGTGGTTTAGTGTACCTGTAGTATATATGGTTTAGTACACCTGTAGTATATGTGGGTTAGTACAACTGTAGTATATGTGGTTTAGTGTACCTGTAGTATATGTGGGTTAGTATAACTGTAGTATATGTGGTTTAGTGTACCTGTAGTATATGTGGTTTAGTGTACCTGTAGTATACGTGGTTTAGTGTACCTGTAGTATATATGGTTTAGTACAACTGTAGTATATGTGGTTTAGTGTACCTGTAGTATATGTGGTTTAGTGTACCTGTAGTATATGTGGGTTAGTATAACTGTAGTATATGTGGTTTAGTGTACCTGTAGTATATGTGGTTTAGTGTACCTGTAGTATACGTGGTTTAGTGTACCTGTAGTATATATGGTTTAGTACAACTGTAGTATATGTGGTTTAGTGTACCTGTAGTATATGTGGTTTAGTGTACCTGTAGTATATGTGGGTTAGTATAACTGTAGTATATGTGGTTTAGTGTACCTGTAGTATATGTGGTTTAGTACAACTGTAGTATATGTGGTTTAGTGTACCTGTAGTATATGTGGTTTAGTGTACCTGTAGTATACGTGGTTTAGTGTACCTGTAGTATATATGGTTTAGTACAACTGTAGTATATGTGGTTTAGTGTACCTGTAGTATATGTGGGTTAGTGTACCTGTAGTATATGTGGTTATATATAGATACCAACCTTCAGTCACTTTTTCCCACATGGTGAAGAAATTGAAACTGTATGAAAACTGTTTTCCTCTGCTTGCTCATTTGAATACAAGCCAGGCAGGTTTTGATATGAATCAGTCCAATAAGTGGTTCAAAACAAGCCTCTTGGCACAGAAACCACAGTGTCACCTGCTATTTTGGGAAGATTGGTGTAATACAGGTGATATCTCTGTGATGTGTAAAGGAAACTAATCACTTTGCTTATTAAGACAATGTGTTACTCAGTACAGCACCAAAACACATGTAATGATAAATCAGTACTTCAGACAGCAGGATGGAAACAGTCAAGTGTGTGCCAACAGAAGCCGTCGAGGGCCGAACATCATTTGGCAACGTGCATTCTCTGGATACTGAAACAAAGATGATGACTGTACTGCTTAGGAGACTTGAATTAATAATTAATAATAATTAATTATTAGGAGATTTTAATAAGCACCAAACATGAGGTCATCAGAACTATCAAAACCAGCACAACTAGACACAGGAACCACTTCTTCCCCAGAGCTGTAGCAGTTGCTAACGGTCTAACCCCAATAAAACTGGAACTCCCAAACCTCAGCCCATGCTGTGTCTTCACTGTAAAAATGTAACACTGCTCATGTCAAACTGTGTATACTGTGATATCCTGCAGTATACTGTAAATAAGAGTTTCATATTTTGGTCAGGGTCATTTTTCTTATATCTGTTCTGCCACCTTAATCTATTTGTTTTGTTTTTTTATACTTCCTTGGTTAAATGTAATATTTCTAGTTGCAATCACCAAAATAGACTCCTTGTGTGTGCAACATACACAGTGAAATGATGTGATTCTGCTTCTTATTAAGAAGTAAGAAATGTGTTAAACTGTGACCCCCTGGCTTAGAGTCCTCCAAAAATAAGTAATAAGGGAACAAAATGCTCTGCACATGGCCTCTTGGTGTGACAGTGTGGGCAATGAAGGACTATGGTGGAGGTGTCGCCAGGCTGAGAGGAGCAGATTGCTGTGATGGGGCTCTGGGTACCTTTGAGGGAGCACTAGGTGTTCAGACAGGGACCCATGGCTGCCAGGACACAGTGTGAGCAGGGAGTTCATCTCAAACCCCATCTGTCCTTCCCAGAAACCATGGCGACCATGGCGAGCCTGTCTCACGCATGCTGATCCGGACAGGACCCAAGATGTTCCCACTTTCCTCCGTCATCTGCTTGATGAAAAAGTAAAAAACTGGGAATTACCATGGCAACCAGAGACGCTACCTCCTCTCCTCTGTCGCTGTGGTAATTCAGCCCAGTGGTTGCCATGGTTGTGACTGCTGCTCTTTATGATTCAACATTACAATTTATCTTGTTTATTATTTACTGCACAGAAAAGTATGACTCTGAAAGTAACAAGTGAATCACAGTGCGTGCGTGCGTGTGTGTGTGTTTGTGTGCATGCATACTCATATTCATCTCAGCAAGTGAATTCACTAACCCTTTAATCTTATAACAATTAAATGCCACTTCCGCCTGTGTGAGATATGAGAGTACCTGGAAATATCTGGATGCTTTATCTGCGTGTGCCGAGTGAAGGTTACGTGGCTTCCTGCGCTCAGGAGGACTGTACGGGAAGGCTCTGAACGGGTTGCGTAAGCCGAGCAAAGGAAGGGAGTGATTGCGGATGTGTGATCTGACACAGAGAGAATTAGTGCAGACTCATTCACCACAGCCCACGCCCTCAGCTCTCCAAGCTGGGAGTCAGTACTTGGCCTGTGCAGGAATTGACCACATAACTCTGCAAGCTTCATGACTGTTAAAGGAAAGGCTCTGTCCTCCCCACAGACCGTGCAGTGACACTAGCATTATCTCAGTAGGTCACTGCCACACGTAACACTAGTGTTAGCAGGTATGTGTTTGACCAGGCTGAGCAGTTTTGCTTTATTCTATAAACTACTGGCAACATTTCTTCCAAATTCCAGATAAAAATATTGTATTTTAGAGCATAATTTCTTTTAATGAAAATGACTAATGGTCAAAACAGTTACAAACATTTCAGACCACAAATAATGCCAAGAAAACAATCTCATATTCATTTATAAACAACACAGTACTAATATTTCAACTTAGGATGAGTCAAGAAATCAATATTTGGTAGAATAACCCTGATTTTTAATCACAGCTTTCATGCATCTTGGCATGCTTTCCACAAGTATTTCACATTGTGGTTGGGTAACTTTACACCACTCCTAGCACAGAAATTCCAGGAGCTCGGCTTTGTTTGTTGGCTTGTGACCATCCATCTTCCTCTTAATCATATTCCAGAGGTTTTCAATGGGGTTCTGGAGGTTGGGCTGGCCATGCTAGGGTCTTCGTCTTGTGGTCCTTCATCCACACTCTGATTGACCTGGCTGTGTGACATGGAGCATTGTCCTGTTGAAATAACCAATCATCAGAGTTGAGGAACATTGTCAGAATGGAAGGAAGTTTTCTTCCAGCACAGTTTTGTAAGTGGCTTGATTCATGTGTCCTTCACAAAGACAAATCTGCCCGATGCCAGCCTTGCTGAAACACCCCCAGATCATCACCGATCCTGCACCAAATCTCACAGTGGGTGTAAGACACTCTGGCTTGTAGGCCTCTCAAGGTCTCTGTCTAACCATTACATGACTAGGTATTGGACAAAGCTGAAAATTGCACTTATCAGACAAAATTACCTTATTCCAGTCCTCTGTGGTCCAATTCTTATGGTCTTTTGCAAACTTCAGTCTGGCTCTTCTTTTTTTCTAGCTTTGCACAACTTCAGCCCTGCCTCCAGAAGCATGTTTCGAACCATCCTCGCTGTGCAATTCACTCCAGCTGCTGCATGCCATTATTTTTGTAGCTCACTTGATGTCATTTTACGGTTGTTAAGTGACATTCAAATGAGGTGGCGATCATCACAGTCAGTAGAGAGTCTGCCAGTCTGTAGCTGGTGTTATCCCATGTGTTTGCTGCTTGCCCTTGGTCTTATGAACTGTAGTTTTTGAAATTTGCAAATAGAAGCAAACTGACGCTCACTGTATCCCTCGGCCAGTAAAGCTACAATTGAACCCTTCTTTTCCTCATTAAGAACCTTTCTTTTCAACTCTCTTGGCATGGTCTGTATATATATATATATGGTTTACTACATAAGCTTGTTGGTGTATTAGCTAGCTACTGTAGTAAATGCTAACCAAGCTAGCATAGTGGTAAACACTTTAGGTTGAAGTTTGAGTGTTTTTCTTTTGTGATGTCACTATGTAGCCTCGTTAGGAGCCTTCGTAGGACAACTCTAACGAGGACCCACCCTACCACACCACAGCCTCGTTAGGAGTCTTCGTAGGACAGACCTAACGAGGACCCGCCCTACCACACCACAGCCTCGTTAGGAGTCTTCGTAGGACAACCCTAACGAGGACCCGCCCTACCACACCACAGCCTCGTTAGGAGTCTTCATAGGACAGACCTAACGAGGACCCAACCTACCACACCACAGCCTTGTTAGGAGTCTTCATAGGACAGCCCTAATGAGGACCTGGAAGCACTTCTGATGACACAGATCTCATCCACTGAGTGTTTGGGCCAGCACGGTGGCACTCTATCCCCAAGTCTCGCAGGCTGACGCACCTACGCAAAGGCCATACCGCACCCACCAGCCAGACTACTGGTGTTAGCAACATTAGCAGACGGCTCAGGTTCAGCGTGCCATCAGTGCTTTTAGCTGATCCATCTTACGCTGGTTTGCAGTCTGCTGGCGTGGACATTGTCACTGCCAGAAGAGCTGATTGAAGAGCTGACAGAGGAGCAATGTGGAACAGCAGACGTGAGAAGATTATTTGTGAGAGCTGTGAGTCGATCCTGTCTTATTCCTTATCCCTGACTTATTCCTTATTCCTTATTCCTGTCTTATTCCTTATCCCTGTCTTATTCCTTATTCCTCCTTATTCCTCCTCTTCTTGGGGCTGCTAGGTCAAAGTTTCCTGGCTGAGGTATCACATTCCCTTTTGGAGTGCTTGATCTAAATGTAATTTAAATCCCAGACAAATATTGGATTTATTCTTTACCCACACACCTGCTCACACAGCAGAGGGTATGGTCTTCTGCGCGCATGCTGGTAATCACTAGGGTATATGTGACACTATTATAAACTCCTATCTTAATCAGTTTGTCAGTTGCTTGTAATTCTGTTTTCCAGTAAAAATAAAGAAAGAAGGTGAGATTTATTATTTACATACATTTTCCCTCAGCAAGTCTCCTACCTGTCACGACATCACAAATCCAGCCAATTAACGGCAGATAAAGATGTAAGAACTTTACCAGTCACGGTACATTCTGTATGTCAGGGTACAGTTTCGAACTGTTGGCCATGTAGTGGTGTAATAACACAGCACAAGCCCCGGTCTTCACCCACCCTCATCTTCAGGACCTACAGTAAAAAAAACATGTTTGGTGCTGAAATCCATAGTAATGCCAAATCCTTCCAAAACATCATACAGCATCACAGTGTTGACTGATACTGACTGTTGGGTTATTACCTGTTACCATGTAGACAAAAAGTCTGTTTTCCACTGGCTAGTTCTTGTAGTATCTTGTGTGACACTCCCTCCTATTCCCTTATCCATCACACACTCACACCCACACGCACACACCCACGTACCAGAAGCCTGTCGGTTGTGGATAAGAGCCAATTCCCAGTTAGGTGTAAAGGAAGGTTATCTGCCAGCTACACACAGACCTTCGGTCTGTACCGTGGACTCACTGGCCCTGCTACCAGCCACCAGCTCAACTGAACTGGCCCTGTCTCCAGGAACGAACTGGCACTAGAGGAGCTCTGAAATCACCCACACATCCTGAGCTGACATCCCTGCACTTTACTGTCTGCTCCCCATGTCAAACCCAAGAGAAGCTTTTATAACGCTTTTCTAATGGTCACATTACAATTCTGTAAATGAATGTATGTTCCATTTACTTACTGGATTTAAAACATGAGTGCAGTATGAGGCGGCTTGGTAGTGAGCACATTTGCGGCACTGTGGTCTTGGGTTCAAGTCCCTGTTTGGAGTTTCCTTGTCCTGTCTGTGAGGATTTCTTCTGGAGTCTCTGGTTTCCACCCTCAGTCCAAAACCATTGAGATTAGGTTGATTGGATACTCTCAATTGTCCTGTGTGTGTATATATGTTTATATATATGAAATGTGTACATGTATGTCTAGTGATGGTTGGTGCTCTGTCCTGGTCTGAATCTCCTCCCCTTTCCCTCCACCCAGTGTGCAAATTGGCTGCGGCTTCTCATCAGGTGTGAGTGTGTAAAAAAACAAAAAATATATTTGTAAAAAGTGATCTTGAGTTTGAGAAAGGTGCTATATAAATGCAACTAATAATTTGTACTCATCTCCATGAGTTGCTTCTCTTCAAGAAACACCAAGTGCTGTTTCTATATTACACCTCATCCTTGGAAAGTTGCTGATGGGTTGTTGGCATGGAAGTCTGACAGTATTCTCTTAGTGGATGTGATGGTCATACTCATGGCATAAATCAAGCAAAACGATTACTGTCCCAGGGCCTGTGAGAGCACGTCTGGGCCCAGTCTAGTGAAATGATTACTGTCCCAGGGCCTGTGAGAGCACGTCTGGGCCCAGTCTAGTGAAATGATTACTGTCCCAGGGCCTGTGGGAGCACGTCTTCTGGGGGAGGACTCTGTACCTTTGGGCCCTGGGAGTGACAGCTGCGTGTGTGTTCACTTGCTTCATCTGTGTGAGCAGGAGTGCAGTGGCTTTTAAAAGTGTGGAGTGAAATGTGTGTGGCAAGAATTCCATTCTTCCACACCAGCGTTTCATGTCTCTGGTCCTACAAACGCACACTCACATGCACGTGCACTCCCTCACACACACATTCATGTGCACCAGAGCACGTGGTTTTGATCAGCTCACGTGAAGTGCAGGAGAGGCCATGATTCCTCTCCTCGCTGCTACCTGATTAAAACCACATGTCACACTCGCCCGCGCTGCCTCCATCTCAGTCTGCATGTTAAAGGACAACCCTGGAAGAGACAGGAGACAACACACCCACACTTTTTAACCTTCTATAAACTCATCACACTTCTGGCCACTTTATGTCCACTGAATCTGACCATTTTGTATTCTCTAGATAGGTCAAGCTCAAGATTTTTATTAAAATCTAGTGTGAATATGAAAACAACAAGTTATTTCCTGCACCGTATGTCTTTCTTTACAGAAATATAAGGCAAAGTTCTGGTGCTGTATTTAGCTGCTACACATTAACAAAGACATTTAAACAAAATTATATTACACAGAGTTTTTCATGTTAGCGAGCGAGTGGTTCTGCAGAAGCCAAAACTGGGTGTTGGAGTTTGGTCCCAGCAGCCAGCACTGGAGAGAGGCTGAAAGCCAGAACTCCAGATATTTATGGAGGACAAACAGATCCAGCAGAACTGCAGATCTTTATGGAGAATGAACAGATCCACCAGAAGTCCAGATCTTCATCAGGAATGAACAGATCCACCAGATGTCCAGATCTTTATGGAGAATGAACAGATCCACTCTGCTCATGCAGGTCTCCTTCTTTTCTTTTTTAAACCAGCCTCTGCTTTAAGGCCATTATAGCCTTGGCATAAATCAGCTCATATTTAGCCCACTATGTTCTGTGCTATATTTCATACACTTCTAAATCTGTGTTCTCGTTAATGCAACTCTAATGTAGTTTGTTGTGCCTGAATGTGCTGAGTCATCAAAAATGGCTCTAGGGTTGCTCTAATGTTTTCAGTCATGTCTAGTTTTGGTTTGTTGAGATGTGAACTTTAGATGATACCGTATGCCTGCAGTAGCTGTCAGGACTTTGGCATTGGGCTAGCCCTGGCCTCAGTGGTTGAGTCCACCCTGTGTATGAGTACTGTGCACGTGTGCTGGGTGCAGTGGATGGTTGAGTCCACCCTGTGTATGAGTACTGTGCACGTGTGCTGGGTGCAGTGGATGGTTGAGTCCACCCTGTGTATGAGTACTGTGCACGTGTGCTGGGTGCAGTGGATGGTTGAGTCCACCCTGTGTATGAGTACTGTGCACGTGTGCTGGGTGCAGTGGATGGTTGAGTCCACCCTGTGTATGCGTAATGTGCACGTGTGCTGGGTGCAGTGGATGGTTGAGTCCACCCTGTGTATGCGTAATGTGCACGTGTGCTGGGTGCAGTGGATGGTTTAGTCCACCCTGTGTATGTGTACTGTGCACGCGTGCTGGGTGCAGTGGATGGTTGAGTCCACCCTGTGTATGAGTGCTGTGCACGTGTGCTGGGTGCAGTGGATGGTTGAGTCCACCCTGTGTATGAGTACTGTGCACGTGTGCTGGGTGCAGTGGATGGTTTAGTCCACCCTGTGTATGAGTACTGTGCACGTGTGCTGGGTGCAGTGGATGGTTTAGTCCACCCTGTGTATGCGTAATGTGCACGTGTGCTGGGTGCAGTGGATGGTTGAGTCCACCCTGTGTATGCGTAATGTGCACGTGTGCTGGGTGCAGTGGATGGTTGAGTCCACCCTGTGTATGCGTAATGTGCACGTGTGCTGGGTGCAGTGGATGGTTTAGTCCACCCTGTGTATGTGTACTGTGCACGTGTGCTGGGTGCAGTGGATGGTTGAGTCCACCCTGTGTATGCGTAATGTGCACGTGTGCTGGGTGCAGTGGATGGTTGAGTCCACCCTGTGTATGAGTGCTGTGCACGTGTGCTGGGTGCAGTGGATGGTTGAGTCCACCCTGTGTATGCGTACTGTGCACGTGTGCTGGGTGCAGTGGATGGTTTAGTCCACCCTGTGTATGTGTACTGTGCACGTGTGCTGGGTGCAGTGGATGGTTGAGTCCACCCTGTGTATGCGTAATGTGCACGTGTGCTGGGTGCAGTGGATGGTTGAGTCCACCCTGTGTATGAGTGCTGTGCACGTGTGCTGGGTGCAGTGGATGGTTGAGTCCACCCTGTGTATGCGTACTGTGCACGTGTGCTGGGTGCAGTGGATGGTTGAGTCCACCCTGTGTATGAGTGCTGTGCACGTGTGCTGGGTGCAGTCTCTTAACAACACAATGTGTGGCTCCTTCGTCTCCCCCGACCAACATCCCACCGGGGTAAGACACTTCCATCAGCAAGCCTGCCACTGAGAGAGAACCGCTACGTGGTTGGGTCATATTCTGTTGCACACTAGAAAGGGAGGGTCAGGGGTCAGGGGTCAAGGATCAGGACCTCGTGTGATGGCCCTGCAAGAAGAGGGATACACCATGGGGCATTTTCCACACAGCCAGCAACATTCAAGAGCTGTGTGTGTGTGTGTGTGTGTGTGTGTGTGTGTGTGTGTGTGTGAGAGAGAGAGAGAGAGAGAGAGAATAAGGGTGAGTGAAAGAGAGCGAAGGAGAGCCTGTCTCATGGTTACGTTCTCAGCAGGTTTCATCTCTCTTGTCTTGCTCTCGTTCACGTCTGAGGAGCGGGTGGTCTCCAGAAATGCTCCTCTTTTCTTCTTCCTCTGTGCCTTCACTGGCAGTTACACCTGCCATTTCCACGTCCATGTGGGCACCTATTCCTGGCAGACTGGAGCTCTGCTTAAGTCATTCCAGAGACGTTTCACAATATCTTAGAACTTCTCATCTTAATTAAACAGACAAACGTATCAAAGGCTCTTCTTTAGACATCAGATAGAATGGATTATTAACTCATGTGTCTGTGTGTGTGTGTGTGTGTGTGTGTGTGTGTGTGTGTGATGCTGATGTCCCCTGACAGTGTTGTGGAAGGGTCATTCAGACATGAGCAAACCCACTCTCCTCTGCAACCCTCCCCACCCATGCACCACCCCCCCCACCGTGCACACCCACCCCCATGTGCCCACTCCTTCTGGGCCTCCGGACCTCTCCGGATATCCCTTTTTCGGTGGCTCACTTATGGCATGCGATAGGCCTTCGTTCACATCCCGCTCTGTGTTTCCCATTCCTAGGCCAGAATCTCAGCCTCTCTCCCACTCCATCCTCCAGAGCCAGACCTGTGTGTTCCCATACATGAGAAAGTGCTCAGTATAGGAAATGTATGCATTCCACACCCACCACCCCTGACCTGGGGGACCTTCCCTCCTCTGTGTGCAGGCTGAGGCATCATCACTGCGTACAGATGCAGGAAGAGGAGATTAAACACACACACACACACACACACACACACATGCTCACATACAAACGCACATGCGCACACATCTGCTATTACTAACCAACTGAGTGCTCACCGTGTTCTGGCACACACGGACACCTGTGCAGGCAGTGCGTGGGAATCCCTTGGGCAAGCAGAAGGTTTGGAAATGTAAACATTTGATCGGGTATTTGTTCACACGTGATACCAGAACAGAGCTCATGAAAGCAAAGAGTGCTTGAGACTACATTTAAGTGCCAGTTTGCATGTGCCACAGAGTTTTCATCAGGTCACTCCTTCTGAATCCGCACGGGTCTCTGTGGGGCTGCCACTCACCTGCCATTGTTTCTGTCTCCTGGACTGGACAACCGACCATGGTTCACATGTGATTCTCTGTGAAGGTCATGAGCGTAAATCCTACTAACAAACCCCCAAGTGTGTCTTAGCATTAGTGAGTCTGTGAGCTGACTGATATGGAAACTGTGCCTGGATAGGTTTAACAAACTAACTGTTTACATCTAAATGTTTCATACAAATCAATGTTTCATACAAAAATATAATTGTTTTAGTACTGTATACCATTAGATAATTGCCTAAGTAAATGAAACACTTAGTCTGAGGTATGGAAGATGGTCACAGTATTGGTGTAATCAGAATATACAGTGATCTGGAACATTAGAGAACGCAGTAAATATTGAACTCCTGCAGATCAGAATAAGTGGAGGATTTTTATTAACATTATACAAATATTTCAATGTACGTTACAAACATGCTGTCTAGAAAAGGTGTAAACAGTCATTAAGCCTTTGCACTTTTTGGCCTTATGTGACAGGTAATGTTTCATTATTGCTCTCTGCTGTGGTCAGAAGCAGGATGTGAGTCAGTCAGTCTGAGTGAGAATCTTCTACCATGTTGTTCTGTTTTAACCAAAGCTTCACAGAGCTGTTATGCTGCGAATGACCAACATGTTGGCTTGATCCATTGGAATCAAGTCATTTTTCTTCAAACAGTAGCATGTGACTCCCACACAACTCTCCTCTTCTGTGCTGACGTCCTCTGGGGGTTCATTAAAATCTTGGGATAATATGTTCATTAAAAAGCCCCCTTGGAATTTGTTTTTGGAAGTGTGAGTAATAACTGATTAACTGAAGAAAGACCTGAAAAAGATATATACAAAAAATAAATAAATAAATAATATCTATAGGTAGATAAAGACATATACAAATAAATAAATAAGTAAATAAATAAATAAAGATATACAAATAAATCTGTCAGCCTAAAAGATCTTTATTCAATTTTATTTTGTGATCTGATTGATTTCAACACACAATTCTTTGGCTCCAGTGCATCTTACATGCAAAACTTCATCAGTTCATCCAAGATCCTTAAAGGCACTGTGTGATTCTGGAGGCAATTACTTCAACATGAAAAAGCATCTGACCTCCTGAACCAAACTGAGAGGTGTCTGGAAACTGAAATGTGACTGTGTGTGTGTCACTGTGAGCTAACGGAGCAGGTGTGAGAGTTGCAGATCCCACAGTGGATCATAAGGAGGTGCTGACACTGGTATTCATTGGACCTTATTCAATATTCAGTAACCAGACTGCTTTAGGATCTGTAGCCAGCGCAAGTCTTTATCTTGTCCTGGTCTCTGCAGTGCTTAGCTAGCAGGGACTGGGATCGACAGGGTAAGTCTGTCTAGGCGCAGGTCAGTTCTGAGTTTTTCTCTCTTTGTTAAGTAGCACCATATAAAATACGTGAGTGGCTGAGGCATGTAGCAGACGTCCCCCTCTCTTCGAGGGGCCCCAGACTCGGGATCCGACAGATGGGAAATGCCGAGCCAGGGGAATTGTGGGGAGGGGCGTGCTGTAGGGAAGAGGAGGGGCGCTGCGCGTGTGTAATGAGGTAATTGTCTGACCCATGGAAATGTGCCACACTTTCTGCACTGAACAAGCCCAGCCCCCTCCAGACTTTGATCTGCCCCCTGGGGGCAGCGCCTGTGGTGTCGGTTTGACCCTTTCTGGGGCCCACAGCGTGGGTGTGTAGCCGGCAGCTCTGCTGTGCGTTTTCATGCCCCTCTGATGGCCTGCTCTGTCACTTTTTGTTGTCTAGATGTCATATGTCTCAGAGAGTGGTGGGGGTAAATACAATGGGGGTATAAGCAATGGGGGTAAATGCGGTGGCACTAGCGCTGTAGATCAACCCTGGTAAGGAGCACGTGAATCACATGGCTGCTGCCCCATGGTGATGTGATGTGTCTTCACAGGAGCCTCCAGAAGGGCCTTTAAGGGCCATGTTGTGTGTGGAGCACTCAGACCTGAGCTAATCAGACACCAACTATCAGACACCAAGACTTAAACCAGTCCTGGTCTGTTTAGTGCCCTTACTGGACTCATTGTGTTGCAGGCCTGATCATTGTATAGCAATCAATATGCTGGGGGCATGTGGATGAGGTGATAAATCCGGCCCCTCCGGGGTTGTGTGGGGGGTGGAGCCACACGACCTGCCCCTTGGCTGCCTGCCTCCCTGTGTGTAGAGGCGTGGCCTGCAGCCTGAGCGAATACTGCTTGTTTGTCTCACTGTCATACACAGCCCATCTTTATGTGATTACACATAACAAAAGGACCCCCCCAACCCCCCCCCCCCCCCCCCCCCCCCGTGAGTTTACACACTTAGTTACAGGTTTAGTGTGTTTACACGTTTAGTTACAGGTTTAGTGTGGTTTTTTTCACTGCACAGTGCAATATCCACATCTTGTGGTATAGAATGGAAACTGCAGAAGTGCTTTTAACACTCTCTGTGTCTCATATCTTAGCCACGGTTGATCCAGCTAGTGGTGGGTGTAAATACACCTGACATGGCAGGCGAGTTCCCATGATGCTGTTAACTAAAGGAAATCTTTAGGGATTAAAGGCTTCTATATGCTTTTTACATAATGACACCATTTCTGATATGACTATCACCCGGATTAGAACTGGATTACAAAGACAGTCACAATTATTGTAACTCTATATTTAGACAGAGATGTCGCTGAGATGCGTCTTACGCTGCAGTCAGGAAATGGTTGGAACCCACCCAACATGCCTGCTACAATTAGCAAGTCATGTCTTCAAGAAGGACGACACAAGGGTGCAAATAAAATCAGCCTGGGACAGCTGCGAATCGCTTCAGCACAAATGTCTTCTAACTCTCAGAATTAGTCATCCTGGCTCATCACAGTGGTTTTGTGCGGCTGTTAAATGCCATGTATCATACCAGAAAGGCGCACAATATATGCGTACTTCCTGTAGGAAGAGAAACCGATAACTAAAATGGCGTTTTCAGATAATCAACTGGAAAAGGTACAGTTCTCAGAATTGGACTGTAAATGGAATGAGACAGTTTGGTTACAATCCTGCAAAACTTTGTGATGTTTGCTATTTTAGGGTTTTCAGAAGACTTGTGTGGGACGTTTTCCATTTTTGTTAGAATTAGCACATGTGCACGTGTATGTGAGCACTCCTACTTCAGTATGAAACTCTCACATCTTCAGGGAGCTGCGTTTAGCACAGGGATGACGGGAACAGGATTTAAGTTGAGAGGACGGTTCATAAAGTTAAGACAATGGTTCTTATCTCTTAATTTTTACATTTATAAAAATTGGTTTTTCGAATGGTAAGAGCACGCAGGGTCCGGGACTCACCTCACCCATGCAGCTGCTGTATGTTACATCATGTCATCGTGAATTGGACGTTGATTTTGCACTGTTGTTTTCTATGTAATGGAATTAAATACTGTTGAGATTTGGCTGAAATAAGACAATTTTATCCCTTTTTTTAAATTTTGCTAACATGTTCTTAGTCCTTCAGGCACAGTGTGCACTGAGCTTGGGCCTCGGATACGCTGAGTTTTGCCTCCTATGTTTTACTGCGCTGTATTATAATGCTTAGAATGGGCTTGAACTGGCTTCACACATCATCCAGAACTATACATTTGACACGTAGAGTTTGCTGTTCACAGTAAAAGCAAACATTCCTTTTAAGCATTGTGTGTTTCCTGCAGGCCCCTGTGCAGTGCGAGAAGGATGACAAGGTAAACATGTATAAATAAATAAATGTCTGAGGTGGGAAAGCCACTTTAAACCCAAAATAACAAAATGTGGCCATTTTAACAAAATAAAAACTCAAATAGAAAAATACAAAAATCTATGGAATAAATAACGATAAACCTACAGAATAAATAACAATAAGTCTATGGAATAAATAACGATAAACCTATGGACACTTATTTTCCAGTTTCCCATACCATGCCAGGACAACTCATTTGGGTTCAGCGGCTGTGTCATCTCTGAGAATATTTCCATGCCATTGAGGAGGTGTACACCGTTTTTGACTAACAGCAGAGGACAGTCCTCCCCCAGGTGATCTGTTGAAGTTAACCGTTGTTGGGGGTTTTGGGAGGTTTTCTGATCCCAGTTCTGATCTCATACCTCATTCTTTCTAGGACATCCTATGAAAACCCGGTCATTCACGGGGACACTGTGAACATGTGTAAGTACAGACTCACATAGCTGTCAAATCCTATCATGGAACTGCTGGACTGGACAGTGATCTGTTTTTTGTGGATGTCCTGTCCAGCAAATAATGAATCTTGATTTTACGAATCGACCTTTCTACTCTGAAAGGTTACACATATTAATCATTTCATTTAGACACACCACCTAGTCACATGCTGGACGGTACTGGAGTGGAGCCCTCCGGTCAGCAGAGTGTCCCTCCACAAGTCCTCTCGCACGAGAACACACTCCCCCTTCAGTCTCGTGACAGTCACACTTTCACTGACGGTAGGAAAGTGCAAGTTCTCTTTGGAGACTCACAGGTGCATCATCTTCCAGTGTCCAGGAAACGTTTCAATGTTGTTTTGTCTAGGCGGATCTTCAGAAGCCATGACAGTGGGTGGTGTGGGACACTACAGGTCTCAGCAGGTGGAGAGCTTGTTGGAGGAAGAAGATATGAATAAGTATCTGAAGGGAAAAAAGAAAAAAGCACAAACACGAAGACAAAAATCCCATCAGATCCTCCGAAAAATAACACACTAGCGTCTGACTGACAAAGACTGGATTGTTTTTTCTTTTTGCACCATTTTCAAAAACATTAATATACTTTTTGTAATTCAAGAAACAGTATAATTAGAAACACACTAGTCTAATGTTTCTTGGTTTAAACACTTAACAGTAAAATATTTGATTTATTTATGTTCATTTTAATTAAATTGAAAGCTAATTAATAAACATTTGTAACATATTGACCCCATCACACCTAGAACAGTATTACTGTAGAATTGTGATATTCCTCTTTGATTATAAACTGGCATTTATATGAACGTGTATAGAGGTTACTGTCAGTAAAGTAGTGCAGCATACTAGGACTACAGTTGTTCTTGCGTGCTGGCACTGGACCACTACAACAGCGTTCATACTGGCTGGCGCACTGTGCCAATATACAGCACATACACGACAGACGTAAAAAAAAATTATAGATTTTAAAGAGTTTAAATCTTAATTATGATTATTTCCGCCACATGGCTGTCAGACTCTCTACGTATCTACGTGTGGGCGGAGCTTCAGTGGCTGAGACTACGTCACTAAAACGTGTTCGCCCAGTTTATGTTCCAGTGGATTTGTTGCAAGTTGTATAAAATTCTGTATTACTTTTAGTGCACAATTTTAATTAATCATGCAACCTTCAAGTCAGGGTACGCAGTCTAAAATCCAGCCCTAGTTCATAGCCTAGTTCTAATTTTAAATATAAGTTACTTTTAGTATTACACAATTTGGCGTTATTATTTTTAGTAATTACATAAATCATTCGAAGCATTAATATCAGTTTAATTTCACAACCTTTGAATAAATAGCCAGTTTTTGTCTATTTCGCAGCCTCATTGTGTGTTTTTTATAGCTCGGTACGATACTTGTTCCAGTACACTAAGTTTGCTTTTCCTTCTTGAACGTGCTTCAATTTGTGGCCGTGCAAGGGGAGCGGGGCCGTAGCAGCAGGGGCCGCGGGGGGGCGCTGTTTAAGACAGCGGGGCCGTAGCAGCAGGGGCCGCGGGGGGGCGCTGTTTAAGACAGCGGGGCCGTAGCAGCAGGGGCCGCGGGGGGGCGCTGTTTAAGACAGCGGGGCCGTAGCAGC
Source organism: Electrophorus electricus (assembly GCF_041902795.1). NCBI lineage: Eukaryota > Metazoa > Chordata > Actinopteri > Gymnotiformes > Gymnotidae > Electrophorus > Electrophorus electricus. The sequence continues at coordinate 976,219 of NC_137513.1, forward strand.
AGGGGCCGCGGGGGGGCGCTGTTTAAGACAGCGGGGCCGTAGCAGCGGAGGGGCGCTGTTTAGGGCGACACTCACTAGTTATGCTGCAGTGCTGTGTTAAATCATACATGTGTCTGTAATTCAGGCACTGTTTCAAATATGTAGCGTTATGGTAACGTTCACGTACAGGTGGTAGTCTGACTGCCAGACTGGCGCTAAACTTTGCTGGTAGTTAATCGTATAAAGCAGCTTGAAAATAAGAAGGCGAGTTAGCCGTTAGCTAGCTGGCTAACAAACACACGGCAGGCTGCGTAACCCGAACACGAGCAACATGGAGCGCTTAACATCGCTCGGGGGTAAGACTGTCTCAGCTAGTGTGTGTGTGTGTGTGTGTGTGTGTGTGTGTGTGTGTGTGTGTGTGTGTGTGTGTGTGTGTGTGTGTGTGTGTGTGTGTGTGTGTGTGTGTGTGTGTGTGTGTGTGGGTCGGTTTACTGCAGGAGATGTTAGCTAGGTTAACTAGGTTAGCATAGCCAATTACTTTGGTTTCTTCCACGTCGAGTGCAGTGTAGCAGTGCTGTAGGAGTTGTCTAAGGTGTGTGTGTGTGTGTGTGCAGGCGACCCTTTCGACAAGCCACTGTGTGGAGGCTGCTCGTCGTATTTGGTGGAGCCCTACATTAAATGTGCAGACTGTGCACCACCGCTGTTCCTCCTGTGTCTCCAGGTGCGGATCTCCACCTAGTCAAACTACAGTACCAGAGCGTGCGTGCGTACGCGCGCTAGCGTAATGCAAATGTAACATCGTGTGTGTGTTTCTGCAGTGTTTTACTAGGGGTTATGAATATAAAAGGCACCAGAGTGACCACAAATATGAGATCATGGTAAGAAAAATCTAATTTATTGATAATGTCAAACCATAACACAGACTTTATTTAAAACGTATTTAAATATGAAATCTAGTGTTGAGGGGTACATATGAACAACCCAGTACTTTCCTCTGAAAAAAGAAAGAGAAAAAGGATGTGTATACTTCTCTCTCAATACCAGCATGTTTATGTGTGTGCTTGCACATTTTATCATTCACATGAAGTTTGGAATTTTAATGGTTAAAGGAGGCACCTTCTGTTTCTTCCAGACGTCGGATTTTCCCATTCTGGAGCCTGGCTGGACAGCCCAGGAGGAGAGGTCTCTCCTGGAGGCCGTCATGGACTGTGGCTTTGGAAACTGGTCAGTATAGTACAGGCCTTGTGTAAGGTTCCCTGTGAGTCCTAGTGACTGGGAGCTGTGGGTGTACTGGGCTTGTGGAGTGGTGGCAGGTCTGACATGGAGAACAGAATGCTGTGCAGGTGGCCTGGTAGTTTTATCTATTGCACATGCACCAAGACGACAGAAGCAAAATTCAAATGCTTAAAGGTGCAATAAGTCACTAAGTGATTATTGTTTTGACTTTTTATTCTATAAAGTGCAGCTCACATGAGATGAAGAATCAGATTATGAACCAGGTTATGTTCTACAGAGTGTGATCCCACAGGAAGGCCAAATAAATTTAGTACAGAATCTCTGAAACCACTGGACACTCGGTATCAATATGGCTGTATCATCATTTTCCAGCCGTCATTCAAAAAATGACTTATTGAAACCAATTATGTTTAAAAAGCAAATGAATGTAACAAAAAGTGATGTGTTAATAGTATTGTCTGTAGAATTTTAACTTGTTATAAATCTGGATTTATTTATATCTGTTGAACCAGTTTGTTTTGAACACACCGTTGGACTGACGTGTTCGTCCCTACCGCGTTGTTGGGTTTGTCCGGTCTTACGTTTGCCTTCATTCCCTTCCAGGCAGGATGTGGCCTACCAAATGCGGACCAGGACCAAGGAGGAATGTGAAGGCCACTACATAAAGAACTTCATCAACAATCCCCTGTTCTCCTCCACTCTGCTCAGTCTCCGGCAGACGGAGGAGGCCCACACCACAGACACCGCCATCCCGTTCAAACGTACGAGACATCCTGCAGCCTCACCTGCCGTGCACGGGTACTGTCCTGTCTGCGGAGCTATACATGTTATACATAATAAAACCGACACATGGTTGCTGTGTCTCTCCTGCCTCCCACAGCAACAGATGACCCCCCCAGACCCTCCTTTGACTCTCAGCTCTCGCGGGACATGGCTGGCTACATGCCTGCCCGAGCAGACTTCATGGAGGTCAGAGCTCTTGTGTTTTCTAAAGTTTCTAATGTAGCCCGTGTGTTCTGCACGGAAGTGCGTCACTGTAGGAGGTTTGTGAAAGTGCCGGGCGTACAAGCCCGCCGGTACTTGGGTCAGTGTGCACACGTGAGCTGCAAATGTTAATGGCACTAATCAAGCAAATATGGCTCTTACAGTGGGTCACGATGTTCGCTTGGCATCATTTTTGAAGCTGATGACTTCAGTGGGAGAGGAAGGGTGTTTCTGAATAACTGCGTCTCAGGCTTCTCTGGGCTTGTTGTAGCTTCGTTCTTCCAGCACTGCCGCTATCAGCATGCGCGTTACGCGCTGCGCGTGGGGCACCAAACAGTCGCATGGATCAGCCGGTATGATTGTAGCATCTTGGTGTAGCAGGAATCTGGCACCTGCTAGTCAGACAACTTCAAAACAAAATCGCGAGAGAGGTTTGTAATCCCAACAAAGGGGTTTTGTTTAAAACCTGGAATGTCCGTGTTAATGAAACGTAAAAGTTCAGCTCGGAAATCAAAAGGTGTGTGCAGGCTCTGGCCTTTAACGTATCCGCTCACACACATTTTGTCCCTAATTTAACGGGGCTGCATGACCGAGTCATGTCTAGGTTCCGCTCTAACGTTAATAATAATAATACTAAAGCAGCACAAGTCCGACCCTCTGCGTCTGTGTGTGTTCTCGACTACTGCTATGCAGCGCTCGTAGGAATTCCTGCAACTACAACAAACAAACCTCAACTGGTGCAATGTGTGTACAATTAATAAATTAAATTTTATGGAAAAGTTGAAAATGTACAGTGGCTGGGTAAACCTTATCTTCCTGATCTACTGTTTACATACCAAACAGTTAGTTCATGTTAGCAGTTAAAGCTCTGAACTCCACGACCGGCTGCGTGTACGGAGTAAAGGCAGAGGGCCAGCAGCCGAGGGTGGATATTCCTCTGGGAAGATGAAGGGTGTAGAGATGAAAACAAATCCCTGCTTGGGAAGGTTTGGGAGTTGTTACAGAAGTGTTTGGGGCCGTGGAGTTGTGGTGTACCGCCAAACAGCTGTGTGTGCGTACACACACACACACACACACACACAGCCTCTGCGCGTCCTGCATGCTTGTGTACTAAAATGTATGTATTAAAATGATTTGAATATCACGACCCTTATAGTGTATTACTTCCGCTCCTAATGTATCTTGTGTGTGAGACCGTCGTAGGAGTTGTAGGGATATTTGTCCGGAGTGTCACCTCTGACTTGTAGATGTCTGTTGTGAAAATACGAATCACATTGATTTGAACTGAATGCATATTATTTCCGTTGTACATGGCTTGCTAATGCAGGCTCTGTCTTGTGTTTAAGGAGTTTGATAACTACGCTGAATGGGATTTGAAAGATATCGATTTTGTTGATGACGACTCCGATATTCTTCATGGTGAGTTTAAAAACCAGTCCGGTTCAGTACGTCTGCGCTCAGTTACAGAATTACAGGCTCCAAACACTTACAAATATGCACAAGTAATAATCTGATCATTTAAATGCTCCGCGCATGTTACCTGCCAGTCCAAAGGGGGGTCGGCGCTACAGGTTCAGGTGTGTTACCTGCTCAGAACACCTGAGCAGATGGTGAACCGCTTTCACGGGTTGTGTGAACATGGCCAGTAAACGGAGCCGCACCGATGTCCCGGAAACGTGCCTCAGAACCAGCCCACGACATGAGCGCACGAGCGGGAGTGTGCACGAGCGAGCTCTCTGTTTGACCATCTCACGCTTGTTGTTCTAGCCCTTAAAACGGCGGTTGTGGACATCTACCACTCAAGACTGAGCGAGAGGAAGCGGAGGAAAAGGTGAGTGTGCAATGTCGGCCCTGACCACTAGAGGGTGTCGCATACCCTTCTGTTGCCTGAAAGCTAGACTTTTGCATAGTACTCAAATATTAGTTATGTTTGCCTAATATAAAATATAAAGACAAAAAATGTAAAACAGCTGAGACGGGCTAAAATTGCCTGGAAGAGTGTGTTATGTTTCCTGACCTTGGTATGTCTTCCCAGTGGGTCTCCGTCTTATTGTGTTCGACCCGTGTCAGGCACCTCCCCCTCAACACTGTGCAATAAGCCGTCCGGCTGTAAATCAGTTTTAAACCGCGCAGGTGTGAGTGGCCCGGGTGCTCCTGGGCTTCGTGACGCGTCAGAGTTTAGCGTGTTGCATGTCGTGTAGTGCCGTGTCCAGACTGATGCTGGCGGTGGTATCTCTTTCAGGATCGTCCGGGATCACGGACTCATCAACCTGCGAAAGTTTCAGAGTAAGTTATTCTGAATTCATCACTCTGACCACGCATCCACAGACCCACAGCTCGGGCAGTTCCTCAGGAGAAGGGTACTAATGGATATCCAGTGTGTGAGTGCTCACAATAGTCTGTCTGGAGCAGGGATGGTGGGGACGAGGCTCCAGCCCACGGCGCTGAGTGCGGAGCGGACCCTCAGACTCTCAGACTCTCTTCTCCAGTTGCGTTTTTGTTTGTTTGTTTGTTTGTGTGAAGTGCTTTTGGTTGTTTGTATCAGCTCACTGCTGCCGTGCTTCTCTCCTCTTTCAAGACAAAAGAGGCAGTGGTTACCGTGGAGGTGCTGACTGGTTGTCATGGAGACTGCCTGAAAGTGTGTGTGCGTGTGCGCGCGCGCACGCGTGCATTTTTGTCTCTGTTCGCGTGTCTGTGTGTGAGGCTGAGGTGTGAGTACTGGTTTCAGTGCAAACCAGTGCGTACTGGTTTCAGTGCAAACCAGTGCGTACTGGTTTCAGTGCAAACCAGTGCGTACTGGTTTCAGTGCATATTCTCCACTAAACACGTTGAGTGGGGGTAGCAGAATCCCTCCTCACTCTCTCTCTCTCTGTGTGTGTGTGTGTGTGTGTGTGTGTGTGTGTGTGTGTGTGTGTGTGTGTGTGTGTGTGTGTGTGTGTGTGTGTGTGTGTGTGTGTGTGCGTGTGTGTGCGTGTGTGCGCATGCGCAGTGCTGGAGAGACGTTACCCCAAGGAGGTGCAGGACCTGTATGACATCATGAGACGCTTCGCCAGGGTGGCGGGACCAATGGAGCATGACAAGTTCATAGAGAGTCACGCGTGTGAGTAAGACACCCGCGCGCGTGTGACTCCCGCATGTGATGCTCTCATCCCAGCATTCATCTGGGACAGAAACCCTTTTCCCAGTGGCTCTGGTTACTGGGGGAGTGTGGGTGTGTCATGGGTGGAGCATATGACCCCGCCCCCTCTCCCTGTTACTGCAACACATGGGATGTAGCTGGTTAAGAGGTCATGGCTATCAGCAATGGGCACCAGAGATCTGTTCTCAGATCTGAGATCTGTTTTGTGATCTGTCTGTCTCTCACTGTGTCTCTCGGTGTCCCAGTGGAGTTTGAGCTGAGGAGGGAGATATCCCGGCTTCAGGAGTACCGGCGTGAAGGCGTCCGGTCCTTCTGTGGTAAGATCACACCGTCATCAGAACAGCCAGGGGTATCAGTCTAATCCAGGGTTAAGGGCTCAGAATGGATTAGAGGCCTGGAGTAGATTACAATGGAGCAGGTGCAAACAGGTGATTTATGAATCACTTGTTTAATTTGTGTTGAAAAATGAAACTTGTTTTCTGTTTGGATAAAAATGACATCTTGACCTTGTGGGTTGGGGACTCTGTGACTGGTCCTTTTAAGATGTGACTCTCACACTGTAAGAATTGTTGAGAAACTGCTAAATTTAAGCACATTAGAGGACCAAGATCATCTGGACAGATGGACGTTGGGCCTAATTAGTGAGGTTATCATGTACAAGGACATCAAAACAGTTGTGATATCCAGATCTCAGATGTCAGAGCACTAATGTTGAGTTTGTAACTCCTGGTTCTTTTAGGGAATGTCAGATTTAAAGGTTATTTAGCATTTGCTTGTAAATTATCGATGCGCGTTCAGGTCTGAGGAAGTCCTCGACTGGCTTTGATGTTTGTCTCTGTAATGAAAGACAAAGCTTTGCTCTCAGATTAAACAAACCCTTCCTTTTTTCTCAACAATTCTGTTATTGTCGTTGTCCAGGGGTTGACCTTTGGCCCATCCATTCAGAGTGTTTTCCCCAATCTCATTTTTTTGCGTCTTTGTTTTTTAGAATGCCAGTGCTTTGCTCTACAGATGTTTACTTTGTAAACAGCCTACAAGTTCAGTTCCATTAATGTAATAACAGCAATGAGAGTCTCTCTGTCCTGACGAGGGACAGTTTTGCCCCTCCTAGATTCATTCTTACGCACTCGTGAGTCCTCACGTTGGCACACGGCGGAGTCCCAGTGTGCCCCGTGTCTGTGAAGCCTAAGGGCTGTGGGGGTTTGGCGGTGTGGGGCTCGGGACTATGTGGTGAGGCACGTGTCCGTGGTGCAGGGGCCAGGGTGTACGAGCGAGTGAAGAGGGGCCGCGAGGACGAGCGCAGGAAGAGGACCCTGCTTGGGGAAGTGCTGCAGTATGTCCACGACGCCGGCACCTGCCAACAGTGGCTGCACAAGCAGGCCGCCATGTAAGACCCTCCTCTTCCTCTTCATCCTTGTCTTCTCCGTTCTCAGTCCTACACGCTGGTCATGTGGGAGTGGTGTTGGATGTCCCCCCACAGACTGATATTTCTGTCTCAAACATAATAAATTGGTTTTGAATGCTTGTCCATATTGGGACTTAATTTTGCCAAAACAGCGATGACTCACTTGGTGTGTGGGGGTGTGTGTGTGCGCGTGTGCAAATATGCCCGTGTGCTCAGATAATGTTTGTTCTCTTACAGTGACGCTGGAATTACCCCTGTGGTCAGTACCATCACAACCTCAGGTACGCTGCTACACACACACACACAGGTGGTCACATGCTTACGGACCCTGCGCAAACACACTGCGTTTGTCAGACCGGAGCTCTCTGGACAGTCCAGCGTCAAGTTCACTTCCTTCTGTCCTTTCTCACAGGAAGGAGAAGTGCACCTCCGTTGAACCTAACTGGGTTGCCAGGTACAGAAAAACTCAACGAGAGAGAAAAAGAGGTATTGCCCTGCTTCTCACTCCCCTTTGTCTTCGCAGCTGAAGTAGCGGTGCAGGTGTACTGATCTCATCTTCTCCTGGCTCTGTTTCACTCCTCAGTTGTGTCAGGTGGTGCGTCTGGTGCCGGGGGCATATCTTGAGTACAAACAGGCCCTGCTGAGCGAGTGCCAGCGTCAGGGCGGTCTACGCCTCGCGCAGGCACGATCCCTCATCAAGATAGACGTGAACAAGACCCGTAAGATCTACGACTTCCTCATCAAGGAGGGCTACGTTAACAAAGCATAAGTGTGGTAGCCTAGCGACCAGACCACGGCTCTCTGAAGAAGTGATAACTGCACGTGTTCACGTTGGACGTCAGCGCTGATGTTATGGTCTGTGTGTGTGTGAAACATGACCAGTGGTGTGTGTAAAGTGACCCTCAGAGCAATGTGTGCTGCATCACTGAGAGTTCCGATGAATTTCTCAGTGTGCAGCGGCTGGACTCACTGATGATCACATGGTGCTGTAACACTACACAAGTAAATATTTTCTTTTGTTCTGGTGAATTTTAGGCTGGAGACTTATTTGTACTTTGGAATGTGTGGGTCTGTTCTGCATAGCTCATCACCTGAAAATGGTATTTTTGTCTGTCAATAGCTCAGAAATATGCAAAAGAGGTCATTGAGTTATATAGACTCCACACAACATTATTAAAAATGCCACTTTATTACAGTCATCATGTAGCAGGGGGTGTAAACACCTTTTATAGAGTTAAGAGTAGCCCACAGTGAGCCGTCTACCAGCCCTTAATCAGTGGTTCTGAACAGACCCTGCTTCTGTGGACCAGTCCGACCCAGCAGTGACCCAGTCCGACCCAGCAGCACTGGGGTGCCTGGGACCGCCTACACGCCCACAACCATCACACGGCCAGAGTCTGCTGCGCTGTAATGGTGCACCTGTAGAAGGTTAAAAACCAGCGAGTGAGTGCAGGTGCAAATACAGCAGCTAGTGAGCACGTCTGGAACTGGCTTGGAAACCATTTTGTTCTACCATAAATCAAATATAATTGTTTATTCACATGGTTTACATTTTAATATTGTGATGAAACATCTAACATCTAATGTAAGGTAAGAAAACGGTCAAACTTACTACTCAAGCTCGGCTCTCTACCACAGTCACTGTTTAACACAGTCACCAACACAGTTAATCTGATTGTAACCCAGTCTCTCTCCCCAACACAGTCTCTCTCTTGTTTTCGCTGTTATGTTCCGTGGATGTTAGCTGCGTTCATTCTCTGGAAGCTCAGCGATGGTCAGGGGTCTCCCACGCTGCATCTGTGTCCTGATTAGCGCTCCACATCTCACCTTTGGTGATGAGCAGCAACCTAAACGAGTCTCAGCATCAGTGGTGTGTGTGTTCGTGTGTGTGTTCGTTTCACCCTGTGTCTCAGGCTTTCTCCTGCCAAGTCAAATCTCTCCACCTCTGACACCATCTTGGGGTTTCATTTGAAGGCGTGAGGCTGAGTGACAGCTGAACTACGGGCGGCCTGGCCGTGGTTTTTGTGGGGTGAGAAGGCTCTACATTTGAACAAGAGGGCCAAAGCCTCACGCCACCTTGCCCCCATGGGGCGTGTCCTCCACCGCACCGTCCAGTCATGTTCCGACACCTGTCGCCCCAGGAGCTGCCCACCTCAACATCATGGGTTTGAATCCCAAATAACGTCATACGAACAAATGTATGCAAGTCACGCTGAAAAGAGACAGCTGCCAATCACTGTAAATATCCAGTGTCTGTGTCGTTTGGGTGTCCGTCTCCCCACACGTTTTTCTCTGCAACTCTTTCATCTTCTGTTCCACTTCACAGCCTTCCCGTGTTTTCACAGTTGCTGTTTAATGTCTCTCCCACTCGTTGACTCATTTTTATGGAAATTGCATCATGGATCCCAGAGAGAAAAGCTTCTAGAACACTCCACACCACTACCACCTTGCGCTCTCTCTCGCTTGCTCTCTCTCTCTCTCTCGCTCTCTCTCTCACACACACACCATTGATTTGAAACTTGGAGTGAGGAATACATCGGTTCTATCCTGAGACCATTATCTCCCCCCAATCAGAGTGTAAACAGAAAGGGCCGTGACATTTCTCCCACTTGGCTGCAGTGCTCGGTCTCGCTGCTGTGACACGAGCCTTCATCCTCCCCTGTGTGCCCCTCCTCTCAGCCAGTACTGTGAGGCAGCCATTAACAGAGGTGAACTCCTTTGCCATTGTAAACATGCAGGGTTTCCTTGGCAACCAGGTCTCTGGCATTGTGCAACAGAAGGCTGAAAAGAGGATGGGTGAGGGAGGGGGTATCAAATGTTACCCCCCCCCCACATACACACACACACCCACAGAAGCAGGCGTACGCACTCCTCCTCTCCCCCTGGTGCCTGTGCTCATGTTCGGGGCTTGACGAGTCGTGACTGTCCCTCTGGTTAAGGCACCACAGTGTAGTGCCAGTCAGCAGCTGTTTGTAGGCTGTTGAATGGGTCTGTTTTCCAGCACGCCTGATCTAGACAGTAAAGCCTGGGCTTTGTTTTCTTATGAGCCGTGAGTTTCTCTTCAACAGAGTCCAGTGACCTCAGCTGACTGGTTCGTGTACAATAGCAGCATCAGTCTGCAGGTCCAGAGTGTTTTAATCAATGTGTACTGTGGCGGCAGGACTGTCCTGATGCAGCTTAAACACACACACGCGCGCGCACGCACACTCTGGTCATGGGCGTTTGCGCTGCTGTCCTGGCTGGACACGGCTAAGTGTAGTGTGCCGCCGTGTGTCTGGTTCTCAGCCCTTTTCCAGCCGACTTCTCCTACTACATCTATGACAATGAACTGCGTCACGGCCCAGAAATAGCTGTCAGTACTATTCATAGTCCTTGTAATTCAACTGGGATCTTTTTTTCTCGCTGACTGTTAGAAAATCATTACACAGTGAGCAAGGCACGTCCCGGGCTGACCTCCTCCTCCCAGACCAGGTGCATGATGGCACGGGCTTGTGTGCCCCTTGCTCCTAGGCTTGGGTGTGGCCTCTGGTCTCAGACGATGACCCCTGTGGAGGCCAGGATGGCATTCCTGGCACAGACTCTCGGATTCTATTCCAGCTCTCATAAGAGGACACTGGAATGATCTCGGCATGGCGTTCTACATTCCTGCCCAGTGGTTTAATGAGATCTTGGACTGTGCTGATGTCGTAGTGACTCTGTCAGCCTGAGCCTCCCTGCTTGTGCTGTTGCTCATGGGTGTTGGGGTTGTGTTGTGACCCCGCGCTCCTCACGAAGTGACTCCCCTTCTTTCACCAGTGTGTGGACTGAACAGAGCCGGGCTGTCCAGGGCAGGAGTTTGGAGGCTGTCAGCACCTCTCTGAACGCTTCTCTCGCCTTCCCAGTGAGCGACCACCATTGAAGAGATCATGTGACCTTTTTTTAAACGCAGAACACATTGTTTATTGGTTTTGTTGTGTCTCATCACTCCACTAAGCCACGAGTTGGAGGTTGTACTTCATATATACAATGTGCTAAAGACTGAAATGGTACTTTTATCATGGTTTGAGAAATTAGAAAAGTTAGTGGTGGTCTCATTGTGCAATATGAGAGAAAAGTGAATTGCATTAAATATTAGTATTTTTGACATGAGCTTTCCACTTCCAAACAAGAACTATGTGCAGCTGGATCTGGTCAAATCACAGTGTGACGGCTCTGGACTTCAGAAAGATTCCTCAGGCCGCAGAGGAGAGAAACTACTCCACCTTAGAATGAACGTTGGGCCCTTTCCCACAGTCAGAGGACTGGGACAGACGTAGCATGGCTGACACGCTGTGGCACAGGAGTAGGGCAGGTTGTCCAGGGCACGTTGCCAGGTCATGACCATAAGGTTACGTTTTGGGTTGGCCAGGGGACGTTGCCAGGTCATGACCATAAGGTTACGTTTCGGGTTTCGGGTTGGCCAGGGCACGTTGCCAGGTCATGACCATAAGGTTACGTTTCGGGTTGGCCAGGGCACGTTGCCAGGTCATGACCATAAGGCACCGAGCAGGATTGTGTGTTCGTAGGACAGAAGTCTTCCACTGACACAGCTCAGACGGAACTTAACACTTCTTTCATTTAAATAGAGGGTTTGTAAACTGTAGTCTATTATAGTTACAGCAGTCATTTTTACAGTACTAGAATGTGTTTTATATTTATATATATATAATTCTTCCCTATGTGACACGCACACATTGCACTACCTTACAGTATTCAAGTGATACGAAACCTACTGTCTCGTGCGCAACAAGTAAGGGCAGTGTACACATGACACCGTTGACTGGTTTCTTCGCGAGCGCAGGAGCGGTACGCGCAGGAGCGGTACGCGCATCTGCGTGTCCGTGATGGCTGTTCGCTCCGGTCGCGTGAGGCGGAGGGGAGGCGCGTCTCCGTGCCGTGTGTGCTCTTGTTGTCACACGCGCCATAGCCGCGCGCGTGCACTCCTCTCCTTCGAGCTGCTAATATGGAGGATTGCTGAGACGTGTGGAGAGACATTCCCGTATCTTACCGACCGCCTCACGCCCGCGTTTGGAAGTGATCGGGTGAGTTGGGTCTACTTCTGCAGCCTCGTGCTCGCCGTTTGAGAGTAACACGCACGCTGTCGTAATGGGCGCGGGACGCGTGAGGGGAGAAGCACATGCGTGTCATTACCTCCATGCATGCGCCTGTCTGAGAAGAGCACGTCTATTCCGTGATGGACGTGGGGTCTGGGTGGTTTAAACCTCAGCGGATCGGGTTCCTACTTTAAATGACCTTTTCTAAGTTTGTTTGGCGTGTCTGAATAAAGGCTGTCGGTCATCGCATCATTATGATGTAATAGATTAGGACTTCGATCAGAACACGCTGGAACGTGTGAGCGTGCCGCATACGCGCCCGTGCTCACAATCTTTAGACGTATTCGCTACGTTGCTTCGTTCACTGGTGGCAACCTGCTCCGTTCACACATGAGATGCGCGCCGCCCGTTGCTCTGCCGTCAGGGAGCAGGGATAATTGGCTCGAGCTACTTTTGGTCCGTGCAGCGTACCATGTTGTCCTGATTCTCCACCACCTCCACACCTCTATGGCACGTGAGGACATCTGTTCACGCGTGTTTATGATATTCTGAACACAGCTCTGAAAAATGCTCGTTACCCGTGCAGTCCATTCCGGCCAGATCCCCATCGGATCGCCAGTCTTCGCCTGCACGTGCAGAAATGTGTGCAAAAATATATTGCGGATGTTTGAAACGCACGAGCGCTTCTCCCATTACAGACGATGAGAACTGCTCGCGCATGTGTGTGTTAACGGAGAGGTGCGTGTAACCCGGACAGCGAAGGCCACTTGTTGATTGCGCCGTGTGTGCGCGGTGGCGCGGGCTGTGCGGGTCCTGTGTGCGCTTCCTGTTTCCACATTCGGTGCTGAAGAAACACTGCTGCCATTTTGGAGCGCAGGGTCCATTGCAGACATCTCACACTGCAGTTAGTGCTCACAGGTGGACTGCACACACACGCACACAAAGACACACACATTAGCACACAGCTGCGGAAACACACTGCACACCTGCTTGCCTACCATGCCAGACTGCTATAACCGAGCTACTGAGTTATGAAGTAAGATAAACTGAGTGAGCAAGAGCGCCCCCCCCCCTCTCTCAAATCTTTCTCTCTCGCTGTCTCCCTCTCCTGCTCATCTCTATCTGTCTCTCTCGCCCTCCCTCCCTGTCCTGTCTGTCTCTCTCTCTCTCCCTCCCTGTCCTGTCTGTCTATCTCTCTCTCTCCCTCCCTCTGTCTGTCTATCTCTCTCTCTCCCTCCCTCTGTCTATCTCTCTCTCTCCCTCCCTCTGTCTGTCTGTCTGTCTGTCTATCTCTCTCTCTCTCTCTCTCCCTCCCTCTGTCTGTCTATCTCTCTCTCTCCCTCCCTCTGTCTGTCTGTCTGTCTGTCTATCTCTCTCTCTCCCTCCCTCCCTGTCCTGTCTATCTCTCTCCCTCCCTCCCTGTCCTGTCTGTCTCTCTCTCTCCCTCCCTCTGTCTCTGTCTGTCTGTCTATCTCTCTCTCTCTCTCTCTCTCTCTCTCTCTCTCTCTCTCTCTCCCTGTCCTGTCTGTCTATCTCTCTCTCCCTCCCTCCCTGTCCTGTCTGTCTATCTCTCTCTCTCTCTCTCCCTCCCTCTGTGTCTGTCTATCTCTCTCTCTCCCTCCCTATCCTGTCTGTCTCTCTCTCTCCCTCCGTCTGTCTGTCTCTGTCTGGTACTGTCCTCGTTCCTCCACTCTTGCTGTGTTCAGCGGTGAGCTGCTGCTCTCTCTGGGTCACTGAGATTTATTAGGACATGTCTCTGACGTCCCAACCTTCATTAAGGCCGTGGTACTGGAGTCACACCACCATACTGCTGTCAGTTTGCATTCCCATGCCGACCTCAGCATTTGGCTCCGCACAAGGTCTTCATAGCAACCCTTCAGTGCCACATTGGTTTCATAGCAACGCTCCCTGAAGCTATGTAGTCAAAAAAGAAAAAACATAGCCATATGTTTGGGAGGGCGGAGCTTGCTGGAGATATAGTTCCCTGGAGAAGTGACTTGCTGGCACTGAGGTCAGAAGTCAGGGACGTCCATACTGTCTGGGCTTCTGTATCATAAGGCCCAGATGTTCCCAAACAAACAGCTGTGTTGACACTGTTGTAAATGTACTGTGACTGTGACTCAGTAGGAGGCGTGTCTATGAAGGGAGGGAAACAGCTGGGGTGGCCCTGTGTGTGTGTGTGTGTGTGTGAGTGTGTGTGTGTGTGTGTGTGTGTGTGTGTGTGTGTGTGTGTGTGTGTGTGTGTGTGTGTGTGAGTGTGTGTGTGTGTGTGTGTGTGTACACACAGAGCAATTAAAGAGATCATGTCTGCAGGAGAATACAGTAGGCAGCCCAGTGTGCAGCCGTAGCTCCTGTCTGGAACAGGACGTGGTACAGCTGGGCTCCCTGGGGGCAGCTGTTCGCCAGGGGCATTTGACATGCAGGAGTGCTCAGACTGTCGGTGCGTCAGCGGTCAACGCTGTGGTGTGCGGCCGTGGTTTGTTGTGTGTAGTATAACAGAAGCGCAAGCTGTCTGACGATGTCTCAACGCAAATGTCCTCGTTGAACAGTAAGACAAGACAAGACAAGCTGCAGAGTTCCTCCACTAACAGAAGAGCTCACGGTGGGCGTTGTTAACGCGGCAACGTCTGTACACAGCAGACTTGCTTCTCTTCAGTATGCTCTGAAACAGAATCGTTATATAAGGTGAGACCATCTGGACTGGGAAAGTCTTTCCTTTCAGACGGAGCTGTTACCTGGTGTTTCAGAAAAGCTGTTTTCATGAAGGCGTATGGTAAACGTAGACACTTGTAGTCCTTTTCTGTCCAGTTGTTCAACCGATTATACGCTGCAAACTGAAAGGCACTTTTTAAAATAAGACAAACTTTAAAAAAAAAAATCTCCCCACATTTTCACTTCAGCCTGTGACATCACACTCAAGGTTATGATGTCATACTGAGCACAGGGTGGTGAACCTGAGTTGTTATTTGTTTATTAAGGCGTCTCCTGGTTATTTTTGTAAACGGTGCCAGACCCTGACTGACAGGACCAATTAGCATGTCCTCATTTGCTGGCCAAATGCAGCAATTAGCTGAGATTAGCATCTCAGTCTCATGTCATCTCGCTGTGTTAAACACATTGAGTCATCTGGTGTGTCTCGGAGGGAAGTGTCATTCCTTTCTGTCCCAAGCCCTGAGCCGTGTCCTGACCCTAAAGGTCCTGTTTGTTTCAGATCCGTCTGATGGTGTGCTACAGCTCGTCTTCAGGATGAGCGAGGAGATCTGATCCCATCCTGGCTCCTCCACAGGCCTTCTCCATCTCTGTCTCCTGCCTGCGTTTTTCCATGGGCTCCCGCAGCCAGGGCTTCCACCACCCGCACCACCTGCACCACCCGCAGCGCAGTTCCGTGGTGCCCCCAGCCATGCCCCGACTGATGCCTGAGACGGGCAGCCTCCTGGGGGGCATCGCCCAGATCACGCCCACGCTGTTCCTCAGCCGTGGCAACGTGGCGTCCAACCGTAGCCTCCTGCTGTCCAGGGGCATCACGTGTGTGGTGAACGCCACCATCGAACTGCCGAACTTCAACTGGCCACACATGGAGTACATGAAGGTGCCCCTGACGGACATGCCGCACTCGCCCATCTCCCTGTACTTCGACAGCGTCGCCGACAAAATCCACAGCGTGGGCCGCAAGCGTGGGGCCGTGTTGGTGCACTGTGCGGCCGGCGTGAGCCGCTCCGCCTCCCTCTGCCTGGCCTACCTCATGAAGTACCACCGCGTCTCTCTGGCGGAGGCGCACGCCTGGGTCAAGGCACGCCGGCCTGTCATCCGGCCCAACGGTGGCTTCTGGCGCCAGCTCATTGAGTATGAGAGGAAGTTGTTTGGCAAGACATCGGTAAAGATGGTGCATACGCCCTACGGCATCATACCCGACGTGTACGAGCGAGACCGCCGCGGCCTGGCGCCTTACTGGGGCCTGTAGAAGAGGCGCAGGGTGCTGTTGTTATGGTGGCGATGGGCGAGGGGACAGGAAGGCAAGCAGACCGGACTGCCAAACTCGACCGGATTGGCTGATACCGCCGTGACATCACTACATTCTCGTCCGGAGTGACAGAACCAGAGCGGTCTGTAGGAGGTTGACGTTGTGACCTAGTGGCATTGGAAGATCGTAAGGCAGAGCGGAGATTCAGCATTCAGTCTTTCCTTTCAGATTCCACCCACATTCCTGCTGTAATGATGTTCCACTCTCACTCTCGGAGTGTCCTCTCCGTTACTGGTGGCATTTTCAAACATATTCACGTACGGACTGGTCTGTTCAACCAGAGATAGGGTTAGTTGGGAAGGAATGGGCACTGCTGAGTGGCACAAGAATTCGGACAGATTGATTATAAAATATGTGACATGCTAGGAATTTGCTGTATTCCAAAAGAATCTTTATGGAAAAAATTTGAAATTCCATGGATTTGGGAATTGTGGTGAGGATCAAACAAATTAGACACAGTTTGGTAATACTTCAGGAAATGGATGCAATTGGTTTTCCTCCAACATCTGGACCTCTAACAATGTGTTTGTTTATAAATAATGTAGTGCTTGATTTTTCTTATAAAGCTGTCTTCAATAGACGATTTAACACCAAGATTAGTCTGGCAGAGTTCAAAAATAAGACAATAAGCAAGTTATTCTTTATCGTGGATGAAATGCAGAACGAAACTGAGAAGTGAAGACGTAACTATTGTGTTGTTAATAAACCATTAAAAGGAAATGGTTTCTTTGTTCTATATGCATGTATGTTGTGTTTCTACATATGTGCTCACTGTACTGAGAAACGCGAGGAGTGAAAGACTCCAGATCACACTCACCAAAAAAAAGAAACTGCAGGGTCCTGTCAGTCATGAGTGTCAACACACACCACACACACACACAGAAAAGACAACAGCATTCCTTCGCTGTCTGCATTGTTCCAGCAGTTTAATCACATTAACCAAATCCATTCCTTTCCCGGATGGTTTGACTTGCATTAGACTTCACATTTGCAGTTTACAACAGAAACAGAGCAGGTGTCGCTGGAATAGAACAGAAAACTCAGGTTGGATGTAAAGAAGAGTTTTTATAAAAACTTCAAGAACTTGGAGTGACGAGTCTTAGTACATTAAAGCAGTTTAATAGATGCAGTCAAGGCTAAACTCCATGTCACCACTCAGAGTGCTGCTTGTAAGTTAATTTATTATCAGAGTAGAATCAGTTGAATCAAGAACTAACAAGATCCAGAAATATTGACTCAAGTTGCCTTGCCATCCTTTCAAGTACCACATCAGTGTTCAGCGAGACAGACAGACAGACAGACACACGTCACAACAAGGGCAGGACATTCAAACGCACTGTCTCACACTAACAAAGAGGGCAGGTAGCCACTTTAAGTAGCTTCTTGTGATGTTTGTTCAAAGATCCTTCAAAAGCAGTTAAACCAAAGAGAGACAGACTTCAGACTTCAAGACCCAGCCGTTAGAGATGGAGTTCCAGCAAAACACACAGAACAGCCCTGTCCAAAATACAGACATGAGGAGAAAACAGTTTCTGAATTCATACATCTAAAAGTGCCTTCGACCTATACATAATTTAATAATCAGAGTGAAAAATAAACACGTGACAGACAAACTCAAGAGTGTAAGTCATGGGCACATGACACTTGTGTAGGTTGTCATGTTTATGGGAAGGTGTGTCAAAGTCCTGACTGAACCGTCGCTCTGGTTATCATCACGAAAGCTCGTCAGACTCAGAGAAACATCTATCACAGTACATCTTCACCAAACCAGCCAACCAGATGCTTCACTGCTCTCCCTCAGACACACACAATAAATAAGGACATCTTTGCCTCCACATATAGCAGAGTTTATAGGAATTATCCCCATAGGTGGGCCCTCTCCACACACACACACACACACACACACATCCTTTCGCACCTCCTACAAACATGCAAATCTTTGAGAGCTTCACCGGCTAAGTTGAAGAAACAGGTGGGGGTGGCATAACAGCTAACGTTCATGAGTCAGGCCCCTCTGAGCATGGGGAGGAGCCTGGCCATGCCGTTCGCCCAGCGTTGTCTACTAGCAGCGGTGGGGGTGGGCTCAGAGCAGGTCGGGGAGGATGAGGCCCGGGGGCTTGGGCTCCACACAGTTGATCCAGAAGTTAGCGCAGCTGGCGTGATACTGGTGGCCGCCGTAGGTCAGCTTGAAGTTGTCCGTCTCCGAGTTGAAGGCCTGAGTCCAAGGCAGGCAGAGGGGAAACAGACAGGCAGTATTACAGACAGCTAAACTTACTTTAGAACCACTGATCCTAGCAACCAAAAAAAAAGAAAAGAGAAAGTATCCTAGCAACCAAGCATTAGCTATATTAATCCGCTTACAGTTCTATAGGAGGAACACTAAAAACAGACACCAGGTGCAAGTCGTTCAGTGGAATTCTAGTCATGGTTAATCAGGTTTAACGCCACGTCCTGCTGACGCAGTCTGTAGACTTTATGGAGTTGAGTTATTCACCCACGACGTCTATATATGGAGGAGGAAAAGCAGAACTCTGTGAAGTTTGCTCGAGATGCCAATTTGGAGCTCTCCTGAAAGGCACAGCTGCAAAAAGGAGATGATAGGGGGGGAGTGTGTGTGTGTGTGTGTGTGTGTGTGTGTGTGTGTGCGCGTGTGTGTTGCGCACGCACTACGCAGATCAAAGGTTTGCGTCTCTGGTGAAATATCTGCACTGAGCCCCAGAGTGGCGGTGAGTCATGAGCGCTGACTCACAGCCTCCCACTCAGCAAGACGCTGTACGCACATGCCACACTCTCAACACTTCACTTGGCGCCGCTGCACTCCAGCACTGTTGAACCACAGCCTCGCTCCATCTCCAAACGCAAAGGCACCGACCTGCACGTCACGTGACCCCCGCCCTCCTCCCCATCTTAAAACTAATCACTAATCCACTCATCAATAATCCCCTAATCCCTCATCCCCCAATTCCATCTCCTTTTCTCGTTCATATCTTCATTCTTTCTGCATGTGGAGCGGAACATCAAGGCACGGCAGCGATCGGCGTCTCTGCACTCGGGCCGCTGAAAGGTCAGCGCGCTCCGCTCAAAAGGTCAGCTCAAGGTCTGTCGGACATGTGTAGTGAGGAGAGAGGGCCTGTTGGGGCATCAGGAAGCAGAATACAGAGACATATTTACCCCGAGCTTTGAGCCTGGAGGTTTAACCAGCGCCTGGAAGCAGAAGAACTGTTAGGATGTTGTGAATGTGAGTGAAGCTCTCTGGAACGCTGAGAAACTTTATCACAGAGACGCTGAAGAGTGAATCTCACAGCATCTGACGCTCCCAGGAACGGGCAACTCACAAGGAAAACGCCACCACACGGAGAGTGAGAGCTGGACGCAACCACTCAAACATATTTGAACCTTTTTGTGTTGTGTTTAACACTCTGCAATCATGTTTAAAAATGATTAAAGATTAATGTAGCTTTTAATATTCCTTTAGGAAAACTACAATTTTGAAGTATTGACCATTAAGCCTGTCTGTTCGTCTCTAGCTGTTGCCCGTTCCTGATGATCTCACACCACAGAGACGTGAGGAACCGTCCACCATGAGGAATCTTCAACCCCAGAGAGAGAGACCAACCTTCACCCCACCCCGTATCCAAGACCCTCCTCACTCCCGACTCCAGCAACACCCTGAACACCACAAATCAGAACCAGAACGCTTAGCAGATGCCAACGCCATACCGAGTGCCTTCGAGAAAGGGTAGACAGCTCCTGAGATCTGTCCGTCTTGTTTCCAGCCATATCGTTAAAGTTGGTGGATTATTAATCGGGAGTCAGGTTCGGGCTGAAACGTTTTCCGCTGCTGGGCAAGCCCCCATGTCGGGCTGCGGACTGATAGATGGCTGGGGTCCATCTGCTGTTTTTAAATCCTGCCCTCCAAGCCCTAAATGGCTGTCTGGGTTCCTCGTCTGTCCACTGCAGCCTAACACCAGCTAATGCACCACAGGGTACCTCAGCCACGAGGCAGCAGCGGGTTCTGAAGGGTTCTGTGGTTCTGTGGACTGGACATGCAGCTCAAACACACGGTAGTGTGTCTCAGTGTGTCGGTAACTATAGCACTGGGCATAGTCTACGGCTGGATACATTAGCACTGCTGGGCTTTACTGACTGGAGGTCAGTGTGTGTACTGGGACCTCTTCACTACCACCACACCCCTTCCAGAAAAGTCCACCACCGCCAACCCAAGGTGCCAAGATGACAAGCCTGACTGACAGCTGACCCCTTCCCTGGAACCCCAGAGCCCTATACGGACAGAGAGGGGCGTGCATGTGAGAGTAAGGTGTGTGTGGGTGTGTGGATACAGAAGAGTGAGTCATTTTGGCACCGCAGACAGTGTGTTAACCTCCCCGAGCCAAACAGAAGCAGTTCAGTAAGAATGAGATGGTGAGTCATACTCTCTTAAACAGGCGTCCAAAAACGCTCTCTTCTGTTCTCTGCAAAACGGCCAGAAGCCGAAGGAAAGGTCAGTCTCACTCACACACTTTAATGAGCCCAGAGTTAGCACGTGGTGAACTCTGCACACTGGGCCTCATTAGTACTGCACCAATACAGCAAGACATGGACAAGCAGAGTTAAAACAGGGATAAATGACTATTACATCTGGACTGTGTGTGTGTTTGTGTGTTTCAGACCTTGCTGCGTGAGTCCACGTTCAGCAGACACACTCCACAGGCCAGCTCCTTCGCATTCTTAATGCCATGTCTCAGGATACAGGAGGAGAAGTCCAAAGAGCTCTCATCAGGCTGGAATCATACACATGGACACACACACACACACACACACACACACACACACAACCACGCACACACAGACACACACACACGTCTATGTTTAATATCTTTACCTGTGGCTGAAATTAAAACCTGGTCTGCTACTGTCCACATGGAGCAAGACATGCAGCAGACAACACTGGGGACAGACCCCGCCCACCCCACACCCACCCCAGAACACACCTCCCCTTCATAAATTTCATGACTTTGTACTGTGGGGTGGAGTGGAGACAGCTTGTAGAGTGTGTCTCCCTCCTGTCTCCCACAGCATCACCCCCCCCCCCCCACACACACACACACATTGGCCAGATCATTCCCTCACACACACTCTCTCTCTCTCTCTCTCTCTCTCTCACGGAGAGATCGGCCAGGGACATGAACCCCAGTAGGTTGTTCCACACACGGCCGATGTCCTTCAGGAGGTGCTGGAGCGTCTCTGAGCACACGGCCGTGGCCTTAATGCCCAGCTCCACACGCCTGGCCACACGATACACCTCCACCACACCTGGAACACACACGCAGTGTTTAATGAAAGCAGGAAACAGTTCAGCATTACACAGCACAATAACATCTAATAACTCAAACACACACACACACAGAATCGGTGCTATACACTGAGCAGTGCTACTGACAACATGAACCATGACGTAGGAGAGAGCAGAACTCTAAACTGAGAACTCAGCACTGCGGGCTTCCCACGCTATCAAACCCGACGAGAAGAAAACCAGACGACAGCCCAAGAGGTCCGGCATGCAGGGAGCTCGACCCAACCCTAAGGCCCTTGACACGGTGAGGAGCACCTGGGGGTGTTGCTGGGGTGGGGTGAGGGGGCTTACCCTGCAGGTACTCCATGCCCTGTGCTGACTGGATGACCTCCGTACACACACTGGAACTGCTGATACCATTAAGGGTGTTGTTGGCTGTGGTGATCACCTGCCAAGATGGTGGAAGAGAAAGAATGAGAATTAAAGTGTGAGGGAGAGAGCAGGATGGGCCATAAGATCCGATGACTGAGGTCCTTGTGCAGTGTTACCTGAAGAGCACTCTCCAGACACCTCTGCCATTCATACGCGTAACGCTCACTCTCCTGTAACACAACACATACGAGCATTATGCGGGGAACGGTGGTGGGAGGGGGGTTTGGGGTGAGCGCGAGCGAGCAGGTCTGACCTCCACTTCTCCTGTGAGGTCCTTGTACTTGTCTCGGATGACGGGCAGCACGGTTTTCTCACTCAGGGTATTGGAGCGGTCACGGAACAGCTGCTCGGGGGCCGGAGACGGTGTGGAACGCACAATCTCCTTCTCTCCTAGACTGTGACTGCGTTTATGGGAACCTACACACACACACACACACACTTCAACTACATATATGGGTTTGGCCTCTCATTCTGTAATTGAAACTTTCAGCTCTACAACTGTTGTTTCTAATCCACCCGGGACAACAAATGCCTCAATCACCTCCTCAGCAAATACCTCAAATACTACAACACCTTCACAAATACCTCATTTGCAACAAATGAGAATTACAGGGCAATTACAGCAGCCCGGCACTGATGAATTATTCATCAGACTTCACACAGCGAAGTGCAGTGCTGGCTCACACACACACACACACACACACACACACACACACACACACACACACACACACCACTGTCATGGGAGAAGTGAAGGACAGGGGCCAGGCATACAGTCTTGCTACTCTGAGCCGGGTAATCAAACACCCCCAGAGAGCTGTCCGGGACACTGGGACACGGCTCCATTGCGCAGGAGCCACACTAATCAGATGAAGACTTCATCTAGGGACAGAAGGAAAACCAGGAAATCCAGGAAAACCAAAGCTCTTTCCCTCTCATAAATGACATTCTGTGTGCCGAAAGGAGGTGGGGGAACAGGACAAACAGACAAGACACTGAGTGTCTTGTCTTGAGTGAGTGTTAATGTTGTGCTCATGGATCTGTTTGTGTGTCTCTTTGTAGGACATCCAGTCTCTACACTGCCATCTGCCGTTAGGCTGAACAGCTGCAGCCCTGGATCTGCTGTCTCAGTGATGGGCAAGCTAAGCCAAAGCCAACAGTGGGAAAACAGCCTCTTTGACATCCTGCTTGAACGGCACATAAAGCAGCCTGGTGCATTACCATGGTAACAGCAGATGGCCGGGGGAAGCAGAGTGACAGCGACTCACCCTGCACGGACAGGTCGAATGTCGCAAGCTCGTTTTGGATCATTTCCTCGCTGGACTTCACTTTCGGCTGGGCGCTTGCCTTTAGGAAGTCGGACTTTCCAAACTTGGGTTTGTCCCCCTGGAAGGCGCCGAACTCCGCGGCAGCCGTGTCGGCCGTTCCTGCGGGTGAGTCCGATTTCTCCGAGACTGTGCTGGCAAAGTCACCGAAGTCATCGTCGTCCTCATCCTCTTCCGTGGGTGCTTGCTCCACGGAGGAGGTGAAGCCAGTGAAGTCAGCGAAGCCATGCTGTGGTGACGCTCCGGGGACGTCCTCGATCGGGAACGTGGTGACCTTAGCTGCCGTACTGTGCGTAATGTTCTCGGAGCTTCCGAAGGACATCTCCTTACGGTGGAGCACTGCGGATGAGGGTAGGGTGCCCGGGAGCTTGGGGCCGTCCCCCGACAGGCCTGAGTCTTTCTCCGCCCAGTCATAGTGGATCAGGCCACCAGATACCAAACTCCCCACGGGGTCAAACTTCAGGTCGTCCGTCTCTGTAGGTGACACCAGAGAAGAGCTGAGGTTGAGAACATGGCTGTGCCCAAATCATTGCCTTGAAGGAAGAAATCATAATTACAACTGAAGACAAAAACGTAACCTCGTATCTGGGACATTTCAGCTGTCTCTACAGCCTGAGCTACAGGTAATACAGCAGGACTATTTCCAGAACACACGGCCTGCACGAACGTCGACTCAGGTCTCGTGTTCTGCACTATACCAACAACAGCATGACCAAATACACAAGCACACCTGCACCCCATCTGAGCAACAGAAAAGGCACATTCATTAATGTAGCAGCTCTTCCAGGGATCGAGTTTAATAAAGAAGGGGTTTTTAAGCTTTTTTCATTAAATTACTTTCTCTTCACCATGTTGACCAGGATGTGTTTATGAAGTATAATTAGGTATAATTTCCTCTATAGGAAAATCTTTCCAGGGTTTCCAGATTCCAGTAAAATGTTTAGTGTTAAAAGTGTAACTTTGTAAGCTTATAAACCAAACAAATGGTTTTACCTCAAACCCTTAAAAGCTATACACATACTCAAGTGACTGCGT
The DNA here is from genome assembly GCF_041902795.1 of Electrophorus electricus. Lineage (NCBI taxonomy): Eukaryota > Metazoa > Chordata > Actinopteri > Gymnotiformes > Gymnotidae > Electrophorus > Electrophorus electricus. Next base: position 1,000,140 of record NC_137513.1, read on the forward strand.
CCCTGCAGAAACAGCCTTACCTGGGTGGCCCCGGTCAGTCAGGCTGACTGACTCCCCTTCCCTCGGTAAGGCCGCCTAGGTTCTGAAGGATCGGAGCTTAGATGTCCAGCTATAACTGGATGACCTTTGTAATCTCAGATCACAAGAGGAACAAGTTTTTTTTTTGGTATCTGCAACTTTTTAGGTATCCCTAACTGAGCTTTAGAAGAGACAGTGTGTCCTGTCATAGATAATTCAGTGGTGTGTGTGTGTGTCGCTGTGAGAGGTCTCATGCCCAGCCAGTCTGTATTAACACATGGGCAGAGTAAGTGCTCATTCAGCAGTACCCTATTCAGCTGGTTGTCCAGACCTTATCGAACAGTGAGGTGCTTACTTCACTGCACACATGCTTTACTGATGTACACAGACTAAGCTGGCTGACGATTATCAATTTATATGCAAATTAAAAAACAGCTTCCAGACGGGGTTTTCCCCTAAGGAGCTCTCATGTGTGTTCTCATCATGAACTGGAGGTGTGTGCTGTGTTCTGCACTAAGGACAGTCACGCCTCCACATGCTCTCAGCTTGGCTGCAGGGATTCTGAGTCTGCAGTTTAAATTCTGCTTTACATAACTGCTCATTTTTCCCACTGTACCTTTAAACTCAGCCCCTTCCACCTTTAGATTACAGGTGGTCATGTGACAGGCTGCAGGGGAAGGGCCTTTAGGACCCAGGGTCATGTTGGTCCAACACATACCAACCGGACTGGTTTTACTGGAAGCGTAGGTCAGATTCACGGTGTCTGAAGTCACACTATGAACACTGCGTGCTGGGGTTTGGTTTGATCATTGTCTGGTCTAAACTGGATGAGGGTTTCAGTGCTTATATTCATCGCACAGAGAGAAAGGCCAATATTAGTGGTGCAAGAAATGTTCGGCTTTGGTTGAGATGACTCTTCACACAAACAATTTGTGAAATTGACAAGGCAGCTGGTGCAGGGGCGGTCGTCCACGCAGGGCGCGGTGAGAGGAAGAGGAAGAAGACAGAAATGAAGACGGTAGGCACATCCGCTACACCATCGTTCAGATTTATTACGACAACATTGTCAGAGAGAGAAAGAGATAGGTCAGCAAAAAGCTTCCGTTACAAGAGCTTTGCCAAACAAACACATAAAAATGGGGTTTTTTTCTGTATTATAAGAACACATGGGCATGCAAAGTTAGGGGCAGAGAGGTGAAAAGGGCAAAAGGTTAACAGAAGCAAATCCCAAAACCAGATGCACAGGCCAGAACTGAAGAGGCACGTACACAGACTAAAAATGTTTTTGTAGGTCAGACACACTGTTTTTGTTCTAAAAGAGAGGAAAGCATACAGAACATTTCGTAAGCAAAGATAAAAGAGGTGGTGTGAAGTACAGGTTCTATGGATCTCTGCACCCTTTGAGAAGCTGGAGCTGGCTGAGAAAGCTCTCCTCAGGTCTCCGGAAACACGGAGCACTGGGGCCACTGCGTGTGATCACAGTACACAGACCAGATTCAGTTTTAGACTCTCATAGAGCACAGCATGGATAACATTGCCACTGCCAGGAACTCAAAGGGTTAAAAGTAAACAAAGAGGTCTACAGCCTATGAAAGCGTTGGATCGTTTGAGTGACAGGCGCAGAACAGATAAGAGAGACAGTATCGTTTTTCTCTCGCCACCTGTTTGGAGCGCGCTCCAGTGCGCATGCTCTTAGCAGGAGCGACACAGCAGACAGGAAGTGCACGTCATTCCCGGTGTAACGCAGGCCAACACATTCACATCCAGCTAAATAAAACATTGTGCATATTGAGCAGAAGCAATCCCACATCAATACTTAACAGAGTCAAGTCTATCTATATTGAAAATAAATACCAGTATATATTCCTGTAATAAAAATACACTATTAAATTGGCATGTACACATTTTCTTGTTCATAAAAACAGCCCATTTTCATAGGCAGGCCAGAAAATGGAGTCCTAGCAATCGTTAACCACTTTCTTGTCAATTTCACAAATTGAAAAGGCAGGCACAAACTGTAGCAAACAAACTCGGGACGAGAGACTCCCTCCAGACTGGCCAGGGAGACGGGGGCTGTGCTCAGTGGGGGGCTGGGGGCATGGGTGGGTGTGACCGGCGGGCTCCAGTTCATAACAGCCTGGGAAAAGAGATACTGTCTCTTCGGAGGTTAGCGAGACATCCAGCATAGTGCAAGTGCTACGAAACTCAACAGCCCGTAACCTGCTGAAATATTTACAGTCCAGGCATGGAAACTGCCCGGTAACCAACACACAGGCGTGTGGCCCAGGAAAGTCCAGTAGCAGGCCCAGTTCTCCAGAACACTGCAGTGCCCCGAGGACACTTAGGATGAATGTGTCATACTGAAACTGAGAATTACCACTGGCGAGGAGGGGCAGTGTGAGGGTCAGGCCTGCACAATATATTGTTTGTTATTATCGCAATACTGATAATGCATACTTTGCGATATCGATACAAATGAGCCCTGTAACAAATCACTACTGTGCGTGTGTGTCGTGAGCATCCTTGCCCATTTCAGACACTCCAGATGACGGTTCTGTGGTGGGTTTGATGAATCACAACATTCTCATGATTCAACAAACCAATATTTTTGGTCTAATTTCTGCGGGCCACCTAACCATGTCTTAGTAATACACCGTGAGGCACATCACATCTGCAGTATGTAGACCACAATTATAGTGCAGTAGTTTATCCACATAACTGAGCTCTACTGAAGTCCTTATAATGTATTATTTTCAGATCTGGCATACAAATGAAGCTTCTAGTAGGTGTGTATACCACAGACTGAACCAGGACTAGACGACAGATGGGTTAGAAGGAATAATCTGTCAGTGTTACTCAGCTAGACATAAAATGGAAAATGAAATGCATTGGCCATGCTTATGCGATTCCTTACACACACACACACACACACACACACACACACACACACACACACACACACACACACACACACACACACACACTTACTTCATGGAAGCACAAACGGTTGGTGACATCATATAATGGAGTGAATGATCTTCCAAACCAGAGCTGAGGTGGGGGGGGGATGTGTCAGTCTAGACAGTTCACCAACCTAACGGTCTTAACCCTGCACAGTCTAGACAGTTCACCAACCTAACGGTCTTAACCCTGCACAGTCTAGACAGTTCACCAACCTAACGGTCTTAACCCTGCACAGTCTAGACAGTTCACCAACCTAACGGTCTTAACCCTGCACAGTGTAGACAGTTCACCAACCTTAACGGTCTTAACCCTGCACAGTCTAGACAGTTCACCAACCTAACGGTATTAACCCTGCACAGTCTAGACAGTTCACCAACCTAACGGTATTAACCCTGCACAGTGTAGACAGTTCACCAACCTTAACGGTCTTAACCCTGCACAGTGTAGACAGTTCACCAACCTAACGGTCTTAACCCTGCACAGTGTAGACAGTTCACCAACCTAACGGTCTTAACCCTGCACAGTGTAGACAGTTCACCAACCTTAACGGTCTTAACCCTGCACAGTCTAGACAGTTCACCAACCTTAACGGTCTTAACTCTGCACAGTGTAGACAGTTCACCAACCTAACAGTCTTAACTCTGCACAGTGTAGACAGTTCACCAACCTTAACGGTCTTAACCCTGCACAGTCTAGACAGTTCACCAACCTAACGGTCTAAACCTTGCACATTGTGGACAGTTCACCAACCTAACGGTCTTAACCCTGCACAGTGTAGACAGTTCACCAACCTAACGGTCTTAACCCTGTACAGTCTAGACACGTAAGGAACAAACACTCTTTTGGTTGGTGGTCCATGTCATCAGCCCAAACAGCTGCCTCGTAACAATCTGTATGATATGGCATTAATCACTACTGACTGAGTTATTATTATTATTATTATTATTATTATTATTATTTTCTGAGAGTTTAGTGGCTGTGTGTTCACCATCTGTGATCACGAACAGAGAACGGAGTTGAAGAGTGAAAGATCAAATCTCTCAGTAAACCTACTTAAGAGAGAAGACAAAAAGACTTAGGTTATTTCTACGTAATATTACAAAACGGAGATAAACACTGGATAAGATCAGGCCACCAAATTATAATCCAGAGCAAGAAAAGACTTAATCTGCACCTGGAGAAAAGGACGAAATGCTGTCAGTCAATAATACTGATGTGCTTCAGACAGCTCAAATTTGTCCAAAGGGATAAACAAACAAACAAATAAATAAATAAACATTCGTACAATTATGTACAATAAATACTTTATGTAACTACGTGTAAACAAATACTGTTGAAATGGTCAGGGAAAAAGTAAACAACACGAGATGAGATGGTTTTGATATGCCATCATCCCTCATTAATCTGACTAGCACTCTCTGTCCTGCCGGACATCTGATCAGGGAACTGTAAGACGGCCATGAATTGACCTGAGAGTGGGGTGTGTGTGTGTGTGCGCATGTATATGAGTCTGTGTGTGTGAGTCTGTGTGTGTGTGTGTGTGTGTGTGTGTGTGTAGAGAGTGCAGGCCTCACCACAGTAAGCGCACCAGTTCCTCACCTGTGGCAGGGGGCTGGTGTGCAGTCAGCCCGGGAAGGTCCAGTGAGCTGTCAGACATGCCATGCTTCAGGTCTCCACCCATGTCCGCCAGCTTCATGTCCAGCTGCACGGACAGGGCGTCCTCTGAGTCCTCCTTCCCGACGCTGCTGCCCCCGATGGACGGGAGGTCCAGTGATTTGACCGAGGCCGAGTCCTCCTTGGCCTGCTTGAAGGCGGCCAGCTTGTCTACCGCGCTCTTCTCCGAGGAGCCCAGTGCCGTGCAGAACTTGGACGACTGGAAGTCGGCGAAGTCATCCGCATCACCTTTGAGTGAAGAGGAGGAGTCTCCTCCCCCCGCCTCCTTGCCTTCGGCGTAGCCCGCGCCTCCCTCCAGCGACAGCTGCTTGAAAACGTCGTACTTGTCGACAGCGGGCGCCTGCCGGGGACGGGGCATCCCGGAGGAGGCGTCGACACGCTGGCCCTCTGGCCGCGCCTCGCCGGAGCCCCCGAATGCCAAGAAGTCTGCAAAGTCATCTTGCGGTGGGGCCCCGCCCCTCCGGCCCAAGGACGCCGGCTCCGACGAGGACGACGCTGAGGAGCCAAAGAGGGCAAAGTCGCCGAAGTCGTCGGCCCCGGAGCCCGAGGGTTTGGGGCCCGTGTGAGGGAGGATAAGAGAGGGCATCGCCGGGGAGGGGAACGGGCCGGCCTTGGAGTCTACGATAGAGGAAGTGGAGGTGGATGGAGCCATAGAGGCAAAGAGGTCCAAATCTGCCATGTTGAGGGGGTTCTTGGGCTGGGGGAGGGAGTGAGAGGAGGGAGGAAAAGGAGCAGGGAGAGATGGCTGGAACATCTTGGCTTGGTCTGGTGGGTCTAGTGGAGAAACGTTGCTGGCGGTCTTAAAGTCTGTGAAGCCATCGTCGGTGCCAACAGACTTGAAATCGGCAAAGCTTTCACCTGTGGGGGGTCAAGAAAAAAAGACTGAAGTGTTTGGAAAAGAGAAGTTTAGAGTGATAAGAAAAGGGCCAGAGCATCAGAGAGCAACACGAAGCTCAGCCTTCAACTCAGCTCAAGTGACCTTTAATGACTGAGTGCAACTTTACAAAGAAGTAAAATGGATTAATGGATCAGTCCTGCCTGTGACGTGCACCAAAAACCTGACTGAACCTCAACCGCAGTGTGTGCTGCTCTCTGCATGAGACAAACGGCACTGCACAACAGAAGCACGGCACACATACAAAGAATCCCACACTCCCACAAACCCGCACCCCCCCCCCTAGTGCTGGGTAGTAATGTAAAATGTAAGAGTGTTACCGCATTAGTATACAAAAAAAGGGTAACTATCCCCTTATGGTTACAGAAAAATGGAAAGAACTGGCACGTTTTAAAAAAACAGTGCTTCTAAAGATCAGTGTAATCAGATTACGTTAACATACTGAACGATCCACGACTGCCGTCACACTGCAACATCAGTATCTAATGCCACAAGCATTCATTTAAAGGGTTAAAATCTGGTTGGGTGACAGACATACATTTCAGAAATGCGGACGTGATATCATTGTTTATCATGAACGCAGAATTTTCAGTGTTAAGATGAGATGTGTTTATCGCAGAGAAAGCATTTGTTTGAGATGATGTTATACATATTCAGTCATTTCCTTTGGGGTGTAGTTGATGATGAATCACAGGTTACTGGAGTTCCAACAGGCAGACGTTAAGGCCACATTTCTGTCGTGTGCTGTCCCACAGTCATTATCAGCTGATCCACTCCTACGTACACTTTAGTTATTATGCAGTGGGAGTGAACAACTCTGATTATGATACACATTCAAGATGACCCCACTTCTCAACCGAGAACTATGACATTTCTAAGCAAAAAGATCAAAGAGACAAGTCCACGAATCAGCACAGTCCCACAAAGTGCCACAGGTCTGGTATGAAAAACTTGGTTCTCACTGATGCCCAATAACTTTAAACCTATCTGGGATGTTTACACTGGTGGAGCTGAACAATTTGACAGGAGTGCAGGGACACTGGACAGCTGGAGAAGGGACGTGTTGTTGATTTGGACATCGTTAACACATCTCCTGAGTCAGTGTGTGGTCTCAATGTCCCCACAAAAACAAGACATCCCACTACCTGCATGCTGACGGACGGCAAACATGCTTCTCGCAACTGTGCCACCGTTTAACTGGGCACAAACGGCGTGCCAGACACACACACACACACACACACACAGTGTGGAGGAAGAGAGAAGACAAAGAGCAAACGCCTGAGGTAAAAAGGGGTCACTGCAACAGTCGACTTACTGGAGCTCCCAAAGGTGTCCCCGATGGGTTCTGTTCTAGTGAGACAGGGACACACACACCTGCATGAGCATGAGGGAGGTCACGGGGCACTGGTGTCTCAGTGGTTACAGTACTGGACTACTAATCAGAGGGTTGCTGGTTCAAGTCCCACCACTGCCAGGTTGCCACTCTTGGGCCCCTGAACAAGACCCTCAACCTTCAATTACTCAAGCAGTGCTCAGTCAGACGTGTAAGTCGCTTTGGTTAAAAGCGTCAGAGAAATGCTGTAAAATGTAAATGGGACATTTACATCCCACAAGGATGGGACATTGCTTACCTATGGGCTTCCTGTCTGAAGGCTGTGCAAGTTCTCTGAACACACTGTACTTGTCGCCGAAATCTGGAACAAAGACAGAAAGCGTGCTGTAGATCTGGGCTGTGGATGTGATGACAGCAGGAGACGCAGTAAGAACACACACCAGGAGACAGTTCTGTATAGTTAATAAAGTCACTCCAGGAAAGTCACTAAATAACTCTGTCAGCCCAAGAATGCTTAGCTTTTAGTTCTATAGTAAAGCCAGACAGATGGGAAGTGTGTGTGAAAAACACTGAACAGGTTATACTTGAGACTGGGTGGACAGATTCTTTTTTTTGTTTGTTTGTTTTTTTGTGTGTATGCGTGTGTGCGTGCGTGTAGTACACTGGTGTCTCAGTGGTGAAGGTACTGGACTAGTAATCAGAAGGTTGCCAGTTCAAGTCCCACCACTGCCAGGTTGCCACTGTTGTGTTCAGTCAGAATTGTAAGTCGCTTTGGATAAAATGTGTGATATACTTTGTGCGTGTGTGTACCTGAGGCAGGTGGTGCAGCTTCTGTAGGCGTGTGTGTGTGTGTGTGTGTGTACCTGAGGCAGGTGGTGCAGCTTCTGTAGGCGTGTGCGTGTGTGTACCTGAGGCAGGTGGTGCAGCTTCTGTAGGCGTGTGTGTGTGTGTACCTGAGGCAGGTGGTGCAGCTTCTGTAGGCGTGTGTGTGTGTGTGTACCTGAGGCAGGTGGTGCAGCTTCTGTAGGCGTGTGTGTGTGTACCTGAGGCAGGTGGTGCAGCTTCTGTAGGCGTGTGTGTACCTGAGGCAGGTGGTGCAGCTTCTGTAGGCGTGTGTGTGTGTGTACCTGAGGCAGGTGGTGCAGCTTCTGTAGGCGTGTGTGTGTGTGTACCTGAGGCAGGTGGTGCAGCTTCTGTAGGCGTGTGTGTGTGTGTACCTGAGGCAGGTGGTGCAGCTTCTGTAGGCGTGTGTGTGTGTGTACCTGAGGCAGGTGGTGCAGGTTCTGTAGGCGTGTGTGTGTGTACCTGAGGCAGGTGGTGCAGGTTCTGTAGGCGTGTGTGTGTGTGTACCTGAGGCAGGGGGTGCAGCTTCTGTAGGCGTGTGTGTGTGTGTGTACCTGAGGCAGGTGGTGCAGGTTCTGTAGGTGTGTGTGTGTGTGTGTACCTGAGGCAGGTGGTGCAGGTTCTGTAGGCGTGTGTGTGTGTGTACCTGAGGCAGGTGGTGCAGCTTCTGTAGGCGTGTGTGTGTGTGTGTGTGTACCTGAGGCAGGTGGTGCAGCTTCTGTAGGCGTGTGCGTGTGTGTACCTGAGGCAGGTGGTGCAGCTTCTGTAGGCGTGTGTGTGTGTGTGTGTGTGTACCTGAGGCAGGTGGTGCAGCTTCTGTAGGCGTGTGTGTGTGTACCTGAGGCAGGTGGTGCAGCTTCTGTAGGCGTGTGCGTGTGTGTACCTGAGGCAGGTGGTGCAGCTTCTGTAGGCGTGTGTGTGTGTGTGTGTACCTGAGGCAGGTGGTGCAGCTTCTGTAGGTGTGTGTGTGTGTGTACCTGAGGCAGGTGGTGCAGCTTCTGTAGGCGTGTGTGTGTGTGTGTGTGTGTACCTGAGGCAGGTGGTGCAGCTTCTGTAGGCGTGTGTGTGTGTGTGTACCTGAGGCAGGTGGTGCGGCTTCTGTAGGCGTGTGTGTGTGTGTGTACCTGAGGCAGGTGGTGCGGCTTCTGTAGGCGTGTGTGTGTGTGTACCTGAGGCAGGTGGTGCAGCTTCTGTAGGCGTGTGTGTGTGTGTACCTGAGGCAGGTGGTGCAGGTTCTGTAGGCGTGTGTGTGTGTGTGTACCTGAGGCAGGTGGTGCAGGTTCTGTAGGCGTGTGTGTGTGTGTGTGTGTACCTGAGGCAGGTGGTGCAGGTTCTGTAGGCGTGTGTGTGTGTGTACCTGAGGCAGGGGGTGCAGGTTCTGTAGGCGTGTGTGTGTGTGTGTACCTGAGGCAGGTGGTGCAGGTTCTGTAGGCGTGTGTGTGTGTGTACCTGAGGCAGGGGGTGCAGCTTCTGTAGGCGTGTGTGTGTGTGTGTACCTGAGGCAGGTGGTGCAGGTTCTGTAGGTGTGTGTGTGTGTGTGTACCTGAGGCAGGTGGTGCAGGTTCTGTAGGCGTGTGTGTGTGTGTGTACCTGAGGCAGGTGGTGCAGGTTCTGTAGGCGTGTGTGTGTGTGTGTGTGTACCTGAGGCAGGTGGTGCAGCTTCTGTAGGGGTGTGTGTGTGTGTACCTGAGGCAGGTGGTGCAGGTTCTGTAGGCGTGTGTGTGTGTGTACCTGAGGCAGGTGGTGCAGGTTCTGTAGGCGTGTGTGTGTGTGTGTGTGTGTACCTGAGGCAGGTGGTGCAGGTTCTGTAGGCGTGTGTGTGTGTGTGTGTACCTGAGGCAGGTGGTGCAGCTTCTGTAGGCGTGTGTGTGTGTGTGTACCTGAGGCAGGTGGTGCAGCTTCTGTAGGCGTGTGTGTGTGTGTGTGTGTACCTGAGGCAGGTGGTGCAGCTTCTGTAGGCGTGTGTGTGTGTGTGTGTGTACCTGAGGCAGGTGGTGCAGCTTCTGTAGGGGTGTGTGTGTGTGTACCTGAGGCAGGTGGTGCAGCTTCTGTAGGCGTGTGTGTGTGTGTGTGTGTACCTGAGGCAGGTGGTGCAGCTTCTGTAGGGGTGTGTGTGTGTGTACCTGAGGCAGGGGGTGCAGCTTCTGTAGGGGTGTGTGTGTGTGTACCTGAGGCAGGTGGTGCAGCTTCTGTAGGTGTGTGTGTGTGTGTACCTGAGGCAGGTGGTGCAGCTTCTGTAGGCGTGTGTGTGTGTGTACCTGAGGCAGGTGGTGCAGCTTCTGTAGGCGTGTGTGTGTGTGTGTACCTGAGGCAGGTGGTGCAGCTTCTGTAGGCGTGTGTGTGTGTACCTGAGGCAGGTGGTGCAGCTTCTGTAGGGGTGTGTGTGTGTACCTGAGGCAGGTGGTGCAGCTTCTGTAGGCGTGTGTGTGTGTACCTGAGGCAGGTGGTGCAGCTTCTGTAGGTGTGTGTGTGTGTGTACCTGAGGCAGGTGGTGCAGCTTCTGTAGGCGTGTGTGTGTGTGTGTACCTGAGGCAGGTGGTGCAGCTTCTGTAGGTATGTGTGTGTGTGTACCTGAGGCAGGGGGTGCAGCTTCTGTAGGCGTGTGTGTGTGTGTGTACCTGAGGCAGGTGGTGCAGGTTCTGTAGGCGTGTGTGTGTGTGTGTGTGTACCTGAGGCAGGTGGTGCAGGTTCTGTAGGCGTGTGTGTGTGTGTGTACCTGAGGCAGGTGGTGCAGCTTCTGTAGGCGTGTGTGTGTGTACCTGAGGCAGGTGGTGCAGCTTCTGTAGGGGTGTGTGTGTGTACCTGAGGCAGGTGGTGCAGCTTCTGTAGGCGTGTGTGTGTGTACCTGAGGCAGGTGGTGCAGCTTCTGTAGGTGTGTGTGTGTGTGTACCTGAGGCAGGTGGTGCAGCTTCTGTAGGCGTGTGTGTGTGTGTGTACCTGAGGCAGGTGGTGCAGCTTCTGTAGGTGTGTGTGTGTGTGTACCTGAGGCAGGGGGTGCAGCTTCTGTAGGCGTGTGTATGTGTGTGTACCTGAGGCAGGTGGTGCAGGTTCTGTAGGCGTGTGTGTGTGTGTGTGTGTACCTGAGGCAGGTGGTGCAGGTTCTGTAGGCGTGTGTGTGTGTGTGTACCTGAGGCAGGTGGTGCAGGTTCTGTAGGTGTGTGTGTGTGTACCTGAGGCAGGTGGTGCAGGTTCTGTAGGTGTGTGTGTGTGTGTGTACCTGAGGCAGGTGGTGCAGCTTCTGTAGGCGTGTGTGTGTGTGTGTACCTGAGGCAGGTGGTGCAGGTTCTGTAGGCGTGTGTGTGTGTGTGTGTACCTGAGGCAGGTGGTGCAGCTTCTGTAGGCGTGTGTGTGTGTGTACCTGAGGCAGGTGGTGCAGCTTCTGTAGGCGTGTGTGTGTGTGTGTGTGTGTGTGTGTACCTGAGGCAGGTGGTGCAGCTTCTGTAGGTGTGTGTGTGTGTGTACCTGAGGCAGGTGGTGCAGGTTCTGTAGGTGTGTGTGTGTGTACCTGAGGCAGGTGGTGCAGGTTCTGTAGGTGTGTGTGTGTGTGTGTACCTGAGGCAGGTGGTGCAGCTTCTGTAGGCGTGTGTGTGTGTGTGTACCTGAGGCAGGTGGTGCAGGTTCTGTAGGCGTGTGTGTGTGTGTGTGTACCTGAGGCAGGTGGTGCAGCTTCTGTAGGCGTGTGTGTGTGTGTACCTGAGGCAGGTGGTGCAGCTTCTGTAGGCGTGTGTGTGTGTGTGTGTACCTGAGGCAGGTGGTGCAGCTTCTGTAGGTGTGTGTGTGTGTGTACCTGAGGCAGGTGGTGCAGGTTCTGTAGGTGTGTGTGTGTGTACCTGAGGCAGGTGGTGCAGGTTCTGTAGGTGTGTGTGTGTGTACCTGAGGCAGGGGGTGCAGCTTCTGTAGGTGTGTGTGTGTGTGTACCTGAGGCAGGGGGTGCAGGTTCTGTAGGTGTGTGTGTGTGTGTACCTGAGGCAGGGGGTGCAGCTTCTGTAGGCGTGTGTGTGTGTGTGTACCTGAGGCAGGGGGTGCAGCTTCTGTAGGCGTGTGTGTGTGTGTGTACCTGAGGCAGGTGGTGCAGCTTCTGTAGGCGTGTGTGTGTGTGTACCTGAGGCAGGTGGTGCAGCTTCTGTAGGCGTGTGTGTGTACCTGAGGCAGGTGGTGCAGCTTCTGTAGGCGTGTGTGTGTGTGTGTACCTGAGGCAGGTGGTGCAGCTTCTGTAGGCGTGTGTGTGTGTGTGTACCTGAGGCAGGTGGTGCAGGTTCTGTAGGCGTGTGTGTGTGTGTGTACCTGAGGCAGGGGGTGCAGGTTCTGTAGGCGTGTGTGTGTGTGTGTACCTGAGGCAGGGGGTGCAGCTTCTGTAGGCGTGTGTGTGTGTGTGTACCTGAGGCAGGTGGTGCAGGTTCTGTAGGCGTGTGTGTGTGTGTGTGTGTACCTGAGGCAGGTGGTGCAGGTTCTGTAGGCGTGTGTGTGTGTGTACCTGAGGCAGGTGGTGCAGGTTCTGTAGGTGTGTGTGTGTGTGTACCTGAGGCAGGTGGTGCAGCTTCTGTAGGCGTGTGTGTGTGTGTGTACCTGAGGCAGGTGGTGCAGGTTCTGTAGGCGTGTGTGTGTGTGTACCTGAGGCAGGTGGTGCAGCTTCTGTAGGCGTGTGTGTGTGTGTGTACCTGAGGCAGGGGGTGCAGCTTCTGTAGGCGTGTGTGTGTGTGTGTACCTGAGGCAGGTGGTGCAGGTTCTGTAGGCGTGTGTGTGTGTGTGTGTGTGTACCTGAGGCAGGTGGTGCAGGTTCTGTAGGTGTGTGTGTGTGTGTGTACCTGAGGCAGGTGGTGCAGCTTCTGTAGGCGTGTGTGTGTGTGTGTACCTGAGGCAGGTGGTGCAGGTTCTGTAGGCGTGTGTGTGTGTGTGTACCTGAGGCAGGTGGTGCAGCTTCTGTAGGCGTGTGTGTGTGTGTGTGTGTACCTGAGGCAGGTGGTGCAGCTTCTGTAGGCGTGTGTGTGTGTGTGTGTGTACCTGAGGCAGGTGGTGCAGCTTCTGTAGGCGTGTGTGTGTGTGTACCTGAGGCAGGTGGTGCAGGTTCTGTAGGTGTGTGTGTGTGTGTACCTGAGGCAGGGGGTGCAGCTTCTGTAGGCGTGTGTGTGTGTGTACCTGAGGCAGGTGGTGCAGGTTCTGTAGGTGTGTGTGTGTGTGTACCTGAGGCAGGGGGTGCAGCTTCTGTAGGCGTGTGTGTGTGTGTGTGTACCTGAGGCAGGGGGTGCAGCTTCTGTAGGCGTGTGTGTGTGTGTGTGTACCTGAGGCAGGGGGTGCAGCTTCTGTAGTCTGCTCTGCTGTCAGTTGCTTAAAAACTGCATATTTATCAGAGGAAGATGAAGGGCCAGATACTGGAGTCAGCACGGCAAGAACGCTGCACACACATACACACACACACACACACACACACACACACTTCACTGTACTTCTCACTAACATTTTCATCTTTTCTCTTAAATGTTAGGAGCTCCACATTTGTTGAGACTATGTCCATCTACCCAGCAGCCTCTGTGAAGATCAGTGTGTCATGCTGGCCATGAGAAAGCACCACGTCACCAGGAGGAGCACCTCCTTCTTCCCTCCCTATCTCACTGTAATCTGAGCTTTAGACTGGAGACCTGAGGACTGAGTCACTGAGTGGTTGCTCAGACAACAGCTTTCCCCTCTCGCTCGCTCTCTTTCTCCCTTTGAAAAATTGCTTTTTTCTGCCCCCAACCAAGTATAGAACTTCTGCGCGTGGCTTTGAAATTAATACACATGATTGGTGTATCAACTGCCCACTAAACTGGGTTCATTGGTGAGGACCGGGAGACTAACCGGTGTGTCTGGTGGAGTGCTAACACCATGACAAAGCCAGGCACCTGAGGAGAGACTACACAACACGTCCTCATAAGGAAGACAAAGGCATGGGGTGGGGATGATCTGAGCGTGTGCACACCTGCTCTGAGAGGACGCGCTGGGGAACGCCCCGTCCTTCTCTCCTTGGAAGTCTGTGAAGGAACCATCTCCACTGCCTGCCTTTGGGGCCTCCTGAAAGTCCTGGAAATCATCCTCGTCTTCTGCTTTGGCCCCCTTCAGAGAAAAGACACTACGCATGTGACAGGCGCACGTGCTTCAGGACACAAACCGCCCGCTGTTGCTGTGGCGAAGACTTACCTGGACAGGAGGGAAACTCGTGACGAAGCTGCTGCAAGGTTGTGGCGGCGGGTTGGGCGGCAGGGGTAGGACCGCGGAGCCGGCCGTGCCAAGGAGAGCAGGCTGGGTGACCAGCACAGGGGGCAGGGGTACGGCCATGGCAGGCAGCGTGGGCACCGGAGGAGATGGGAACTGAGTCAGGATGTCCAAGCTCATCACAGGAATCCCACTCTGGAAACACAGCACCAACACAAGCATAATTGGACCTTCTCTGGCACAAGGACAGAGACACAGAGCCACCGACTGGAGAGAAGAGTGCTGAGGCATTAACCAGCTCTGAGGGGTCGGACTGAGAGAGAGAGAGAGAGAGAGAGAGAGAGAGAGAGAGAGAACGACTATGTTACGACATGCAGCTAGAGGTGTGGATTTGGAGCTGGAGGTCACGTCTGAAGACTGGACTGCTCACACAACCACCTAAACTCTCCACACACCAGCAGTGTTAGCTTCCGTTCTGAAGCCCTCTCTCCATTCTACTAAGCTGGGAAGGATGAACGCATCAGTGTGTGTGTGTGTGTACCTGTGCTGCCCCGATCAAGGCCAGAACGGTGTACAGCTCCTCTTTGGTCAGCTTGCCCGGGGTGGTGCGATTGGCTGAGGCCCATATCTGCCCCAGCGCTTCCCGGGGCAGCCCAGATGACATCAGGATGGGGTAGAGCTTGGCTGTGTCGATGCCAGCCGGGGTCATCGTACACTCCTGCACTTTCTTAAACAGCTCTGTGTGGAAGGAAACACACCCACACCCACACAATTAAAATACTCACACCTGCGTGCACACCCACACACCAAGCCTGACACCCCCCCCAAGCCTGACACACACAGACACACACACACCCCCCCAAGCCTGACACACACACCCACCCACACAAACCCGAGCCTGACACGCACACACACACACCCACCCACACAAACCCGAGCCTGACA
>NC_137513.1:1020000-1027500 GCF_041902795.1 Electrophorus electricus
TTATTTGACTCACACAATCTGATGTTATAATTTCTGCATTTTCCATAATTTAATCCTCCAACACTGTGTCCCTGTGTGTGTGTGTTAGAAAAAGATTAAATCCTGCAAGTCTAAGCACTGGCATCTGGTTAGTAGGAAATGTATTGTGCAAAATCTAAACTGTGGGGGTGTAATCATACCATATTCATGCACTAGTGACGGGGTGGGGGGGTGTTAGGGGGTGGGGTGGGCTGGGCTTGTGTTGCAGCCATTGTCCAAAATCATTTCCATAAGCACGTCATAATTAGTAGAGAAAGCAGGAGACCAAGCGGAGACTTTGTCCAGCACTGGAAAGCTCGTAGGAGAGAGACGCGAGTGGCTCCTCCTCTCACCGCTGCCAACGGACTCTGGATGGGTGGGGGCCTCTGTCGCCAGGACAGCCATGGGGGGCGTCTCCGTGGTGAAGGCGGAGCTGAGCTCATCGGAGTTGGCCCAGTCGCGGGCCCTGGAGCTGCTGGGGAACTGGACGGTGACCT
This sequence comes from Electrophorus electricus, assembly GCF_041902795.1. Classification (NCBI taxonomy): domain Eukaryota; kingdom Metazoa; phylum Chordata; class Actinopteri; order Gymnotiformes; family Gymnotidae; genus Electrophorus; species Electrophorus electricus. The sequence goes on from NC_137513.1 coordinate 1,020,516, forward strand.
GGGCTCTGGGCTTGAGCTCACACAGAGCTGGCCGAGGTCTAAAGGTAACCTGGGCCTTCTTCTCAGCCATTAAGTCACAGGACGAGGACAGTTTCTCCTGCAGAGACGGGCCTAGTTTGGAGAAGGAAGGGCCTCTGCAGTGACCACTGGATCTACACGCATGTTCTTTAGTACATCACATAATGGTAGTACATGCACATAGATACAGTTGAATCTGAAGAATAAGGAAAAAGATCTACTACAAAATAAAAGTCCCTCTTTACACCATCAGTCACTTATGGTTTCTTATAATAAAGCTTCCTTTACATAAAGCTCTATACAGAAGAGGACTGAAGACCACTCTGACTACAGGACGCCCCCTGGACAGGCGTGTCTCTGCCCGTCAGCCGCTGTAACACAGCTGCATTCTGGGAGCCTGCCTCGCTGCACCCCTTCACATTATGCACTTGGTCAGAGAAGACCACCCGTAAAGAGTGACTTTCTCCATGACGTGTGTGTGTGGGGGGGGGGGGGGCACTCATTAGTAGGACACTCACTGGGTTCCTGCACCCGTAAACCTGCCGCTGCTGAGTGAAAGAGTGATAAGGGAAGAAAAAGAGAAAGAAGGAGAGAGGAGTTACCTTGGAATGCAGACTGGGAGCTGGAGATGACAGATGAATGAGCAGGGGCAGTGGAGTGGGGCAGAGTGGGGGGGAGGGAGGGGGGGAAGAGCCTAGGTGAGGGCTTCCACACAGGCCCCGCCTCTAAAGGGAGGGAGTGGGTGGGGCCATCGACAGGCCCCTGAATAAAGTCACTAAACTCGTCATCGTCCTCTGTGAAAGCAGGAGGAAGCGAATGAGGGGGGACAGAGGAGTGAGATGGCGATGAGTCTGTAAAAACAACAAAGAAACATGACAAACAGCAGACAACGCGAGTTATGCTGACTGATGGAATACGACAGAGGAAAGCAGGATGCACACTGGACACGTAAATCTTTACCAATCTTCACGGCTACGGAATAGTTTTAGAGGTTAAAACATGACAGTGACTCGTCAGGAACAAAAATTTTAAACAATCCGCTCGGTTAAAAAGATGATGATAACCTCTTAAGTCTTGACACACAAAGTTGAATGGAATGTGAGAGAAGACAGAGTCGATTGTGAACTCCAGCGTGTAAGGAGAGAAGGCCCAGAGGGAGCACGGGTACACCTGAACACACTTAGCACCGAGCTCAAGAACACTGAGCTGTTAGAATCATTTCTGAGCACACGTGCAGTGTGAGCAGATCTCAGTCCGTGTGTGCGTCTGAGACAGTCCCATTTGCATAATGTTGACAAGAAGACAGGCCTTCAAAGCGCGAGGCAGGGACAGCACAGGGACAGCGGCAGGATCCAGGAGCGTATACCTGCTTGCTTAGGCTGTGAGGACGGCGCGGGGTGCATCCTGGCATCTCTGCTGAAGCCATCCAAGTTGCCCTTGATGGCCTCCAGCGCGTCATCTCTGCTCTTCTCTCCAGTCTGGGCAGAAGGAAAAGAGCAGTTCATCACAACTGGGGCAGAGGACACGCGAGACTACAAATAACTACAGGATTGTACTAGTCACAATGGAAGAGAGCTTCTGCAGAGGGAATATCTACTCTAGGATCGCGGGCAGACAGAGGGAATATCTACTCTAGGATCGCGGGCAGACAAAGGGAATATCTACTCTAGGATCACAGGCAGACAGAAGTTAGGGATTTAAAAAGTCACCTTGGGTTTCACACTGCTCAGGAGACGCAGTTTCTGCTTCTGTTCCTCAAACTGCCTACGTTTCCTGTCTTCTTCCAGCATACGTTGTTGTTGCTCCAAACGTTTCCTGCACACACACGTGCGCGGGCGGGCACGCGCACACAAACACACACACACACACACACACACACACACACACACACACACACACAATGAGAAGGAGTATAGCAACACACTCTACTCAGTCAGTCCGAAGTCAGAGAGACTCACTGATGCTCCTCTGCCATCTGTTTCTGCAGGTCGGCAGGGTACTGGTGTCCCGGGGCCCTCAGGCCTATGTACTGTGGCTGACCCATGAACTGTAGACCTGGAGCCGGCATCCCCAAGGCCATCCCAGCCTGCTTAGACAGGGAAAGAGGAAACAACATGATCAGGTCACACGCTAACCATCAACCATTAACCAATCACAAACCTCCACGAACGGCATTTCACGTCTGTGTGTCATTCTCAGTAACACCGAGGAAATATTACAGCGGACTGAGAGGTCAGAGCAGATGCCGTGTTAAAGCCTGATCTGTACATACTACCTCACTGATCCGGCCAGCTGCTGTTCACCCGTTAACGTACTGGGAGTGACGTCTACTCCATCAATACAGCCAGGATCTGAGAAATGTAACGCTACTGAACCAGGTGCTGCTCTGTGTTTACGAGAGACATTACTAAGTGGTAAACAGCGAGACTTGCTGACTATCCGCTCATCACTGATTCTGCCTCCAACCAATACAGTGAAACTGAATTCTGAAGAAGATATAAAGGAGAAATTAAGGATCACTTCCAAACTTCCTGAGAGCAAGTTCAAGTTCGGTTTATTTGTCACATACATAGTCATACACAGTATAACTCGCAGTGAAATGGTGAACAGCACATGTGAACAGCTATATCAACTATGTGAACAGCACATAGTTTGGTGGTTTTGTTTCCATGGTTACACCACTTTTTTTTTTTTAGGGAAAACATTATTTTTCTCTAACTTTTCTGCCATTCCTCCAAATTAAGTGTTGTTATATTAACTGTGTCTGAAGGTTTATAAGAAACATATTTTCTTTTTGGCAGACACAAAACAATTAACACTGACCATCATCAAACTGACCCATAGAATATTAACATACAAATGTGTTGGTTTATCTGTCAGTACGAGCTGTTCAATCAGCAGAAACATTAGTAATAACTAATTACTTCCTGTCTAACATCAGTATTTCTATAAACCAAAAACATATCTACCAATCCACAACAGGATAAGACCTCACACAAACACTTCAGTGCAAATAAAACCATGAGCCCCAGAAAAGCAGGAATCAAAAGGTCAAGATGTCAACTTCAAGTTAAACTTCAGCCTGACCGGTTAAACTCAAATATTACTAATGTTGTCCTGACCTGGATGGGTATGGGACCAGTGGGCAGCTGCGCGCCGAAATTCATTCCCATCATCCCCTGCATGTTGGGCTGCATGATGGGTACCATGGGGAATCCCTGCTGCGGCGTCTGCTGCTGTGGCATGGACATCATTCCTGTCAGAACACATGCAGGACACTGGCAGTCATGGCAGGACACTGGCAGGACACCAGCCCTCACAGACAGCTCACTGGCAAGTACGTGAAGCACACTACAGCCATAAATGCAGAGGTGACAAAACTGTGGTCCCTGTTCCCACCCAATATCTCAAAGGTCTCAACAGAGTTGATGAACCCAACAAAATTGGCCCTGCACATAACTGACAGTCACTCAATACTACACACCCTGACCTTCAGTTGCATAAACTAATGCCCACTGACCCTCCTACTGCACATGCTGATGTGTACCTACAATTATAAATGTAAATTATACACAAGTTTACTCAGGGTCAAAAGTGCCATAGTTACATATACAGCCAATATAAACCAGACCAACACAAAGGCACCAGAGAAGACCAAAATCTGAGAGACACATTCACCGTACAATAAAACTGAAGTGTTGCTTGAGAGATTCTATGCAGAATACAGCACTATTTATACACTAACTAACTGTGTGAAGTTCTATTAGCTAAATTTAACCACAAAAACCAAATAATTTGGTTTTTAAAAAGGGGCATAAAATAGATTGACAAAATGCTGCATTTTTCCTTTACAAAACGCTTCTATACGTACAAGGATACTCAAGGCCAATATAAAATGAAAACATACACATCTTACCTTGTGGTGGTCCAAGTCCCCCTCCAACAGGGTAGATAAAACTAGAAAAAGGCAAAACACAGCAAATGAGCTTAAAGGCTAGAAGACACCACCTGTCACATTCCATATCACTCCACAACACACTGCGTCACTCTCCTGTGAAGGCCAGTGCTACAAAGACTTTACGGTTCTTCCTTCATTCCTGTCCATGATTAGAAGATAAAAGAACCATCTGATTAAAGGCAAATGATCAATCCAGGGAGAAGAAGAACTTGTGAGCTAAGACCCTGCTCAGAGCAACACTGCTCAGTCTCACAGGGGCTGAATACCCCCTGTAGAATCATTCAGGACTGAAAGCCAAAACAAGCCTTGATCACAGATGTCTCTTTTCAGTCTTAACATGGAGAATTAAAAGAGCAGTGGAAATATCTGTACAGAAACGCTGGTGTACTGCAAAATCTCGACTCAAATGATACGATGGAGAAAATAGAATATCATAAATGATTTATTTGTGACTGATTAATTCCCGGTTACATATGTTACTGGAAATCAAGCTAAAACGTTACTCTATCAAGCTCTCATCATTATTACATGCCATGCGTCTGGTATGAGACAGAAACACAGAAACGCAGCTCCCCCCAGGCCTGAATTTGGACACTAGCATCACGATCACCTAGCAAACCTAAACATGCCACAATGTGATGAATTCATCTGTGTGAGGAACACTGTGTGTGGTCCTGCCACAACACAAGTCACTTAGTTTGACATTTTTCATTATTCATCTTTTCTTGCTGTACTTATTCTCATCAACTGACAAGCGGTTTCAGGACATGGATCTGATCCAGGATAAACACAGAGTCCAACACTTCAGCAACTGTTTACTGTATTAATACTCCACAGTAAAACCAGGAATCAGTTCCTTTCTTTTGAAACAAACAGGTCAGCACTACTTTTCAGGCTGGTCACTTTACTGAAAGCTCCAAATAAACTGGGTTTTGCAGAATATGGGTCTCCATGTTACATAAAACCATCCCATGTGAGATTCCAACTTGGATACACTGTGCTTCATAGAGCTGACAACATACAATGAAAACATTTTGTTGCTGTACTGTGTCAGTAAATGACTTATATATAGTTTCATAGGGACCCGTGTGGTAGAAGCTGAATTTTAATTTGCATTTTAGAAACAATGAAATGTTGAATTGGTCTTTTGACCAAGTGCAAAAAAAAAAAAAAACACTTAATTGTTTAAAGATTCAATTTGTAATTTTACAATTGACTGTAGCTTTGAATTGCAATTCACACTTTTCTGAGGCTCAGACAGTGAACTCGGTGAACTCTTAATCTGGTCTTTAATTTTCTTTCCTGATCCACACAGTGGCGTTCTGATGGGTCTGGCTTCGTTACTTTAGCCACTGCCTGTCAGTGGCTGGTCCTGTACTCTCCTGGAGGGAGTAAGAGCCTGACAGACTCCACCTGCACTGCCTGCTGTCGTCCTCTAGATGACGATCCAGTGAAGCAATGCTACGACCCTGTGGGTCCACACTCCACTCACCCCAAATGCAGTCAATCAGCCACTTAAACCTTTCTCCTTTTGAACAGAACTGTTCAGAAAGTTAGAAGTGACTTGAAGCACATTATAGTCTAGTACAATAATCGATGAACTTCAAGAAAAATAGTGGATCTGAATGTTCGGAGCATTACATCCACTGAGTTTCACCTGGTGCAGTGGTGTGTGGAGACAGACATACATTATTTACATTATTCACCAGAGGCTAAAGCTCCAGCAGTAAATAAGTTATGAGACAAGCCTTTTCCGAAGATATAGGTCTACACAGCCGTACCAAGTTTAGCACCCTCAAACATCACACAGATCTCAAGATCCAGATATTTCTATGCTTTAGCGACATGGTTCAGATGTGGGGGTACCATACGTTTAACACACAGTCTGTTTGCAGGAACACACCCCTGTCCGGTGGAAGGACCCAACAACCTTAGCTACACATTTCACCCCAGTGCACGAAATAAAATGAAGCTAACGATGAGCAGCCGCCAGACAAGAGCGAGCGCACGTTAGTGGATCAAATTCTAGTTTTAAATGAATGAGAAATGAGAGACGCGCGAGCACGACAGTTTCCCGGGCCTTTCACCAGAACCGCAGCTGGCCCGGTTAGCTAACTCCAGTGGAGGCCCACTAACCGACGGGTTACAGAACAACTGCCGCCAGACCTGCGCTACGCTGGCTAGGTAGTGAACATTCTGGCTACTGAGTTAGTGCCATGTTAGTGCTGGGTTTAACACAGATAACGCTAGCTAACCTAGCGACCTCTTCTTTAACATAGATAAATTCACCTTTAATGTTTTAAGCAAGACAGCTAGCCAGATATAAGGCTTTAAGAATACGGACCCAAAGGTAGGTGTGGCGGCTGACCTCAGAATTAATGAAACGCTAAACCAGGACAGAACCATGACAATACGCTATTAGCCTGCTAGCTACGAACGCCACAACAGCAAACTGACAGGCAGCGCTAGCTAGCTATCTAGAAAATATTGTAGTAAAAAGTAAGTGTCTAACCGCAAAAGTCGTCAACACAAAATCAACCATTAACGGACACGTATTCTGACAACAACACGCAAGGTTACACAGAAATAATGACGATAAACCGTTTGACGGCAGCGCCCGTACCTGCCACCTCGCGCTGATCCTGGCCGAAGCGCCATCTTACAGAGCTGTGCAGTGACGTCAACCGCCGGAACTTCCGGCCCACCTGCGGAGGCACGTGAGTGTTCCGGGGACGGAGGGGACTTTTATAAATGTCAGCTTTACTTTTTACTTTTTATACAAAGCATAATATGCGGCATCCATTCAAAGTAATTCAGTTGAAAATAATCCAGAAAGGGACTGGCCACAGCTAAGGTTAGAATAAACCGCTAATATGTCCTAAATCGATCCATTTTGTGTACACGGATTTTATTTTTAAAACAGAAAAGTTACGTCAGCACCATCGGATCGGTTATATTTGATATCTGCTGCAAATGCACGCTACAATTGGAAATACGGTTTTAGAACAA
>NC_137513.1:1032500-1037500 GCF_041902795.1 Electrophorus electricus
GTGAATGTGAGAGTCAGAGGGAATTAATAAATGACTGAGTCAGAGTGAATGAATAAATCAGTGAGTCAGAGTGAATGAATAAATGAGTGAGTCAGAGTGAATTAATAAATGTGGGAGTCAGAGGGAATTAATAAATGAGTGGGTCAGAGTGAAGGAATAAATGTGGGAGTCAGAGGGAATTAATAAATGAGTGAGTCAGAGTGAATGTGAGAGTCAGAGGGAATTAATAAATGACTGAGTCAGAGTGAATGAATAAATCAGTGAGTCAGAGTGAATGAATAAATGAGTGAGTCAGAGTGAATTAATAAATGTGGGAGTCAGAGGGAATTAATAAATGTGGGAGTTATTTATTGATGTTGAAGTTTTTATTCTCCCATTATAGTCTTAGTTTCATTCACCTGTGACAGCTGTAAGGCTTCATGTTTTTTTCTAATGCGATTTCTCTATGTGTTTATGGACTTATGAACACATGGCCGTGTCATGGACGTTGGCCTCTTTCTCCTACAGAGTTCGGATGTGTGATGAGCCCCTCAGGTTATCTGTGAAATGACTTTATGTGTAAACAGTGAACCTCTGGACGTCTTCCTGAAATAAACGGTTTTATAATAATGGTAGAATCAGTGATTCTGGACACGTATGCCTGCACGCACTCTCAGCTATAAGTGACCAAGACCTTTGGTATCCACAGTGTGGAACTACATTAATATGCGTATCTGTGACTCACTTCAAACATATCTGAGTGCCATGGCAACACGTATAGTGAATCTTAATGTGATTTAGTAGAAGTTTTATATAATAAATATTGTAATGACTGCCCAAATTTGCTATCAACTAATGGTTCCAGTCATTATTTTAATCACTGATATCAGCCAGCACAAAGGTGGACAGTTGATTTGTATTTGCATAACGATGATAATATGTAGCATGATAATAAAGGTGCCATGCATTACTGTACACTTTGAATGGTGTCATTTCAAAAGCTGTCTGTGATCTCGGTTTGAGCCAGTGTCACCAATTAGCCATGGCAGAGTGTGCCCCTCTGACCTCTGACCCCTGCTGAGCAGTCCTGGGCATTAGCCCTTTAGGGCCCAGCTGGAGATGATGTCCTGTCCATTCACTCGAGGAGATTAAACACGCAGCCGTGTTCATCCCTAAACTTCCATTCTGTGTGTGTGTGAGTGTGTGTGTGTGTGTGTGTGTGTGTGTGTGTGTGTGTGTGTGTGTGTGTGTGTGCTGCTTGGGCTGCCCGTTGACCTTTGCGTCCTCTATGGAAGTGGATACACACTGTGCCTACTGACACACACACACACACACACACACACACACACACACACACACACACACACACACACACACACACTCTCACAAACAAACAGCTAGACTGGCCATTAATTAAAAATAAAATGACTTAATTAAATGAATGAATAAAAAGTAAAGATTAAAATTGTATAGGTAAATATTTTTTATCTCCAAAATATGAATATCAACTATCATGGTCTATTAATATTACTGTAAAAAATTAGTTTGATCTGGAAACCTGGAGATCCATTACAGTAATAATGATAATGTTATCATCACACACAGACCCTGGTACCACGTCCAGCTGTTTCCAGTGTGTTCCTACATATCTGCCTGCAGTTTTTCTAACTGAACGCACACAAAGGCTTTAGGCAGTGTGTTAGGCTGCACTGTTAACAGAGCCTGCCTAAAGGACGGTCTCTCTCGCTCTCTCCTCTGCCCTGAACCTTCTGGTCTATTCAGAGAGAGGCAGTAAGAGCTTTACTGGCTCCCTGGGAGTCGTATCAAAGGCCACATTCAGAGCCAAACAGGGAGACTTCACTGGCTTACAAGTGTACTCCCAGCAGGCCGTTCTCTTTCAGAAGTATGCATAGCAGCCTTTAAGGGCCAATAAAGCTTTGACTGAAAACAAGTAAAGAGGGTTATATTAGAGTGGGTTAGCATGGCCATCACATTAGCCTGCCATATTGTCACAAATGCACAAATGTTGGATTACCTTTGAAAGGCAATTGGTAATCCTTGGATAATTACTACGATATTGACTGTCTTTTACATGGAAGAGAGAATGTGGATTCCCATTAACCTTCCTTATTATGTAAACATCCCCACAGTTATGAAAGGAGATTTCTTCAAAGTGGGGTGTTCATGAATGCACTGGATAAATGTTTCTCTGAGGCCTCGTCCAGAAAAACGCTGTAAATTCACCAGTTCATAAGTGGAACCTGAAGTACATTCAGTTTAAACAAACTGACTCTGCAAATGACTGCATCATTAACTAAATATTAAATACACCTTTTGTTTTATTTCTGTGTTCATATTTCCCAATTTGTATATTTCAAAGACTTGATTCAACCTATATAACTCATATAACCTATATGACCTATATAACCTATATGACCTATATAACCTATGACCTATATGACCGACATAATCTTTATGACCTATATAACCTATATAGCCTATATGACCTATGACCTATATAACCTATATAACCTATGACCTATCTGGCCTATAAGTTTAATGTGTGTAGCTGCAGTTTCTACTGCACTCACATAAATAAATAAATTTTTGAATTTGTGCTAGGTTAGGAGTGTTTAGGTCTCTCAGCCTTTGTAGCTGAACAGCTGAAGTCTAACCTAAATTATTGAGTGCCATGAAGGTTTGGATAAAATGTATGTAAAATGGTTCCTTTAAAGAGAGCATGACAAACTTAACCGTGTTGCTAACAGTCACTGAATAATCAGACTTTCAGTTATTGCTAACAGTCACCAAATAATCAGACGTTCGTTGAATTATAGATTAATATACGGGCAGAAGATTCATGAAGTCATGAGGTGAGTCAGAAGTGAGAGTGAAGGTACAAAACAGCACTGTGCTTAAGAACAACAGCACTTTACCACACCAGGGCTGTTTCAGGACACGCCAACACCTGACAACTAATCACTGTGCAGATGCCATGCAGCGTGGGTGTGGCTTCCACTAAAACAAGTGGTTATAATGAGGGGAATTTCAGACATTTTTGTTCTAGACCATTAAGACAGACATAAGGGAGATGACTCGGTAAACACTGACCTCCAACGCCTCACTCTAGTTCCTCAGCTCTGTGTTTTGGCAGTCATATTTTGAATATTTGGCATATTTTCCCAAAAAAGGATCATCGGAACATCACATCAAAGTCAGTGCAGAGGGAGAGGGCGTGGCTTTGTGGGGTCACCCTGTCAGTGCACCAATCCCTTGAGAGGAGTAATAAAAGCATCTCCCTGAGGCCACACCTCGTGGTCCGGAGAACATGCACTGAGGTACATGTAGAAACACTCATTAGCAAATAAACCAACACACACTCATTCATAGACAGTGTGACGCATCGTGTAACACCAGGACCTCAGTCCTACAGATAAGTTATGCAAACAAGGCCACTCAGGCATTCTTCGCATGCTGGACAGAGTATGCACTTAGAAAGATCTAGAAAGCTCTAGAAAGATCTAGCACAAGGCCTTATAAGACTGTAAAACACGCCACAACCTTGCTAAAAGAAATATGGATTATTCTGGTCAGAAAACTAGGGAATAACAGAATGTGTTATTTACTAGGAAAGATTTAGGAATAACAGAATGTGTTATTTACTAGGGAAGATTTAGGAATAACAGAATGTGCTGATATCTGTTATCTTCACCATGGCTAGTGTGAATTTGTGTAAAAACTATAAACACACACACACACACACACACACACACACACACACACACACACACACACACACACATGCGCAAGCAGATTCGCACGCACACACATACCCACACACACGCACACACACACGCACGCACACACACACGCACGCACACACACATATATATTTTCCACTGACATCTTAGGGAAACTTGAACAACAACAACTCCAACATAAACACGAGACACACTACTACTACCAAACTTGTGAAGGGCCTTTAATTGAAACATCAGGTATTTTTTGACTCACAGTATAAATAATGATTTTAAAAGATTGATTTTAATTTTATACAAAAATAATACAAGGAGGAGAGAATTACATGGTTTGTGAAAGTAGGCATGTTTTCATAAATTCATTAAAAAAAAAAAAAAGTTTTAGTGACCTTTTGTAAAATAAACCCTGGGTGCCACCACAGCCTGGGCACCCGCACAAATGACATGGCCGATAGAAGGTCAGTCCGTTTACACGCTGTCTTTACTCGTCTCTAAAATCCATTGGTGAGTTTATTGTGTTTATTTTAAAGTCAGTGCGCTGGGTTTAGCTTTACAGGCACGTGTGAAATGATCAATTCACCTCAGAGTTGCATAAGCGGTTAACACTGTTTATCCTGGTGAGCAAGGCAGACAGTCTACAGACGTCTCTCTCAGGAGTCAGTCTCTACAGACGCACCTCCAGGTGCTCTGGAGGGATTAACAGCACATAAATACCGCAAGAGCCTTCTAGAAAAATCCTATAACAACAAAAATATCTTTAGTATTTACATTACCCGAGAAACGTGATTTGTAGATGACGTGGTTTTACAAGATGGTGCTTTATGGTCTCAGAAGTGGGAGGAAATGTTGAAGGAACTGATTTTAGTAGCTGTAGACAAAACTGTATGTTTGTTTCCTGAAGTTTCACTGTAGTGACTGATTCAGTCCTACAGACAGGTTGGTGTAATTCTCTCTCTCTGATTTAATGCTGCTCAGTGTAACTGGATCTGCAGAAAACAGGCTAAATTCACCAGGCTAAAATCTTTGTACTTCCCTATACATTGCATAGTCCTTCCTGTTCCAAAGATTGTCTTCTCTAAATCACAGTTTATATGTTGAAAAAAACACACACACAAAAAGCCATCAGACAACAGTGGACCTCAAATATGTACATCTTTAAAAGAAATGATATAATCATTTATATCTACATCTGTACACACCAGTGACAACTATCTGCTCACAGAGGAAGACTCACGCTCATAAAAATGCCATTAAATCCAGTGT
>NC_137513.1:1045000-1077500 GCF_041902795.1 Electrophorus electricus
TGACATCAGACCCGTCAGGCCTGTGACATCAGACCCGTCAGGCCTGTGACATCAGACCTGTGACATCAGACCCGTCAGACCTGTGACATCAGACCCGTCAGGCCTGTGACATCAGACCTGTGACATCGGACCCGTTAGGCCTGTGACATCAGACCTGTCAGGCCTGTGACATCAGACCTGTGACATCAGACCCTTCAGACCTGTGACATCAGACCCGTGGGACCGACTACAATAAACTCTCTTGATTTTAAAGGCCCTGTGATGGTGCAGGGCACAGAGGGTCAGTCCAGCAGAGCACTGTGTGACCCCATCTGACCCCCACCCAGGCTGCACTGACTGCTTCCTTCTCTCTCTCTCTCTCTCTCTCTCTCTCTCTCTCTCTCTCTCTCTCTCTCTCTCTCTCTCTCTCTCTCCCTGTGCCAATCCTACCAGCAGGGGAACGCTGTTTCTGGGGCAACGAGGAAACAAACTGTGAGCTCTGACAACACGGCATGAGGGCAATGCAAGACCGGAGAAAGCCAAAGGACAGAAAGGTGGTTAGAGGGAAGGCTCCGCCCATAAGACTCCACCCCCATGCGATCCCTACTCCAACCTGGGGGAGGGTGGGTCATCCCATAGGGGAGTACTGAGCAAGGGCTTCAGTTCTCCCAGGGACCCATGTAATATCAAAGCCCTGGGCTCAGCCCCAAGCAAAACTCTTTGTAGTCCTGTTGCATATGAGAGACCTCCTGAGTGTTAGCAGGACACACGTTCTCTTTCAGTGAGCTGATGGAGAAAGCACAGGACCAGCTGATCTCTTGGGTCATCGCCAGGGCTGAAGCAGAGACTGTGCTGACCTCAGTGATCTAAGCAGGAACTTTACATAATTTGACATCAGATTCTTTTGGTGTGTGAAAGTTTCTCCACATGGCCAAACTCCTGTGGTAATTCCAGACTGGGCTGTTAGCTGGGGCTCTGATAAAGAACACCACGGAGTGGAGATTTCTGCAGAAGCAGAACTTAAACAGTGAAATCCCAGACACCAGCAGGGTCAAATCAATCTTTATCATAAGTGAGGTCAATAAGATATCGATGAAACTAGTGTAGGGAGAACTGTTCCTCCACTCTGACCCTGTAATGACCTCTGCCTCGCGACCTGGGCTGGGTGTGCTCCAACAGAAGGGAGCACATAAAGGGATATTTCACTCCGAGAGTCCTTTAGCCATGGCAGCTGATCGGTGATCAGTCCTGTGTGGTCAGAAAAGAGCCAATACTTCAGCAGACAGCCCCTGCTGCTTCTCGAAACTCATCCACAGACACTCCACAGCAACTCTTGAAGGTGTGTGTGTGTGTGTGTGTGTGTGTGTGTGTGTGTGTGTGTGTGGGTGGAGGGGGAGGGTTCCAGTGTTCCCTCCCCTAAGTCCAACACAGATAGATGAACCTCGGTTACAGTCATTGCAGTCTTCTACTATTCTGTGGACAAAGGAGTTCCCTGCTAGGCGCGGGTAAAGAGAGCAGGGGCCAGGGGAGTCCCTGACCGCAGACCCAGGAGATGGAGCGCTTAAGGATCTGAACTGTCACTTAAGCATGCATAATACACGCTGTGTCTTAGCAACGCCATGAGGACGCCCGCTGGGCCACTCTGCCTAGACCAGCTCCGACACTGAACAACAGCTGCGGCTGCAAGCAGGAGGCCTTGTAAGTCCTGAGAGAGGGAGATCCTGTGTGAGCTACGCGTCTTCCACACCGACCCCCCCAACACACACCCCCCCCTTCCATCTGAACATGCCCCGCCTCTCCTCGTGACCCGAGGTCACTGACTGGTCAGGTGTGTGTGGGGGGGAACTACAAACAAGCAGACCAGTCACTCAGGTAATCCACGAGATGAACCGGCGCGCTCAAGCTTACAGACGCATTTGGGTTATCTCTGTGCTCCTGTTCTTTAAAGCGCTGAAGATGATAGCTGAGTTGTGGCCAAGTCAGAAATCTTTGATTTTTAAACTTTTAACGCTGTTGCCTTGCTGTTACAAGATGGGTCCCTGTATCTAGCCTGCAAGAGAGGAGGGTACAAGAACCTGTAGCAGCGCAGAGCTGTGTGCTTGCTGACCTGGGACTGACCCCAACACTCCTGTCCAGCCTCAGGACTTCAGACTGGAGATCGCAGGTACAATGTGGATTGTTCTCAGCCAGTTTTCAAAGCTCAGAATAACAATGGCATTTGCTCAGTGCATTCATTCACTCATTCACTCACTCACTTGTTCTTTCACTTGTTCTTTCACTTGTTCATTCACTCACTCGCTCATTCACTGACTCATTCAGTCATTCTCTCACTCACTCACTCACTCTCACCTGCTCACTCACTCACTCACTTACTCACTCGCTCAGTCACTCAGTCGGTCATTCACTCTTATTGATCATGTGACTTCTCACCACCTTCATCCTGATCTCATTAACCCTTTCGACTCTTTTTCCATAGAATGCAGATGGACTCTTATCCCAACCACTGCTTTAGAAGTCTAGCCAGGAGAGCCGTGCCCTGGCCAAAAATATCCACCCTGCTCCCCCTGCGAGGCGTGGCCAGTGGTCGGAGGTGTGGTCTAGGTGTGAGGGTACCTTGCATCTTGTGGGTGGGTGAAGTGCTGTCCTGTGGGGGGTGTGGTGAGCCATGGGACAGCAGAGGGTTGATGCTGTGCGTCTGCCCGCTGTAGGCATCCAGTGCCAGCTTCTGCCTGAAGGCCTCCTCCTTACGCCGGTTGGCAAACCAGTTGTAGACACGCACCTCTGTGACCAGGTTAGTGCCTAGGCCCTGGGCCTTGGATGGAGATACACCCCTCTGCAGACACTCCGCACTGGACAGGGTAAACAGAGGGTCAACAGAGGACATCCAAACCAGATACAATCAGAGCACAAAGTGGCAAAATTTGCATATTTGAAGAATGTTACATCACATACATATAAGACAGCAGACGTGACTGTAATGCATGTAACTGTATATTTACATGCATTACATCTATCTACATATATGTACAATGCTGTTTATTTACAGCATTGTAGCAGAAACTTGAGTATTTGAGGGTTAAGGGTCTTGCTCAGGGGCCCAACTGTGTGTGTAACTGTAGTGTATGTAAGTGTGTGTGTAAGTGTGTATGTAAGTGTGTGTGTGTAAGTGTGTATGTAAGTGTGTGTGTAACTGTAGTGTATGTAAGTGTGTGTGTAAGTGTGTATGTGTAAGTGTGTGTGTAACTGTAGTGTATGTAAGTGTGTGTGTAAGTGTGTATGTGAGTATGTATGTAAGTGTGTGTGTGTAAGTGTGTGTGTGTAAGTGTGTGTGTGTAAGTGTGTGTGTAACTGTAGTGTGTATGAGTATGTATGTAACTGTAGTGTATGTAAGTGTGTGTGTAAGTGTGTATGTATGTATGTAACTGTAGTGTATATGTGTGTGTAAGTGTGTGTGTAACTGTAGTGTATGTAAGTGTGTGTGTAAGTGTGTGTGTGAGTGTGTGTGTGAGTATGTATGTAACTGTAGTGTATGTAAGTGTGTGTGTAAGTGTGTGTGTCAGTGTGTGTGTGAGTAGGTGTGTAAGTGTGTGTGTAAGTGTGTATGTAACTGTAGTGTGTGTAAGTGTGTGTGTAAGTGTGTGTGTAACTGTAGTGTGTGTGAGTGTGTGTGTGAGTGTGTGTGTATGTGTGTGTGTATGTGTGTGTGTAAGTGTGTGTGTGTAAGTGTGTGTGTGTAAATGTGTGTGTAAGTACCGGTTGCATTCCTCCACCAGAGCCTCTCTCTCCTCTTTGCTGGGGTTCTTCTGTCGTTCATAGGCTTGGTACAGGATCTGTTGTGACGCTGGTCCCCATTTGAAGCGGTTGCGTCGTAACTTCTTGAGAGCGGGTTCGCTACAGGAGTCGTCTCCTGATTGGCCCACATTGTGCCCCGACTGACTGAACTCTGGGAAGAAAAGGAGCATCTGATCCTGACTGGGTTTGTCTGTCACACTATTGCCAGACCCTTGTGCTGCTTGGTTGAATTCTGAAAAAGTGAAGAGAGAGCATCTTTGACATACATGTACACTGTGAGGTACGCATTCATGGTTGCTATGATACGTGGGTATGACATTCAGGTAAGTTTGCTACTGCATCCTATTCAAAGTAATCACAAAATAATTAAGTGTAAAAGGCCAAAATGTGTGACCTTGATGTATGACCTTGGTTAGACAATTTAAACGTGTAATTTAGCATCCAGTAAACAACTACAATAAAAAATAAATATGACAAACAGCAACAAGTAAATTGTAAACAAGTAAAAAATTAAACAAGCAGATACATTTTAAAAATGTAAAAGTTTGCGTGAAAATAACAGTGAATATCACAACGATTAACTTACGTCGTAAAATCTCGCGCTGCTTCCTGACATACCAGGTGTAGAGTGCCGCGCGCTTCTGCGTTTTCATGGGCGTGCCTTTGTTGAGGTGCTGCGAGAGGTGGGACTGGTTTAGGCCGGTCACGTCGACCACCTCGCGCTGGGGAATATTGTGCTGCTGCATGTAGCCTTTGATCATGCGGGCCGCGCGCCACGGATCCTCGCTGGAAGGAAAACACCAAGGCGAAATATTTTTTAAAAGTATTATATAATGGGAATTTCGTAGCCTAGGAAAATATACACAGTAGTCTACATTTATATTGCTAAATTATGCAAAAAAAATATATTAGTATTAAGACTACAAATATATGATGTTTTGTCACATGAGATGTTCTGAAATAATTAAGTTGGCGTGGTAAGAATTCTGTTTAGTACTGCATTTGATTGCGCACAAACATGCCGCGCGCTCTCTTCGGACTCCTCTACGGCTTCGTCAGCTCCAAAGTTTAAAGAGGTTGTAAGCACATACAGTTGTTAATCACCCTAATAAACGATCGTTAATCATTGTATTCAATGGGTTGTAAATACTTCCAAAGGTTACAGATTACATTGGGTGAACACAGTTCTGCTGAAGTGATTTAATTACAAAAAGACGTGTTAATAACGGCAACGCCACGCACACAAGAATTCTGTTCCTAATAACTGGAGAGTATTGCAAAACCGTTGTTGAAAAAGACCAAATGCTTTTGTTGTTTTTAAGCTTATTTGAAAATGTGTTCACATAGCCTTACCGAAACACGCCATAAGCAGCGTTTAATGCGAGAGAAGCGTGTTGTTGGAAGAAGACTAGCGAAATTTTGTGAAGGCCCGCAGTACGAGTATTTCTCTGTACAATACTGACAAATATAACACAAAACAGACAAACTGCAGTATATCGTACTGTATATCCTATATAAAACGAATAGAATAGAATAGAATAGAATAGAATAGAATAGAATAGAATAGAATAGAATAGAATAGAATAGGACCAAGCCGCACACCCCGTTCGCACTTCTCCGACGCAAACCAGACGGACAAGCAATCCTAAAAACTGGACAAGTCTAAGAGAATTAGACTAAATTACCTTAAATAAAATCATATTTTAGTTAAGTTAAATAGTTGTCTAAAATTGTATTTTTTAAAAGTTAAATAATTTATCACATCGCGCATCGAAATATCTTAACTTCTGCTGTGTATTAAAATGAATAGATAAATAAAAACTAAAAAACGAATAAAGTTACTGGCACCATGTCTCGATGTTACACATAGGAAAAATGTGGCCAGCAAATAAGAAATAATATGAAAATACGTTAAGTATTATTACGTCAAGTACAATTACGTAAAGAATTATTACGTTAAGAATGATTACGTTAAGAATATTCTAATGGTACGGCAGCCAGCTCGCGCTGACTGTCTAACAGATGTTACAGCAAAATCACACTTACCATTGTACAGTAATATTAAAGGCCTCCTTTCCAAACGTAACTGTGGCAAATCTATCGAGACTGTTTGATTTGAAGAACACATAACCAAGAGCTGTGAGAGAAGTTGGGATTATGACTTTTGACAATGAGTAACCAGATCTCCATGCACGCTAATCATACGCCACTGTGTATCTTTCAGTTGATGATTTATAGAATAAAATTAATAATAACTCAACTCCACGTGGTTTAGTTTTGATTTTTTACCTTCATTTCGTGATGTAGATATTGTAGTTTAAAGAAAGAAATTTGGGGCTTTGTTAATAAAAATCGAAAGTGAGGAATTGGTTAAAATTAATTATATGTTATCTTATTATTATTTAGAGTCTTTGCGATATTATTATTATGTATTATCATAATATTATTATTGTTCCTCTTCTTTTTATTATTATTATTATTATTATATATGTTGTTGCTTCAACCTATTTTATTACATAACCCAATTTATTAATAATTTAAAGGTGAAAACAACTGCATGTAATTTTAAATATAATATTTGATATCTTATTTATAACTTTCCTATAGAATAGTAAATGGGAACATGGAAATAATAAGTCCGAATTTTTTTTTTTTTTTTTTTTTTGTCTCGAGAGTGCTGAGATAGTTAATGATAAATGGCACGTCTTCAGTTGATATTTCTCTAAGGTAAAAGAATAATAACCCAAGTAGATAATTAGTAACCAGAATGCAAAAAGGTGAAATACTGGCGCGTGGTTTTAAATTTGTAAACACCAGTCAGTAGATTATCGGTTTGTAAAAAGTCAACTGTCTTCTGTAGTCTTATTCCAGTCAGTCATTACTCAGAGTTTGACTACATTACAGGAGAGCAGTGCTTATTTTGACGTGTTATGGATTTGACTTATTGAGACTAGCTTTATGCTATAGTTTTATAACAGTAGGCCTGATTGCAAAGTACAGTTCGTTAAACGTTACTAGGAGGTACGAAACACGGTGGCTTCGGTAACACATTCGCTGGATCATGTATCTTAATAAAGTGCGCGTTCATATGACTCTTGGTATGCTTCTTTCTCTGCACTGATGTAAGATGGTCATGTATCGCACGGTCAAAGCTTTCATTCGGACAGTAGTTGTAACAGTACTCACGCCAGCATGCGCTCCACTTCTGCCCTCTGTTCCGCCGCCTCCTCTGTGTTTAGCGACTCGAGCTCCTTCAGTATCGGCGGCGTATCGTAATCGTCGCCGTCCTCGGAGCCCTCGTCTCCCGATAACCGTCCTTTACTGTGCCCATTGGTCAGTGTGTGAAAAACAGGCTTTGAATCCGTATCACTCCCATTCATTTTAGAACCTGATGGAGACATCTCCAGCTTAACTCCAAACGTGCCCGGGCTGGGGTCCATGTCATCGAGGGCTTGGATCAGAACGTCCCTGCTGACTCCAGAATCCAGCAGAGCGCTCAGAAGCTCCTGCTGTAGAGACGTTAACTTAGACACCATTTTCGCAGGCATTAAAATGTTCACTTAACGAGGAGGAAAAGAGAGAAGCACACTTCACGTTAAACTCCCACTCCTCTCGCCTCCCATGCGTGCGTAAAAGTCCCCCGCGAAACACCTGCTCCGTCAACTCGAGCCACTTCCCCACTTGATATAACTTGCCTTGATGCTCGCGGAGGGCAGGCCGACTGAGGCATGTTAATAAGTGGGCGGTGGCTGGGCCTTTATGCAAATGAGCAGTCAGTGGCAGGCAGTGTTGACAGAGCGGCTGGCAGGCGTGTTTACACTAGAGCTGTGTTGCTCGGACTGGCCTCTGTTATCAGCGACTTTTAGGAACTTTGGACTTTGTTAGATTCTGACTGTTTTGAAGGGGGCGGGGTAATAACAACAACAACAACAACAATAATAATAATAATAATAATAATAATAATAATAATAATAATAATAATAATAATAGTGGTGGTTATAGGGCTAATAAAAATAATATGAATTCATTCAAATGATAAGCATTCTAAACAACACCAAAACCATTTTAAGAAAACAGTAAAATTGAAGAAAGTTCTAAGCAAATTTTTCATATCTAAGACTAAAATATACATACATAGGGAACTGATTAAAAAATAAGCATTAAGTGATTAATCATCTGAGGGGATGAGTGAGATGAAGGGATGAGTGAGTTGAAGGGATGCGTGAGATGAAGGGATAAGTGAATTGAAGGGATGAGTGAGATGAAGGGATGTGTGAGATGAGGGGATGAGTGAGTTGAAGGGATGAGTGAGATGAAGGGATGTGTGAGATGAGGGGATGAGTGAGTTGAAGGGATGAGTGAGATGAAGGGATGTGTGAGATGAAGGGATGGGTGAGATGAGGGGATGAGTGAGATGAGGGGATGAGTGAGTTGAAGGGATGAGTGAGATGAAGGGATGAGTGTGTTGAAGGGATGTGTGAGATGAGGGGATGAGTGAGTTGAAGGGATGAGTGAGATGAAGGGATGAGTGAGTTGAAGGGATGAGTGAGATGAAGGGATGAGTGAGATGAGGGGATGAGTGAGTTGAAGGGATGGGTGAGATGAGGAGATGAGTGAGATGAGGGGATGAGTGAGTTGAAGGGATGAGTGAGATGAAGGGATGAGTGCGTTGAAGGGATGCGGGAAATGAAGGGATGAGTGAGATGAAGGGATGTGTGAGATGAGGGGATGAGTGAGTTGAAGGGATGAGTGAGATGAAGGGATGAGTGAGATGAAGGGATGAGTGCGCTGATGTCTGCTCTAGGGCATTGTTACGTTGACTTCACGTGACTATAACACCTGAAGGCGAGTTTGACCAAACTTGACGAAACTATCGAAGCATTACGATATTTTTAATAGTAATTAGAATAATTAAAACGATTTAATTAGTCAAAGGAATTACGTTATAGGCTAATTATAACCTCCACATTTCTTAAACCGATGACGCAAGATGGGAATCCTCCCCAGTATAGCTGCATTGACATAAAAGATTGTTCCGCAATCTTCTCGCGCTGTATCTTTTGGAGGAGTTTGCTCGTGCCTTTGATGTCACAGCCTGGTTACAACCTAAAGCTCACGTGGGTGGACCAGCGAGATGTCAAGGTCTAGAAACCTGTATATTTCAGTTTGATATGGAAACGATGTTTGTCTCTTAAAACATATTTTCATTTAAACTTTTCAACTTATATATTTTTAGCACATTCATTACCCGATGCGCTATACACGAGGGCTGCATAGAGACAGCTCAATGAGCTCTAGGTATGTGCTCGATAACCTCAAAGAAATACATTTCGAATGATCATGTGGGGGTTCATTTCACGGCAAGCTTAGCGCTTTTCGCTATACTGGTCGATCGTGTGAGTCTTAAGTGTGAGACGAAGTTCCACACGTTTTCTATAAACCTCACCAAAGTGTCAACCATGAACAACAGACAATAAAACAGCAAACCGATCTGGAAAACGTAGTCTCAGCCCTGCTTGCTGCCTGTGTAACACAGCCGGGAGAGAAGCATTAAATCCTGAGAGTTGGCACGAAAAGACGGGACGCTCGAATGGATGTGAGGAGGTTGACAGTAATCAGCGTAACCAGTTACGCAAGACGCATCGATTTACTTAGCTGTGAAGGTACAGCCGTGGAGTGTTTGGAGATCTGAGAGAATTTGGGGTATATGGAATAATCGGAATTCGGAGAATGGGATAGGTGGCCTGTGGGATATATGACGTAATTCCACGGATCAGACTGGAGACCTGTTATCACTCACTGACTTTGAATAACTGATAGTGTGGCAAAAGCAGACAAGAAAATTAACTCATAGTTTTGCTCAGGTGAATATTCCATGTATAGAGCGACATTGATATTCTGTGAGATTAAGCTATTTATATATTGTGCCTAAATTCTGTTCACTCTAGTTGATTTAACTGGGATGTTATTGTGTGATATTTAGCTGTCTCACATCGGTAAGGTTAAAACTCACCAACTCAAAAATAAACTTAGGTTTTGTATAGTTTTGGCATAATCATATATATGACAAAAAAATCAGTCCAGCGAAGAAGGTGGAGAAGGTGGAGGAGGAGCAGCTTCCTGCCTGTGAGGAGTGAAAGGCAGTCAGGTGATGATTGGGCCCCTAATAAGAGTGAAAGTGGTGCATGTAAATAGATGTTTGACTCCAAGTGTTCCAGAAATAGCACAGAGCGAGCGCAGGTCTGCACTAAACGGGTTACTCTGTGGAGCACACCACAGAAAACTACAACCAACCACAAGCAACCACTGCAAACCACAGCAAACTACAACCAACCAAAATCAACCACAGCAAACCACAACCAACCACAGCAAACCATAACAAACCACAGCAAACTACAACCAACCACAGCAAACTACAACCAAACAAAAGCAACCACAGCAAACCACAACCAACCACAACAGGAGTCACAGTTTTTATATATATATATATATATATATATATATATATATATATATATATATATATATATATATATATATATATATATATATATATTTATTTACTTACTTACTTACTTACTTACTTACTTATTTTTTTCCCGACATTTATTTTAGAACATTTCCTATTTTGGTGAAACAGTGCCAAACAGACAAACAGAGCTTTGCACCAACACACATATATATGCAATAACTCAATGAAAGCACATTAAACATTAATTGATATTAACTTTTTTCTAATACAGATTTTTATTGGTTTTTTCACTCAGGTCGATATGTGTGTTTGAGAGACAAGCTGATAAAGAATAGACATGTGTGAACTACAGAAAATCTTGTGTTGTATCGAGTAAGTCAATGGTGTGATAACCCACCGGGTGCCTGTTGTCACTAACACCACAAACAGAGACAGGTGCGGCGCTCTGCTACCGAACATGAAGGAGATGCTGAGATAAGATAGCACAACATTTCATATAGCAGGGGGACAAAATTCACTCATCATGATGAGAGGAGTCTTGGATTAGTAGTGGTTAGAGTGGGTGAGATTCAGTAGTGGGTATAATGGGTGAGATTCAGTAGTGGTTAGAGTGGGTGAGATTCAGTAGTGGTTAAAATGGGTGAGATTCAGTAGTGGGTATAATGGGTGAGATTCAGTAGTGGTTAGAGTGGGTGAGATTCAGTAGTGGTTAGAGTGGGTGTGATTCAGTAGTGGTTAGAGTGGGTGAGATTCAGTAGTGGTTAGAGTGGGTGTGATTCAGTAGTGGTTAGAGTGGGTGTGATTCAGTAGTGGTTAAAATGGGTGGGATTCAGTAGTGGTTAGAGTGGGTGTGATTCAGTAGTGGTTAGAGTGGGTGAGATTCAGTAGTGGTTAAAATGGGTGAGATTCAGTAGTGGGTATAATGGGTGAGATTCAGTAGTGGTTAGAGTGGGTGAGATTCAGTAGTGGTTAGAGTGGGTGAGATTCAGTAGTGGTTAGAGTGGGTGTGATTCAGTAGTGGTTAGAGTGGGTGTTTGCCATTACATTGGCGGCCACGTGCCAGAGTCATTAACAATCAGTGGAATACCAGCTGATCCCTTTCAGACCTTCCCCTGGTACTGAAGCAAAGGTGAGGTTATGTTACACTGACTGTAATCTTAGGGTGGGTGGTGTGAGTGATGTCCCCTCACACTACTCATATAATGTGTGAGGTTGGGTGGTGTGAGTGATGTCCCCTCACACTACTCATATAATGTGTGAGGGTGGGTGGTGTGAGTGATGTCCCCTCACACTACTCATATAATGTGTTAGGGTGGGTGGTGTGAGTGATGTCCCCTCACACTACTCATATAATGTGTGAGGTTGGGTGGTGTGAGTGATGTTCCCTCACACTACTCATATAATGTGTTAGGGTGGGTGGTGTGAGTGATGTCCCCTCACACTACTCATATAATGTGTGAGGTTGGGTGGTGTGAGTGATGTTCCCTCACACTACTCATATAATGTGTGAGGTTGGGTGGTGTGAGTGATGTCCCCTCACACTACTCATATAATGTGTGAGGTTGGGTGGTGTGAGTGATGTTCCCTCACACTACTCATATAATGTGTTAGGGTGGGTGGTGTGAGTGATTTCCCCTCACACTACTCATATAATGTGTTAGGGTGGGTGGTGTGAGTGATGTCCCCTCACACTACTCATATAATGTGTGAGGTTGGGTGGTGTGAGTGATGTTCCCTCACACTACTCATATAATGTGTTAGGGTGGGTGGTGTGAGTGATGTCCCCTCACACTACTCATATAATGTGTTAGGGTGGGTGGTGTGAGTGATGTTCCCTCACACTACTCATATAATGTGTAAGGTTGGGTGGTGTGAATGATGTTCCCTCACACTACTCATATAATGTGTTAGGGTGGGTGGTGTGAGTTATGTCCCCTCACACTACTCATATAATGTGTGAGGTTGGGTGGTGTGAGTGATGTCCCCTCACACTACTCATATAATGTGTTAGGGTGGGTGGTGTGAGTGATGTCCCCTCACACTACTCATATAATGTGTTAGGGTGGGTGGTGTGAGTGATGTCCCCTCACACTACTCATATAATGTGTTAGGTTGGGTGGTGTGAGTGATGTCCCCTCACACTACTCATATAATGTGTTAGGGTGGGTGGTGTGAGTGATTTCCCCTCACACTACTCATATAATGTGTTAGGGTGGGTGGTGTGAGTGATGTCCCCTCACACTACTCATATAATGTGTGAGGTTGGGTGGTGTGAGTGATGTTCCCTCACACTACTCATATAATGTGTTAGGGTGGGTGGTGTGAGTGATGTTCCCTCACACTACTCATATAATGTGTAAGGTTGGGTGGTGTGAATGATGTTCCCTCACACTACTCATATAATGTGTTAGGGTGGGTGGTGTGAGTTATGTCCCCTCACACTACTCATATAATGTGTGAGGTTGGGTGGTGTGAGTGATGTCCCCTCACACTACTCATATAATGTGTTAGGGTGGGTGGTGTGAGTGATGTCCCCTCACACTACTCATATAATGTGTTAGGGTGGGTGGTGTGAGTGATGTCCCCTCACACTACTCATATAATGTGTTAGGGTGGGTGGTGTGAATGATGTCCCCTCACACTACTCATATAATGTGTTAGGGTGGGTGGTGTGAGTGATGTCCCCTCACACTACTCATATAATGTGTTAGGGTGGGTGGTGTGAGTGATGTCCCCTCACACTACTCATATAATGTGTGAGGTTGGGTGGTGTAAGTGATGTCCCCTCACACTACTCATATAGTATAGTAGTCATGTTTCGCTGGTTACAGAACTCACTGTGCAGCTCGGAACAGTAGGAGCAAGAAGGTTCCACATTTAATAAAAAGAAAAACGTGGCCTGGATCTAAAAATCTGGATCAGTCTGGTTTAAATCAGGTAATAGCGGTTTTCAGTGGGAATGAGGTGAGAGCGTTGAGGTTAACTTCAACAGAGGAGTTTTGAACTAAAAAATGTCCTTGGCAGTCGTTTGGGTGTGTGACCTCCCTCTGACCCTGCGGCACTGCCGTCTCGGGCACGCAGCAGGACATGTGGCAACTCTAGGGGCAGATAGGGCAGGATTGGTGACGTGCGTGTGTGTGAGGCTCAGTGGCTGGAAATCATGTCCCGTTACGCACGGCGACTCGGACCTTACCCTCTGAGCACCTGCACTCACAGACCATGTCTCAGCTCCACAACATCCATCCACCCCCCACCCTCTCTCTCCTGCTCCGTGATCCTTTGTGTCCTCTGTAACATCGCTCCTGTGTTGAAATACAGTGAATGTCAGAGACGACAGCCACCACCATACTTAACAAATACAGAAAAATGCCCAGATCTGCCCTGGAAACACATGGAGACAGCGCTTAAAGGGTTAACATAATCAGGGAGGACATGTGAGCACTGCAGGTTCCCAGCGTCCACGAAACTGTCTCATTTCTGCCTGTAAAGTCCAGTTAGCAGTGTGGGTCTGAAATGTGTTGGCGGGAGGCTGAAGTCGTCAGGGGCTTTGATCAAGGACTTCAAGTGTTTTGATTGGATCACTTGGAGTTTCCATTGGAAGCTATTTGAGTATTGATCTGTGAAGCAGAGCCCTGTGACACCAGCAGTCTGATGGAGGACAGGACAAAGGGCCTTCTGGACCCGGCTGGGTTTCTTTTACAGGTCCAGACCCTATGTTCTCCTGGCCCACACGAGCACCCAGAGTCTACCCGCCGCGCCAGTCCCGAATGACTGATAGACTTGGTCAACACACAATGGAGAGGGTGTGAAGTTGTTTGCACTTTTGTGTGTTTGTGTGCACTTTTCCTGACTGAATCCCTGGGCGTGAGGGTCTGCTCTGCTGTGTTTGCTCCTTGGAGTGCTGGAGGTGTGTGTCCAGGCTCCACACTCCCTTTGGTCTTTTGTGAAGGTCTGTCAGATCACACAGGCTTTGAGGTAGAGGTACTTTAGCACTGTCTGCTCTGATTTCTCTCCCTCCCTCCCTCCCTCCCTCCCTCCCTCCCTCCCTCCATTCCTCTCTCTCTCTCTCTCTCTCTCTCTCTCTCTCTCTCTCACCCTCTCAGTCTCTCTCTCCCTCCCTCCCCTCCTCCCCCCCCTCTCTCTCTCTCTCTCTCTCTCGCTCATCTTTCTCACCCTCTCACTACTCTCTCTGTTTCTCTCCATCCCTCTTTACTTTTTCTTTCTTTCTGCCAGTATTTCTTCTTCTCTGTCTTTTCCTTTACATCCGTTGTGAACGGCGCTCCACGGGTGTGGGTGTGAGGCCGTACACTCCGCATCTCTCTCCGTACAGGGACAGTTGGAGGAAGGAGTCGTGAGGAGATCCTGCAGGAGTAGGACGTGGTGACCTGGGCGTGGTGACCTGGGCGTCAGCTCCTGTCTTCCTGACCTTCAGCAGCTGGCGCAGGGAGGCTCCTCATGCCAGGGCCTGATTCATTACAGCAGCTGGGCGGAGCTTCACATCACACACCATAATTACACGTATTTACAACACGCTCCTCTCTCTAGGATCTGGACTGACTCTGGCAGGAAAGGCAAAGACACACTACATCATCTAAATGCTAAATTAAACACAAGAGTTCAGCTGTCCAGTGGACTGTGCTAGTGTGCTAGTGTGCTAGTGTGCTATTGCTGTCCAGTGGACTGTGCTAGTGTGCTAGTGCTGTCCAGTGGACTGTGCTAGTGTGCTAGTGCTGTCCAGTGGACTGTGCTAGTGTGCTAGTGTGCTAGTGTGCTATTGCTGTCCAGTGGACTGTGCTAGTGTGCTAGTGCTGTCCAGTGGACTGTGCTAGTGTGCTAGTGTGCTAGTGCTGTCCAGTGGACTGTGCTAGTGTGCTAGTGTGCTAGTGTGCTATTGCTGTCCAGTGGACTGTGCTAGTGTGCTATTGCTGTCCAGTGGACTGTGCTAGTGTGCTAGTGCTGTCCAGTGGACTGTGCTAGTGTGCTAGTGTGCTAGTGCTGTCCAGTGGACTGTGCTAGTGTGCTAGTGTGCTAGTGCTGTCCAGTGGACTGTGCTGTGTTGTGTGCTGTGTGACTGTTATGGCTTTCTCAGTGGAGGTGCAGTGCCTCCAGCTTCTCCACCCTCACTGATGTGCACATTCCACCCTGCCCATCCTGGAGCCAATATTGACTTAAGGACTCCGACCTCCATGACGCTACACAAGTGGAAAATGAGGAATGAAGGACATACATGGACTAGGGTCCCCGCAGCAGGAACAGGGAAACACATTCAAACTAACAAATGTACACCAGCACACCAGTATACCAGAACACTAGTAGACCAGTACACCAGTTTACCAGTGCACCTTTACACCAATACACCTGTATACCAGCACACAAGTATACCAGATCACTAGTAATACCAGTGCACCAGTACACCAGTACACCTGTACACCAAAACACTAGTATACCAGTACACCAGTACACCTGTACACCAGAACACTAGTATACCAGTACACCAGTACACTATAACACTAATATACCAGAACACTAGTATACCAGTATACCAGTACATCAGTACACCAGTACACCAGTACACTATAACACTAATATACCAGTACACCAGTATACCAGTACAGCCATGCATGTCTGTGCCATCAGATTTCATTGCTGTAACTACACTCAGTTCAGAATGCAAACATGTGGCTACACACTCCAGTGTGAGGTGATGTGATTGTACTCAATCACTCTAGTGCAGGCTCACCTGTGTCTCACCTTGTCTCCACTTTATATGAACCTGTTAACAAACTCCTGTTAATGAACCTGTTAACAAACTCCACCTTTCTGGATGAGCCATACTCACGTATCTTGTGATGAACCTTCTATATATTCTGGGCAGTTTTCTGAAGACTTTTCCTTCATGGAAAGTATTGTACTTTCTCGTAAGCATTCCACTACTGGGGTATCTTGGGGTGTTCTGGGGTGTTCTGGGGTGTTCTCAGGTGTTCTGGGGTGTTCTGTGATGCTCTGGGGTGTTTTGGGACTACTAGTTTTTATGGACATCTCAGAGGTGTGTGGTTTCTGATTCTTCTTCAGGGGGCTTGAATCCTGTGTGCTGTGCCATCACACCTGTAAAGTCATCCTGAGGTCGCATGTGTGATAAAGACAGGCCAAGGAAGTGGATGTGAGGTGGAACTTAAACCGATACACACACACACAGTGCATGAAAAGATAGAAGGGATGCAAACCCAACCCAAATGTCTCTAATGGCTCAGAGGTTAGAGAACGGCTCCCCCCACCGAAGTCAAATAAGACAAACGTGTTGCCTTTCTCTCCTTTGCTGCCCTGACTGCACACGCACTGCTCCACAGACAGCCCCACCTGGCCTGAGGACTGGTACCACAGGTGAAACAGAACCTCGTCACCAGCTAAACTCCTCAGTCCAGTGCACGACACAGTGACACTGTCTTCTTGAACTTCCTGGGTTCAGATATATCCGCTGTCTAGCCAGAACGGCTGTGATCAGAACACACCAAACTCTGTGTCACTTATGAACGTAGAACAGTAGGCACAGGGCTCTGCCAAACTCCAGGAACAAAAAAATCGATATATCAGTTAGTCATTAAAGATCCCAGTGTGATGCATTCAGAAAGTATTTGCATGGTGCTTGCAGTGTCCCAGTGCTACAGGTACACACACCACACAAGACGGTATTGTCTAGGAGAATCACATAAGGCCCTGTTTGTTGTAGTCTCACTGCTCAACAATTTTGCTCCCTGGCGCCACTCAGTGGACATTAGAGGACACTGCATCGAAGAAAATAAAGCGGACAGCCGGAGGTGCGTGTGCGCGGGGGTCTGCCCAACCTTCCCAGAGCGCCCCCGCCTCACCCTCCAGCAAGAACCCAGTTAACCCTCCCGAGGTAATTACCTGCTTGGGTTCCTTTGTTGCTGAGGTCTGCTCATTAATGCAGGACCACGCAGGGCAGGTGTTACTGGGCCATGATACGTGGAATTCTCTTCCCCAAACGCAGGCAAGGAAGCAAGGACGAGCCCGAGCACCCACCTTTAAAACAGACGCGTCTGTCGGTAACAGGAGAATGCTGCGATGTCTGAGCTGTATTTAAACAGCTTCCCAGGACACGCGGAAAAGAGAGAGCTGCTTGTGTCTTAACTGAAGGTAAAAGTATTTTCTAAGCATCCACAGTTTGCGATATCCATGGCTTTCTTTAGGAAAAGGTCATGATGAACCAGGGCTCTGGGCCATCATTCATGTGGAAGGATTTCTTAAAGAAACAGAGACGTGTAAAGCAGAAAGTATAAGTATGGAAGCACGTGTGCTGATATTTAAAACACATACACTTGTACACCTATCAGAGGTTCTCATTTGATCCAGTTACTTCACAGAAAACTGGTGGGTTTGGTGTAAAACTGAGCAACCATGACGCCAACCAAACAAGAGTCAGTGACTTGTACCAAAGTCTCAACAAGTGAGTGCTCAGTTAAAGGTAATAATGTCATCTGTGTTTACTGCCCTGTAAAGTGTGTGAAGATATGAAGTGAATGTCACTATTACAACCAGGACTTTACCATCTGTACAGGTTTAAAGTGAATCTTCTCAACTTTACAATCTTACAGAGGACCTAGAGCATTCTGACATTGCAGTCCGACCTCGTGCAGTTTGATTCCATCAGTGGAGAGTTGAAGAGAGTGTGAAACTTCACTATCAGCTGTGATCATATGGAAAAAATCTGACCTACTGACAATAATTTGTCTTTCCAGTTATTAATTCCTTTGCTTCTGCCCTTAAACATGCGAAGAGGTCGTCTTCACCGACAGTGCACTTCTTTCCAGTCTGACTCTAGATGACACAGTAAATTAGAAACCTCACTGTAGTGTGTAGTGTGTGTTTATGTCCTAGTTTGTCTGTTTGTGTTTGTTTGTGTGTAAGTCCTCCTCCAGTAGAGGTTGTCTACTCCACACTATAAAACCTGTTTTCTGGTTTACGTTTGTCTGGTGTTAATGGTTAATCAACCAAATGAGGGATCAGCACATTTCCTTTAGCACAGACACCAATCAATGCTGGTGTGGTCAGAGGACTAAAATACTGTTTAACACACTACTGTATCACTCATCCTTTTCAAACATGTCCATGCCCGTGTGTGTGTGTGTGTGTGTGTGTGTGTGTGCGTGCATGTGCATGTGAGATGTGTGTGCGAGGTGTGCGTGCTTATGCGTGTGAGGTGTGCGTGCGTGTGTAACTACAGGTATGAGAAATATTACTTTTGGATATTTTATGTGCCGTTAGGACTGTTACTGTTCAATATTCACAATACTGACGTAGTCTGACAATCCTGACTGTAGAGAACACTATCACTTGTTCATTTATCTGTCTGTAGAGAACACGATCACTCGTTCTTTCGTCTGTCTGTAGGGAACCAGGAATTGAAGAAAAGTGTTTAGCAGTGACCTCAATAGAGATGAAGTAGAACATGCAAGGACAGAACCTCCTAACTTAGACTCAGAACTTAAGATCTGTACCTGGACATGCGGGACACACCTGGACACCGGTAAGGTGGAAAGTGAGATCCTCTGCATGGTGAAGCACACACATGCACACACACACGCGTGCACACGCGCATACACACACAAATGCACACACGCATACACATACATGCACACATGCACACCTCACACACACCAAACAGGCCTCAGCACTTCACACAGTATTCATGGTTTCTGTTTACATCACAGAAAACTTGCCCAAAACATGAGATTTTTTTATCAAAAACAGATGGAAAGACTGGTATGTTTATATATACCTTTCTGTTTCTACATTGTGAAAATACACCACATGTATATGTATTTTAATTATACACCTGTTCACCAGAATGGTGTAGGATATTGTCTTATTCCGGGAAGATTTATACAAAGACAGGGAACATTAGCCCATGACATTCTATAAATAATTTACTTCACAGAATGCACAGAACATTTGAGGAAGTGCAATTTCTAGGAAAATTAACATCATTAGCTGCCTTCTCGTTAGACACAGCAGGAAGTACCACATATACACAGGCCCAAACCTCCCAGACAGGAGATGGCTGAGAGCAGAGACCTGCCCCTATCCTCACATCACCTGCCCTCACCTCCCCCAATCCTCCTCACACTGCACCCAGCAGGGGGGAACTTTCTGGATTGCCCCTCGGATCCAGCTGTTTTTTCCTCTATGTCTTCCTGGATGCGTTCTTTTCTGGAGCACATGCCTGGCGCAGTGCCACCTAATGTGAAATCCAGAGTTATCCATTATTACATGAGTAAGGAGAAACTTCACACTCCGTCAACCACGGAAACTCCAGCCACGGCAACTGTCTTGTCCACCTCCGACTTTCCTGCACCTTCAGCCTCTAAACGCTGCGAAACAAACATGATTAAAATGACTTTAAAAGCATAAAATTCTTTCTTTCTTTCTCTCTCGCGCAGGTGTCTCTCAACACCCTGACCCCCATCTGCAGGGACTCTTGTGTCCCATAATGAATTCATCTGCACGTCTCCGTCCCTCCAATAGCACCATTAACGCAGGCCGAGGCAGGCATCCTGACAGCAGCCTGTCTCTGAGCACAGAGGTCACAACAGGTTGACCCTTCACCCTTCACCCTGCTGACCTCTTGCTCTGTTGGATGCTTCATCTGCATTTCAACACAGTGGTGGTGACAGAGCCTCCAACCAATCAGCATTCACTCTCTCGCCTGACATTCCCACCCCCCATGGCCGCGATGCCCTGATCTCCCACCAGTGCCGAGCTCACGTTATTAAGCGCCGTCGTGCTTGGCTGCTTGTGATCTGCAGGGAAGCAGAAATGGAACTGGGGGCTGTTAAATTGTGTGCGTATGAGCAATGAAGCACAGCGTTGAGCTTGAGAAATGTCTTCATTCCCATCAGCCACCACTGCACCCTGAGCCACACCTCCTGCTGAGATGGGCGGGGAAAACAGACCTTGAGCAAAGGCACAGGTAAAACCCAGAAACGCCATAAAAGGTTGTTTTTACAACACCCTTAACATACTGACAGAGCAGTTCAGTCCTGGTGAGGTCGTCACAAACAGAACTATAACACAATATCTCATATGCCTAAATTCTCCAACCCCCCTGCATTCTGTGAACGCCACACAACATCAGTCTACACAGAAAGTCTCCGTTACATGATTAGAGTACAATATCTCAAACAGTGTCATTTTCTAGTGGTTATTCTACTCCATAAGGATTTTGAATATATGTGATATAGATTAAAGGTTAACCCTTTCCAGTGATGGCCACCTGGGGCAGGTCTGTCAGCGAGGGTCTCGGCAGGGTCCACACGAAGGAGACGCCCCAGTGCGGTGTGAGCAGGGGTCAGCGCCACACTCATAAAGAGCTTCACCGCTTTACAACCCAGTTGCTCAACATCACATGCCTCCAGAACAGGGATATTACCTGAGATAAGAAAAGAGCACACACACAGACACACATTCACTCACAAACACCCTCATACACAGACACACACAAACATACACACACACTTATAGGAAAATACAAAGTCTACCGACACAGCCATTTGAAGTGGGTGTTTTCCGACCCCCCAAGGCTTTTGAAAACAGCACCCAAAGCCAAGCCCTGCTGCACTGTAGTTATGCTGCTGTTTGCTTTGCCACCTGCTAAAACGAGCTCCTTCCCCCAGAGCCAGTGACCCAGTGCTCTGGCCGGCTGCTGGCACCGGGCAGCAGCTGACAGCATGTTTTGTTCGTCCCCGAGTCAAACGCGAGCACTGTGACAGCACAAGGCTCGTGCCAATGCTGGATTCTATAAATTACGTCTTGGTGATAAGTTAACTGCTTTATCCTTGACAGCAGCACACAGTGCAGGCAATAAACATGCTGGGTTACAAGACGCAAGACCATAAAGAGTTCGGCTAAGATGGTTGGGTGCAGCAAAGATAGAGGAGTGGAAAACAGACAAAAAGAAGACAAAGAAAAGAGAGAGAAGCCAGAAACAGGCTGTCACCTCAGGCATTGTAACCGAATGAACGACTCGAGTGTGAAATAAAGATCACGCCAGTAGTAACTGACAGGCAGCGGTAGCGGTGTTGTGTTGTCATGTTGTAGTACAGGGTGACAGGGTGCTTCCTATCCATCCTCAGACATGCAGGAAGTGACTGCTCACCTGCGGTGTGTTCATGGTCTGTAAAGGTTAGAGACGGTCAGCTCTAGAGATCTAGAATGTGCTCTAGAGAACTTTCACCTGCTTTCTACACATTTCAACAATATTTCTACCCTTCAAAATATTGTTTACTACCCACAATTCTTGGTGTTACATATCCGAGTTCGTTGTTCCAGATAATTTCACTGAGGGGAGCGTTTTTTAAATAATATCGTTTTGCTGGAAAGGTTAAACAGATCAACGGCACACAGAAGTGATGCGAAACTGTTCGCCTGACTGCCCCACTCGTTTCCAGGCTTTCCTGCTCTCGTGGTCATTAGAACAAACTGCTCCTGGGTCAGTGAGGTAGACCGCGCATGAAGTCCAGAAGCTAATTGCCTGGAAGTCCCTACACAAGGACAAACTAAAGAACACAGAACAAATCTGCTGAAATCGAGCACACGACTCAGTGGTCCGTTCAGAAGCTCCATGTTTGTAATAAACATACATATAAGCATGAGAAACCATTGGAATGACAAAGGTCCCAAGCCCTATTAACCAGAAACCTTCCACAGTACGTTTTTTAAAGTAGCTCCAGTGTCCTGATCTCTCTGTAGCTCACGGTCAGCCTTACCTTCAAGCTAACATCTCTCATTTGTTCTCTCTTCTCAAGTATCAGCCCCTATAAATAACAGTAACGGAGGTAATCTTTAACTTTGACCTTCTCAGACTGGGGCAAATACTGACAGACTGCAAATGATAAATAATCACAGATAAATAAATACTGATCCTTCTACGATGGCCAACGTGCTCTTGACCTGAACACAGCACTGTCTACAAATGTCTTTACAGTCAGAGAATAGCCAACATTTAAAAATCTAATCTATTTATGCCATCTTGTAGGTTGTGTGTAGGTTCAAGATGTAGGTTCAAAGAGATTATGGTCAAACGTGATTTAAAAAGTAATAAAACAGGATGGTGAAGCAAACTCATCTTCTTGGATTCAGTCTCTCTTACTCTCTGAAATACAAAACTGACTCGTTTCCGTCGAGACTGAGCAGCATTAACCGTATTACAACAATGGCGCGCCAATCGCAAGCTTTGAGGCCTGGGTGTAGTAGGGGCTCCCCCTTGTGGTTAAGAGTGATAATAGCAGGTTGGCCCCGGTTGCCAGTGGATCGACTGAGCCTAAACAGGTGACATATCTGGTCCGGATGAGACATTTTAATGGTGAACAAACATGGTCTTTTTCTCAAGGGCAGTACCTGAGAGAGCATAACAAACTGGAATGAAAGTGTTCGGAAATGAAAGTGTCTAGGACCAGAGAAAACACCAGAGACAAAAGCATTAAAAAGCATTTCACTGCGGTTTATATCATGTATGACTATGTACGTGACAAACTTTGACATGTGTAACATGCAGTCTAATTAGATCCACCACGCTGTAACATCTATGGCTCCAGAGAAGGAAAAAAACAAAACAAACAGTAGAAAATATAGAAGAAGGACCTGGAGGATGTTTCAAACTCAAACTTGAAATCCTTTTTAATCTAACTCATGGGTTACAATTGAGGCAAGAACAAACATTCAACAAAAATGGTTTAATGGTTTGGTTTATCTTGCATTATTCTTCTGTTCATGCCACAGCGAACATGTGGCAAGATATTTCATATAAAAGCCCATTTTCACAGAATGAGCCTGTTTGATTGGTTTCATCACTCAAGACATGAAAGTTGAACCATTTAGGATATCTGATCTTAGATTAAGAAAAAAAAGACCCAGCATCTTACAGGCCACAACATAGGGGTCTCCACCTCTGCTACGCTACAGGTGAGTCATGGTGTTTATCAGAACCACAAACACGACAGCATAAATGCTCAAAATACCTCTTGGAAAAAAGGAAAAACTGAGTTTTTATGCATTTTTCGCATTTCGTCTTGTAATGCTTAATTCAGCCTTTAAAGCACCTGTGCTCGATCAAAGGTCTTAGGTCCATGAACAGATGTCTCATTTAATATTTGTAGCATGTAGGTAAACAGGACATGATCCAGTGCACTTTGGTCGAGGAATCAGGATAATCAAGACATTCAAAAACCAAAGCATTCTCGTGTGTGACCCAAGTAGAAGTAGATGGAGTGCTTGGTCTCATGCGTGACATAGCTGCCGAAGTTCCTTCCCACAATGCAATGCCAGGTGAAGTACCTTTTTAATCAAACTCCTGCAAGGCAGAGAAAACACCGTTCAAGTCTTTCAAAGCCAACCTTAGATGCATTATCCGAAATTTAAAACCCGGATTTAACTGCAGTTTGATTTAAACCTACCTTTCTGATGAACGCCAATGTCTGTCTCTACGTTAGACTTTTCCATGGCCTGGGTGGCGCACTCAACCGCGTCCTGCCGCATGTCCTCGGACATGTCAGCATTCTTGACCACAGCCTTTTTGTCGGTCATGGTGCTTGAAAGAAAGTCCCATGTAAAATTCAGACCCCCGCAAGAGCGTTTATGAAAACACGAGCCGTTACTGCTATACTATGATGGCCAGAACAAGTGCTACACGGACAGTTCTTTCAGATGTAAGTTTTAGGGTAATCTCGCTGTCAGACAAACTCAACAGACTACAAGCCCCTAAAAGGATCTGATTTGAATAGTCATGAATTGTTCAGTTTAGTTCTTTGAGCTAGGACTCACACTCTCACACACTTCCCTCTCACATCCTGCTGTCTTTGCAATTCTCGACCAAAAAGCCTCAGAACAGCTTCACCTAAAGGAGTCCAGAGTCAGGCCGTATGTAGTTATGTGTAGTCATCTATGTGTGTAGTTATGTGGCTAGTCAGCTACATGTGTGGTCATCTACGTGCATGTCCTCAGCATGTAATAAAATAACAAGGCACTTGATCCGTTCAGTGGTTGAGTGTGTCTCTATGGACTTTAGTCTATTACCAGTGGGTGCACAACTGATGATATCCGTAAAACCACATCTATCGGGGCTTTCAGCACGGAGTTGCTCAAAACGACTGTAGTACTGTTTGACTTTGATGTAGTAACACCTTCACGTATGATGGCATTGTTGATGCACCTGTCTCACCGGGATGTGTGCGGTCCATCAACTTTATTTTAGCCGAATGTTTTTAGCCCCCCTAACAAACAAAAACTATCAACCAAAACTGCTTACACGCACTATTAGCACAAACTCAAAGCTGTCCACGACTCTCCACACCATTAACACACGGACATAATCTCAAAGGGAAGCTATGGTCAAGGTCTACTTCAACATTAATGAATCCAGACGTAAAAACATTTATCAAGTGTTGTAGTACTCAAGCACCATGACCTGATTAATATGCAGATTACACACACCACCACTAACCTAATCGTTCTTCAAATGAATGCAATACCTTTATCCGGAAACGACATTAACCCAGTACGGAAAACGAGCTGCGCCACTCACCTTCAGTAGATAAGGGCGCTCAGCCAGCATACGCACGCGGACACGGCCGCCTACAACCGCCCTCACGCGCTATACGCCAGGCAGACGCTCCGGCTGTCATTGGCTGCAGGTGGCTCGAGCCTTACTACAGGCACTTGCCTCGAGCATAAACCCATAGCGCACCCTTTACCGGGGTGCGGATCGCCTTCCTTTGATTAAACGTGCTTATATCCAAACAAACGGGCTGCTTATTACTACATAAAGCGTATTTATAACTACACGCTATGGTCACACATGGTCTATAATCTATAGAAAAACACGTGCTTGTGGGTGCATTACAGAATAAGGCTTAAAAAAACAAAAAAAAACCCCAGTCACAATGTATCAATGTCATTTCTTTATTGAGGAAACTTCACTAAAAAATAAACAAAATAAAACGCTAGCGATGTAAAAGCATCTACTACTGCCCATCAACGGACAGCAAGAATGTAAAAATTGCCTGAGTATCACCCCTCATCCCAACATTCTCAATTTACCAGACTGCTGCTGTGGATTCCATCCCAAAAGACTGCTCCATCATCTGTTCCTCCACCGCGAGTGAGAATACCAAGGCCAAAATGTGGCGTGAACATCCGAAACGAAAAGGTAAAACAACAAACAAAAAAAAAACCCGTGAAACAAACACTTCTTATCCTACGATCCTGGAGAATTAGATCCTGCTCCATGTCTCCATGTCTCCCTATCCTATCTTCATCATGAACTGCTCCCAATGAGCCGGCATCCACCGAGCCTGTCCTCCATCCCAAACCTTAAAATACCAGCAAAACCAAAGAGGTAGAGTTAGAAACACTCGTCAAAGTCTTTCCCATAATGCATGCACATGGTGGGATTTTCTGTCGCTTTGAAACGTCATTTCAAACCACCAATGACTGCTCCTCATCTGCTCACTGTAGTTCATCCGGCCCAAAGGCAACATTACTATGTAAACATACAGAACAGCAATACAGCTAAACTTGACTGAGCACAGCTGCCTGTTGTAACAGCAGCTGAGGAGACTGAAAGGCAACAAACACCCATTAAAATAGCTGGTAAATAAGCATTAAATGTTATTATGGAGTGTCGCACTGCTTAACTTCAGTATGCAAGTCAGGTTCAGCAATTCTTTATTACAAAGTGTCAGATCATCTTTCTGAAATGACTGTAGGAAGACATGGTAAAATACATGTGTTGAGCCCAATCGTGAAACAATTCATGACACTTACAAAAATAGCGAGAGGCATTAAGCAACCTTTTGTTTGGTCAACGAGTCATTTTGTATCTTAAAAAAGGACAAAAGAAAAGGTGAGAAGGGAAAGAGGGTTTGAGCAGTCCGTTAAAACACATTCTTAAAAGACGCCAGATTGGGGGGGGATGAGAAGTGGCAGGACGGCTAAACATTCAGAAGACCAAATCTCACTGGGGAAGTAGAGACTAAAACCAATACTTCAATGAAAAGTGGGGATTTGTATATAAAAATAAAAACCAAAACAAAAAACAAGTCAACAGCTCCACCAAAAATGGGAGTTGAAGAAACCAAAGCAGCACAGGCGAAGAGGCACCAGCAGAGGGCGTTAGGACCGCGAGCGAGAGCGGCTGTGACGAGGAGAGTATTGCGGCGACCCTCTGCCACGCCGTGGCGAGTAGCTGCGGCTGCGGTTACTACGGCTGCGGTTACTACGACTACGGTTACTACGACTGCGGCTCCTGCTGCGGCTCCGGGATCTTGACCGCCCGTAGCTGGGGCTGCGTGGACCATCCACTTTCACACGGATGTACGCCGTCTCCCCCTGAGGTGCACAAACAAACCAACAAATCTTTCCTCTGAGCACACAGAAGGACCCAGACCAAGATTACACTAAACTCACAGTTATTCCTTCCCTCAACACACACACCATTATATTGAACATTTAACATACAATGTAAACATTGGAGTGTGGAATCAAAATAATCAAATGTAGGAATACCCTTCATTCATGAGCCATTTGAAATTCTCTGCTTAATGGTCTAGCTAAATATATGGAGCCATACCCCAATGTCACCAATTCTGCTCACCGTAAAGAAAAATCCAAAAGTTAAAAAGGTGACTACATCCTAAATTCTGATTAAAATCCCAAACCTACCTCGTGTGATCGGAACTTAGTGTTATCCAGCTTTCGAACAGCATAGGTCATGTCTTCTTTGCGCACAAACTCCACCACGCCGGTCCCATCCCGGAAAACGTCAGCGTAACATACGTCACCTGCTTCACGCATGTGATCCTTCAGGTCCTGCCAGCTGCCACTTGGTGGAAGCCCTGCAAGCACGAAAGAGAGGCCTTTATCCTACAAGTAAGGACAACTGCATTTGCGCATCAATCATGTACCATCACAGTACAGCTAAAAATATATCACTTAAAACCACTGCTGATGTACTCTTCATTTACAGGAAACGGGTCTAAAATGCATCTCATTTCAAAGCGTCACAGCTGTCGTGCATACTAATGCTCACCCGAAACAATTACTCTGTATTCAGAGCGTCTGGACGGGGGTCCGTATCTGCCCCTGAGGGCCCCGGGTCCTCCGAAGCCCCCTCTTCCCATACCGCGTCCACTTCTGGGAAACTCCACTCGCAGCCGATAACCATCGTAGTCGTAGCCATCACGCGCATAAACGGCATCTTCTGCATCCCTGAAAACGAACGATTAAAAAAAACTTGAACCACGTGAACGGAGACCACCGGCTCACCGCTAAAATCCGTGAACTATTCTTGGCCAAGTTTAACTGAAGGCTAGAAACACGGACCACCAAGGAAATTTGCAAGTTCAGAACACTCCCCCTGATAATGTTCAGAACAAATACAAAACGTTAACTATCTTAGCGTAACTAGCAGCTACGAAGCAAACTGGGGGAGTTTATCCAGCCGAGCTTCGTAGAATACTAACGCAAATACAACAGCTAACTAAACATTTACTCGTGAAAGAAACTGTGCAAGATTGTTAACCGCCTTATTTGAAACGACGTTATACGAGCACTAAACAGCGCGGGATTTCGAATAAACGATTTCACCGTTAGCTAAGCTACACGCTTATCTGGCCTTTCGCGTGAACACGCTTCGTAGGATAGCTACGCTAAGCTAGCTAACCTGGCTGACTTGCTTGCTAGTCAAACATTTAACCTTAAACTAGCCAGTTAGCACCCAGGTGCCCTTAACCAGGCGGCGTGGCACAAATCAAGCTCGGGTAGCTAGTTAATAACCTCCAGCAACACGCGGTGTTAGTCCGACTCAAGTCCAGACCACCGCGTGCCAACGCGAGCTCAAAGAAGCGCGTAAACGTGCACAACGAGTGAGCATCACCAACAGCACGAGCAGCGAGCTAACGTAGCTAAGCTAAGCTAAGCTAGGCTAGGCTAGGCTCTGTGGGGAATGGCGCTACCTGGGGTCTTCGAACTCGACGAAGGCGAACGGAGGCCCGCCCCGCCGGTTCTTCAGGTCGATGTCTCGGATCGCGCCGTACTTGTAGAACACGTCCTCGACGTCCTTGGTGCGAATGTCGGGCGGGAGGTTCCCCACGTAGATGCGACAGTCGTTGCTCCCGGCGGGGCCTCGGATCACTCCCGCAGACATGGCCGAACAGAGGCGAGCGCTTTCTGAGGTAAAAGAAACGCTTCTGTCGCCCACCTTCAAGCGCTACGCAGCGAGTGGTGTTTGTGAGCGGACGCCACTCACCAGAGTACTGGCCCTCACGGCAGATGCGGCGCGGCGCGAAAACCTCGCTGCTTTTGTCCAGTGATCATACAACAGGCGCGTGGCCTTGCGCTCGCGAGCAACTATGAGCTTTCGCTTCCTCTTCGGGAACCGCGCTTTGCTGGCGCGGATGAATCACGGAAACAGTAGGAACAGCTTTTGACGTATCAGCTACGTCCGAGACACGAAATAGTCCGCTTAGTCTCTTCACTGGACTGCAGGTGTAAAGTGAAGTCTTGATCCGCACACCATGTTCATGTAAACATACTCTTTACTTTCATTTATATACGTATCTGATGAAGAGAACTCACATATGTTGTTAAGAGCTCTTATGCCAATGTACATAAACACAGAGATCAAATATTATTGATCATTCTGTAACTCCACCCATTAAATAATAGAAAATCATTTTCTCAAACCTTTTGTGGAACAAGTGATGTGGAAATTCAAAGACAACATTACCCAACGTCTGTGATTTAATCACATGTAATAAAATCACAGCTGGTTTGCTGGGGCGGTCTGGGGTTAAAGGGTCTGACAAGGGCTAATATATGGAAAAATCCTTAAATGGTAACATGGCTGCTTATAGTAGAGATGATTAAATTGGTGGTTATGTATGGAATGTTCTGTATGTAATCTGTATATAATATGACTATGCAATCAGCTTGAACAAATCAGACTATTGACACTGGTAGCAATTCACAAATGCACAGTTTTTTTGCATTAATGATGACTATTGTATTAACAAATATAGACTGGACACTGGCAAATTTGATAAAAGTTGAGTAAAGGAGTCACATTATTTTCACAATTTATTATGTTATAGGTTTTACATTAAGTGCTCCGTTTCGCCATTCTGAACACCAACGACACTTACCAAAAGTACACAGTTACCAGCTACTGTAACGTAGTGTGAGTAGGCTATGTTCAGGTCAAAGGTCACAGGTTTCCGTAAAACACTGCAGTGATAAAGGATGAATCACACAAGAGAAACACAAGATAGATCCTCCTAAATCTTCCAAAGACTTCTAATAAGAAACAGTTTGTATGTAAAACACATATTATAACACATTAATTTTATTTGTTATCTATATGATATTAATTCCATCATTGGATGGACAAATTACAAATGTATATTTTTTCTTAAGTTGGTCATCAAGCTGCTGTCTGTTTGTTTGTTTATTCATTCATCCATTAATCTATTCATCACTGGAGGGAAAACATTACAATATTCAGTTTCACTGGCTAACAACTCTATAATCATTCCAGGCGATTTTAAAGGGATTCGTTGGAAACCTGTTCTGAACCGTCCGTGATGAACTGAGGTGGAGGTACGGGTCGAAGGAGCAGATATATACCTGTTTTCTATTTCATATCTACGGCAGTGACAGACTGTGGCAGTGGTATCGGCTCTGAGGCCGTGCTGGATTCTGGGGGCGTGTCAGTAGGCATAGCTGGAGAGGTAATGAGAGAGTCCAGTAGCTCCAGCACTCTCCTCATCCCCGCAGTACTTCCCCTGGGATGCCAAGCTGTTAATCTGAATGGAAGAGGCAGGACATGCAAGAACTACATTAAAAGTAGGAAAAAAGATTCACATATTTTAGAAGGACATCGTGCATTAATCAATATATCAGTTGCAATATCTGAGTATAAGTTAGGTGCTAGCTGGTTAACAGCTCTTTATGGACATCAGACACACTCTCACTGACAAGTTAATCAAACATTTATTCATTTGTGCGGTTGGACTACTGCCACATCGAGCCCCAAGTCCTTTAATGTTTTTCAGGGGGAAAAAAAAAGTTTCATTTTTGTAAACTGTGACAATGTGACAGAAATG
The DNA here is from genome assembly GCF_041902795.1 of Electrophorus electricus. Lineage (NCBI taxonomy): Eukaryota > Metazoa > Chordata > Actinopteri > Gymnotiformes > Gymnotidae > Electrophorus > Electrophorus electricus. The sequence continues at coordinate 1,075,418 of NC_137513.1, forward strand.
GGCTTCATATTTTTATACACAATCTTTTTTACTTTTATACACAGTCTATATTTTCTTTCAATTTGCAATATGAATAGAATAGAAATTCAACCCCAACTTTCTAAAGCAATGTGACAAAATTATGACAAGCATTTAAAGTTGGATGTAGTCATTTCGTTATTTTGTTCCCCAACGATGGTGGGGCAGAGCAGGTCCCACCTCTGCGCGTTTGATGAACTCCCCAGTGGCAGCTGTCTGGTTCTCTCTCTGGCCACGCCAGGTCTTCAGGGCAGACGCCTGCAGTGCTCGACCAAAGGAGAAGGTGAGGGACCAGGGCTTCCCCAGGGGGCAGTTGTTGATGGCGTTTAAGTTCATGGACGCCTCTTCTTCACTTTGTCCGCCAGAGAGGAATGTCACTCCTGAAACACGCAGGTTTCTCAGGACTCCACAGCATGAAACAGTTCCTTTAAATGAGACTCAGACCACAGCGAGAGGAAACGATGCGGGCGCACCTGTGACAGCAGGAGGGACAGTGCGACGCAGGGCAGTGACAGTCGCCATGGCGACCTCTTCAGCGCTGTATTTGGTGAGGCAGCCATGTCCTGGGGTCACCATGTTGGGTTTAAGTAGCGTGCCCTCCAGATACACGTGGTGCTCAAACATGGACCTGTACACTGCTGTGAGCACCTGGAAAACACACACACACACACACACACACACACACACACACACACACACACACACACACCTTCTGTAACTACCTTTCAATTCTGCCATGTGGCATATAGAGAACAAAAGCTAGACACCAACCCTCTCTGTAACAAACTGGCAGCGTTTCAGATCGTGGTCTCCATCCGGCAGGATTTCAGGTTCCACAATAGGTACAATCCCATGCTTGAAGCAGAGTGGAAAGTGGAGCTTTACATTCACACACATTGCGCTCACTTAATTCTTTAGGCCAAAAAAGCTAAAAGTAATTTTGCTAAAGTTAGCCTGCGTCCTGTGCCACCTGCTGGCAGATGGTAGCATAGCGGGCGAGGACATTAGCATTCTCTGTAATGCACAGCTGAGAGGGGGTGGTGTCGCTAATCTTCATCACGCAGCGCCACTTTGCGAAATCTGCTCCGTCCTTTTTATACTGAGCACATCGCTCAGACAGACCGTCCAGCCCTGCAAACAGCGGGGATTTAGTAAGACTGAGCACAACCCTGAGGGGACAAGACAGGGACACAGGAGATGTGAGTGGAACCAAGCCAAAGCCATGTTTCTGAACCCTGAGCAGATCTTCAGATGATGGTGCTCTGGAGATGTTGGTTTACCTTGTGTAGTAGTCTCGCCATTAGTGCCCGGCAATGGAACCACTCCTTTGTCAACCTGGGGGGGACAGTTAATGTTTAGTTAATCTCTTCTTCTTTATATGGTGCTGAAAATGTGTTCACAAGACATTCCTACAAATCAGTTTTGTTAATGAATATTTTTAAGGATCTGTCAGCATTTTTGCAGAGTAGCTGAACATGAAACTATTCCTAAATTCAAATCACCTGGAAAGAAAAAAACATTATTGTCTTGTGGTAGAAGAGCGCATACCTTGATTCCGACTGTTATCCCTTTGTCTTTGATCAGTTTAACAAAAGGAACACCGTCGTCGGAGTTCTGGTACAGCGTTTCATGGAAGAAAATGACTCCGCCAATGCAGCTATTGATGCGATCGTCAGCGGTGAAGAGAACCTGCCGGTAGAGCCGACGGTTCTCCTCCGTGTTCTCCACTCCTATCTGGTTCAGCCGCTTTCCCATACTGCCTGTTGGACCGTTCACACACAACTACAGCTATCACTCAGGGAGCAGCACAAGTGGGCTGTAATTCTGGAGCAGGTAGACATCCATGACAACTGTCTGGATGGTGTGAGTGGCAGCACGCACCCACAGACTCATCCGCTGCCAGAATGCCTTTTCCCGGGGCCACAATGCGGAGCGTGATTTCATGAAGCTCCTTCCTCTGCTCTGCGGTGAGCGTCGCAAACTGGTGGCTCATCGTCCAGGTGTATGGCAAACTGAGGACAGGGACAAGCACGCTGCCAATATGGGACTACGCAAGCTGAACAAA
>NC_137513.1:1082500-1112500 GCF_041902795.1 Electrophorus electricus
TGTTGATTTACAGTGGAGAATTTTACATGGTATAGTAGCGGTTAGTGTTATTGTTTCAGTTTTAAACCCAGCTCCGAGTCCTGAGTGTCTGTATCATGGCATAAGGGAAACGTTTTTTCACTGTTTTATGGAATGTCCCAGGTTGACTAACTTGTTTAGCCTCTTAGTAATGATTTTTTAACTGTTTGGTGTCGTTTTTACACCAGTCCTCTTTATTTGTGGATATAATTACACACATAAGAAGAAAGCACAATGTCAACTTTCAAAGTTCAATTTTAGGGCAATCAAAGATTTTAAGTTTTATTCTGTTAAGAATGATTTGACTACTTTTGAAAATATTTAGGGTTTCAATGATGTTTTGTGCTCTGTAAAAGGTTTTTGGTGATTTTCTTTCATTTCTTTTTTTATTGTAAGGTGTGTCTAAATGTATGTTCTGTACATTGTAATTGATTAACAAAGTTTATTGAAAATCTCTCTCTCTCTCTCTAATCAGGAGAGCAGGAGGTGAAGTAATAGGTTTGGGTGGGGGTTAAGGGGGAATGTAGTGGGGTGCTGTGGTTTGGGTGGGGGTTAAGAGAGGACTGTAGTGGGGTGCTGTGGTTTGGGTGGGGGTTAAGAGAGGACTGTAGTGGGGTGCTGTGGTTTGGGTGGGGTTCTCTGGTTTGGGTGGCGGTTAAGAGCGGACTGTGGTGGGGTGCTGTGGTTTGGGTGGGGGTTAAGAGGGGACTGTAGTGGGGTACTGTGGTTTGGGTGGGGGTTAAGAGGGGACTGTAGTCGGGTGCTGTGGTTTGGGTGGGGGTTAAGAGGGGACTGTATTGGGGTGCTGTGGTTTGGGTGGGGGTTAAGAGGGGACTGTAGTCAGGTGCTGTGGTTTGGGTGGGGGTTAAGAGGGGACTGTATTGGGGTGCTGTGGTTTGAGTGGGGGTTAAGGGAGGACTGTAGTCGGGTGCTGTGTGTGCTGTGCTCCCTTCTCTCCATTGATGTAGTGTGGGCGGCAGCACCTCTGGGGAGAATTACAGAGTTGATGTTATATTTAACCACCTCCACAGGGGCTGTGGGGTTCTTTTTTTCCTGATGCCTAATTAAAAAAACATTAATAATGATACTTTATCTGGTTTTCAATTTTCAGCTCTATTAAGGTTGCTCCCATTTACGATTGTCTTTTCTGTCACAAATAGGTCACACAGAGGTCTGAAAGTTGGATAGTGGCCCCCTGTATCTTTCACATGTACGTCTTATGATGACATCGTCTTGTTCCATATGTAAGAAAATGACTTTCACTCTGTAAACCTACTGTTGAGATTGTAACCAATATTAACCAATTCAATGAATAGATGAACATTGCAAAAATGTGTAAAAAATCTTAGAAATGCTGGATCTTCTAAACTAATGAAAAAACAACCATCACTTATAGTGCAATCTGCAATGCACATGTACTTATTTCACATCCAGTGACCTTACACTAAACAAAGTACAGCCCCATGAACAAGGCTGATGTTAGAGTGTAGAAAAGTCCAGCACCAACGCCAAAGTTCAATAATAATGAAGAATTCAAATTACCCAGCAGTCTCATGTGTGGGAACGAGTGTGGAGTTAAATAATATCTCAAAGAACAGGACTAATTTTTATTTAACAGAGCACACCATCTGTTCAATAAGACATACATAAAACATTACATCCATGACATGCTTAATGTAGTGGAGATGCTTGCTGGGGAGCAACTAGACCGTCACAAGTGGCAGGCGTTGGACACACGTGACAGGATGGCAGTGATGTGGATCAACAAAAACACGTTTAGATCACAACAGGCAGCCTGGAGGATCTCAGTCTCCACTACAGATTCATTGCACTCATTGTTGCCTCCTGGTGGACAGAAGGAAAAATGCTCCATCTTGAAAACAAAGGAGCAAAGCAGGTGAATTTTAGGATTGTAATATGTACACTATAAGCTCACACTATGGTTGGCCACACCCGCTGTTACAAGGCATGTGCAATCAAGCTCCGTAATACAGGTGCACATTACTGTGTGATCAGGCTGATTCTGAAGTCTGTTTGCTACTCCCGACAATCACAACAGGGCTCCTGATTTCATTGTGATCTCAAACAATTATCATGTACTGCAAATAATGACATTTTTACCTTTCCAGTGACCTCAGAGTTCAGACAAGACTACTGCAAGTTCAGTATTTATCACTTCATATCCTGTAGCATGGGGTGGACCCAGATTCAGTGGTGCCTGCCATCCACCACGTTTGTTTGGATTTAAAGTTGCAATTGTTCACAACACATTCTGAGAGATGGACCCAGCTGTCAGGGGTCATGGTTGTGAACGCAACCTCGGGGTGTGTGTGGTGCTTCATTTAGCACAAAGACAAAAAAAAATGATTATGTGTGGTCACTCCCATTATCAAGATCAAGATCAAAATCCTACGGTGTGTGCCATGCCACCCTCAAACACTGGCAGAAGAGTGAGTCACTGTGAAGACGTTAAACGTGGAACTATTGTAGGATGGCACCTTTACGACACCATACTTCAGTATCTGGCAGTCTGATGGAGTAACGTGTGTGCGGTGGATGTCTGGAGACGCTCCCCACAGCACAGTCGGGTGGAGGAGGGATAACTGGACCCGTTTCTCAAGGGTTGGCCTAAGCAGGATTAGTTATCGTCAATGAAGGGTAATGTTAATGCTACTGCATACAAAGACATTTTACACTATTATAACTAGATATAATTATATTTTACATTGATGTGTCCCTAAAGGGGGGGTGTGTGTGTAACTCACTGTTAAAGCTCATGGTTTTGAAATGGGGTATGAAGTTTCAAGTGTCAGTCAGGGTCGTGGGATATGAAGTCTCCAGCTAGTCAGGATGGTGCTTGAGCTTGAGAATCGACTGAACTGGGGTCAGAGGAGACGCTACTGAAGAATCCCTGGCTTGAATGTGCATGGAAGGGGGCAGATGATGCATAGGCACACGTGGGCACACACGGGCACAGGAGCTGTGCTCAGACTCCACACCAGCAGCAGGAGACATTCCGAAGGCCCTGCCCAGATCACGTCCAGAGCTTTGAGGTCACGCCCCTCATTCAGCAGCAGAGCCTGTGCCAGGATGAGGCTCAGGGGCCTGTCGTAGGAGCTCATCCACTGGTCTGGCTCTAGAGGAAAGAAACTTCACAGAGCGTAACAGAGCTTGAAAGAAACCACAGTGCTTTACCAAGCACTGACCAACATCAGGTTCAACACAGATGATGAGAGAAGCTTCTGAATGACATCGGCTGATCAGTTCATCTCACATGGTCAGGGTGAGTTCGGAGAAGCTCGTACTTGTTCAGCGAGTGTGTGATGGTGCCAAGAGCAGTGCAGCATGTGAACAAGTTCTGTCCAGTACAAGGCCATCATATACCACAAGCTTGCTTAACATCTCCCACAAGGTCACAAGAGTACAGTGAGAAAATGGGTAACAACTGGTCACAGATTTCTGATAAGGCAGCCAGTCTTGTGTTCAGTCTTCCCCATATATTACATCATTCCAGATTGTGAACGTTTTCTCCCTGTGCACAGCGACCCAGCCTGAAATCAGCCCGCAGGGGTGACCTAAATCAGTGCGTAAACTATTTTAGCATCACTCAGAACGGAGTGCTGCTCTTTTTTCAGTGTTCTTAAATAAGGTGTTGCTATTTGGGAAAGTAATTTGATGGAACTGTTTCTTCTGTAGTTGTAGAGAGGGAAAGGGACGTGTGTGTGTGTGGGGGTCACGTAAAGGGGTTAACATCACCCAGATACACGGTCTCCTACGGCCTCAATCAGCCTCACGGAGTGGCTGAACCAGCCCGAGCATGAGAACATGTGTGCAGTAAGCGAAGGGTAGGATGGGTGGAGTGAAACCTATCTGAAATGGTCTATGTCTGTACGTCACTGTTTAATTGCGACTGGGTGATTAGTGCGTTTACACTAGTAGCAGGCCCAGGCTGTTTGAACGGCATCTGCTACACAACACGGGACCCCACCAGTGCACAAAAAGCTATGATGCATCAGCTATGATGAAACAAACCTTTTAACGGATCAAGGATTGACATTAATGTCATGAGGTACAACCACACCTCTGTGATAAAAACACACAGGGAAATTTAACCTTTAAAATATTTAATTCACAAACACCTCTGAAGTAAATCACAGAGTGAACTATTAACATTTGTTTTGCAAACACACAGACAGGTCATATAATGTAGACTATTGTAAAGGCATCTTATTGGGCATCGTAACATCTTCCCCAGTAGGAGGGCTCTCATTAGGACATCTTACTGAATGTTCATAAATGAAGGCAGCCAATATGGTCCTTGCGTTTGTTTTCTCCACTCTAGAAGACACTCCTAGAGAAGGCGGGTGCTGCACTGGCACTGTGTGGGTGCACGGGTCAAAGTTCAGAGCATCATAGCACAAAAAGGAAACCGCGTTGCCATCAGGTCAGAAAAACACAACAGAATTGTTGAGGCTTTGTCTTTTAATTCTGAAAATTAAATTACAAAGCATGATGACATACTCTAGTCAAATAAAAAAAGAAATAAACAAACCAAAAACAGCTACTGCTCTGATAGAAAAGATCTCCCTTAATATTGAAGCTGAAAAAAGTGACATGTTTTGATGCTTCTCTTCTGATCTCTGAAAACAAAACTGTGCAGCACCTGACATGAAACTGAAATGACACTAAACAAGAAACATACTACAAAACACTCAAAACACACTAAAAAGTGCCATAGTGTTAAAACTAGTGTTCCCTAGAAAACAAAACAACAAAAAACACTCCCCATCAAGATCGATGTCAACACAATCACCATAGGTCTGATATTCAGTCTGATATTCTTCTAGGTATTGCACAAATATGTCATTAGTACAGTAAATCTGAGGCCACACACTCTATAGTACACACCTGTTACTAGTTTGCGATCTTAGTTATTAAGCAAATTTCTTAAGGGCGTTTTCAGTTCAGGGGTCATGACAGTAGGCAAGCCAATATTAACGAGGTTCAATACCGCATACAAAACACCTCTCTGGAGGGAAACTTCTCTCTCACCCCTTTTGGTTCATCATGTGTCTCCTCCAAAGTGCGTAGAAATGTGTGTACAAGACCTCACCGTTAGATTTCAGCAAGTCTCCTAAGCTCTCCTCCTAAGAGGAGAGATGGTAGCTGTCATTAATAGTCTGTGGTGCAGTTAGATAATTAACTGGTGAACTGGTGCCCTCCCAAGATCCGGAGGGTCATGTGACGGTTATTCCAGGTCCATGTGGAGTGCACAGAAGTACAGTGGGAATCAGGCAGAACACAAATGCTAGAAAACGTCAGCAGTGTGTGAGAATGTAATGTGCATTTATATATACGCTGCCCCGGTCGTGGAGACTGGTGTGGCATCGTCCTTGACTGATTTTGTGATGAAGGGGAACTGGGCTCCTGCTGGGGTCGAACCAGAGTCAGCACGCCCTTCCAAAGGCACGTCTGGTGAAGAGGAGAGGTGTCAGAGTTCCCGCGTCCTGATCGGTGGGACACTCACTTGCGGCGGCTGAAGATGTTCTTCTTGCTGGATGTCCTGTCGGTTGCGCTGACGCCGAGCATCCGCGCCTTCTCATCTTCTGCCTGCTGCTGCAGGAGGAAGTCGATCTTCCCCTCCACCACTCGGCTACGTGTGTCCGCCGCTGAGGCTGGCTTCAGACGTAGCTTCTCCTTTATCATCTGCCCACGAAGAGTCAAATCAGTGAGAGTCAAATCAGTGAAGAGAAAATATCAACAAAGAGTCAAAGCAGCAAGAGTCAAATCAAATCAGTGAGAATCAAATCAGTGACTGAGAAGGGCTTCTGACACCTGCCTGTCCATTTGACATTTTTATCCTGAGAGCGCTGAACAGTGTGTTCATGTTACACAAATGATGTTCTAGAACACATTAATGATGTGTATTACATCCTGATCCAACTCATCAGGACTCCAACCTCACAACGTAGGAAAAACGACGAGGACCACAAGTGTCACGTTACAATCCAGGCAAAGGCCTCGGTTACCAGGAAGGAGGTTACCTGGGCGACCAGGGCTTTGCGGCTGTCCCTCTTCACTGCCATGGCGAAATCCAGCCATGTCCAGGTGTTGTTGTGATACTCCAGGCAGGGCAGCACCAGGTTCAGGTCCCTCCAGTCCACGCTGTTCTTCTCGCCCTTGGCAGTGACGCAGCAGACACCAGGGGGCAGAGGTTAGCCACTGAACTGCAGCGCAGAGGACCTTTACAGGGGCTGCAGGGCAGAGCTCACCTTGTAGCTGACGCACAGAGGAACCTGAGGGATCTTGATGTAGATGAAGGAGTTGTTCATGGCTGCTCTCTCCTTCATCTTGTCAATGTCGTCCACGGGGTGCTGGACAGAAACCAGAACACTTGTCACGTGTGTGTCGTGTGTGTGTGGTTCAGCACCTTGGGTGTCGTGTGTGTGTGTGTGTGTGTGTGTGTGTGTGTGTGTGTGTGTGTGTGGGGGGGGGGGTTCAGTACCTCTGGTGTCTTACGGAATGACCTCCTGACTCCAGCCGTGCGGTTTATCCCCTGCATGACTCCTTTGCTGGGTCCTAGTGCCCCAATGGAGTCCTCCGACACCTGCCTTGGCTTCACCACACCTGATCCCATGGCAATCGCCATGACGACATACAGAAAATCCAGCACACAGGTGTGTGTGTGTGTGTGTGTCAGGATATCTCAAGTGAAACTTTCCATCAGCTAATTCTAACATCAGTGGAGGCAAACCTGTAGTGACCAATCGGAACTTGTCCTCTTCATCCCCGACCTCCTCCTCCTCCACGTTTCTCCCAGGGAAGAAAAATCCCATCATTCTCTTGAAGAACTGGTACATGAGCTGAATGGTGAGCGGCACCACGTTGACCTGCAATCCCAGCAGCCAGCACATATAATCCCAACTCACTCCTCCGACGGGACAGACTCCAATTATGTCCACATTACCTCAAAATGCTCTTTGACGGAAATCCCGCCCACAGGGGGCCGGACTTTGCTGAAGATGCGTAGGGCGAGCTGTCGTCCTGATTGGCAGGGGCTCTGGGGACGCAACACCACCTACAGCATAAGAATGTCAGTGAGAAGACTGGTCTCAGGTGGTGTGCCGTGCTAAGGCATGGATTATGGGCATGTCCTGCAGTGATTCATGACACTCATGTAAACACAGAATACACTGCTCTGATGTTCAGAATTAAAAGAGAACACGAGGATGGTGGTGTGGCCAAAAGCTGTAGATGAGCGGATGATAAACTCAACAACGGCGCTGATGATGATGATAGCAACAGAAGAGACTCCAGGATACAACAATGAAAGGCAAAATGCTGAGATTAACCCCGCCCACCATACGTACCCTCACATGCTGCGTAAGAGAAACCAAGCACACCAGTTAAGACAACACAAACCCAGATCTCATGTTGCAAGGCTGCGTATGCAAGTTACATCTGTAAATGTTCTAACCTCCTGGAAGCTCATCACCTTTATCTGTATCACCACTAGGTGGTGCTCTGTTCTTTAAGGAGCCGGTAAGGGAAAGTGTGCGGTACCTTGTAGGCGGCGTTGGGAAGTAGGTTGTTCATGGTGAACCAGCCCAGCTCCAACAGGTGCTCTGCCGTGTCATCTGACTTGTTCAGCTGTGGGGGAAGATGTGGCTCTTTGAATATGGAAACTCACTCAATCCAAGACTGTGTGTGTGTGTGTGTGTGTGTGTGTGTGTGTGTGTGTACACACACACACACACACACACACACACACACACACACACACACACACACACGCGAGTCACCCAGGATCCTGGAGTAGAAAAGTTGGACCACCCAGACTCTCTCCAGGTGCCCCCCAGGCGTCTGCACGTCCATGCGCCAGTCAGTCCGGCTGCCCCCCAGCTGTCTGTCCGTCCATGCGTCAGTCAGTCTAGGTGCCCACAAGACGTCGGCCTGTCCGCGCGTGCCCTAGGCCTCACCTTGCTGTACATGAACCTCTGCAGCTCCAATTCGGCAATGCCCAGCTGCCCGTCCTCCTCTGTGAGGCACCAGCGCGCCTGGGCAAAGTATACCTCCGTGCGCCGCACCACACTCACGTCTTCCGGAGGCTTCCGCAGCTCCATCTTGTTGGCACGCTGGAGCTGGAAGTCCTTAAAACATCTGGAAAACGAGGACCAAACCACATGAGCTTGACTGCACACACCAGCTGACAGGACGTCAGGATGACAGGTCAGTTGTTCCTGACGTGCCTGATGAGGATGTTCAGCTCCTCGCTCTTCATCTGCAGGTCCGTCTTCTCCTGGTTCAGCTGGTTCTGCAGACGCAGGTTGATCTCCGATTGCTCGTCTCCTCTCAGCTCATCCGGCTGGGCCTGCGGGGAGACGCAGCGTGAGCGAGACAAGATGCACTCCGACACAGACCTGCAGCTGGGACACTGACCCTGATGTTGGAGTAGATCTGCCTCTCTAGGTGCCGGATCTGAGCCACGTGCTGGCGCACCGCCTCCTGCAGGTGGAGGATGCTACTGCGCTGCTCCTCCGGGTTGCTGGAGATCTCCAGCTGAAAGCGCACGCGCTGCTTCTTCTCGCTGTGTTCCTGCAGGGGGCGACAGCGAGACTCAGAAGGCCCGCCTCTCTCTCTCCCAGCCCCCACCCATCCGGATCTACGGCTGAAGGCGGCAACCTTTCTCCTTGGCTCCACGTGCAGAAGGAGGTTGTTCACGATGTCCAGGATCATGGCGTACTGCACCGGGTTAGTGGAGATCTCCAGCTCATTATGGATCAGAGTGAAGGTGTCCACCGCACCTAGGACAAAGATCACCAGAGAGGAGTTTTTTGAGGGACTAAGATGGTCAGGGAAGAGTTTTTTGAGGGCCTCAGAGCCTCCACCATGCCACATTTCCGAGCCACAATCCATCCTACCCGCCTGCTTTTTGAGAAGATCCTCCTTCTCGTGGTGGTCTCGTATTTCCGGCGGTTTGATCTGGGTGGCCAGCTCAGGGTCGATATCGTAGCTGTAGCCAATGTAGTACATGCGGCAACTGCAGCGCGAGATGATTCTCTGGACCTGCTGCGTCTCCTGAACCTGTGAGGGCTGGTTCCAGTCTGGAGAATCACACAGGAGAATCACGCACAGTCCTGCAGCCCTGCGTCAACGGCCAACACGCAAGTCAAACCTCAGACAGCAGCTGGGAGCAGCAGGGTTTATGCAACAGTGCTTTTATGACAAGCTGACGGTGAGACAGGTGACCATATCGTTGCCAAGTATGGCTTTTCCAAACCATGGTCCAAATATCCAGTATGAACTGGCAACCATCTTTCCTATTTAAATTATATTTAGTGTTTCAAATTCTTGGTACGTTTATACAGGTGGTGCTGCGTGTACCTGTGGTGGTGCTAACCATGCCGCCCACTGCCTGACCGCTCTCCATCAGCTCCTGGACAGAGTCCAGGTTACGCTGCCTGTGCTCCTCTATGCTCTTCACCTGCAGGTTGGCGAGAGGGACACGCCCACAGGTCACGGCTAGCGTGACCTCATACACACCTGCTGTGTGAACAGTGACCCCAGGTGACCCCACTCACCTCCAGCCATAGCTGGCCATCCTCCTGTTCTGAGGGGTTGGGCTCCATGGTGGCAAAGTACTGCATGCAGTCCAGCGAGCAGGTCCAGGTGGTCTTCTGCTTGAGTGTGTCGCTGTACCAGGCTGGGAGGTGTTCACACTGCAGCAGCTGGGCCTTGGCAGCAGACACCAACACACACCCTGCCGTCTCTGTGCCTCTCAGCATCATCTAAACGCACACACACACACACCAGAGTTGAGGGGCAGTGCCATGCCTCCACGTGAGGCAGGAGGGCGAGGAGACCTGCCCGCTCACCTGACAATTGACCAGCTCGATGCACCAGTTGCGGTTGTAGACGTCGTCCGTCTGGCAGGCTGCGATTCCACACAGCTGGTCGCTCACACCGGCGTCGTCCTCAGTAAACACCACGAACCTGTCTGTCTCCTCGATCAGCTTCTGAAGCATAGACGTGCCTGGAAAATGCCAGAACACCACCACCACTAATAACAACAACAGTAATACATCAACTACTACTACTACTAATAATAATAATACAGCAGCAACATTAATACTACCAATAATAAAAATAATACTAAGAATAACAACAACAGGGACAATAATAATAATACTAATATTAACAACAACACTACTACTAATGTTTTCATTTCTGAAGCCCTTTCTCAAACTCATAAGGGCACAGAGACAGGAGACGCGATCGGCGGTGTGGAAAAAGGCCGTGTCGCGGTGTTGGGGTCAGAACTGCACCTTCATTCTGGCTCTTCTCTGCGCGGTGCGGGGTGGGGGTGCTGCTGGGGATGTAGGTGGAGGCGGAGCGCTTCAGCTTCTTGACCTGCAGCTGTGTGTCGATGCGCAGCCCCTTCAGAGCCTCGGTGGACAGGTTCCTCTTCAGCACCGACGCCTTCTTGTAGCCGTCGTACAGGCCGAAGGCGATGTTCCGGTTGGTGGCGGTCCAGGAGGCTCGCAGGTCCACCAGGCACAGACGGTGTGTGTACGACGCGTTACTCTCGTCTTTCACGTTCACCTCCTGGATGAAGAAGGACGCAAGAAAGAAAGAAAAAAGAAATACACACAACCCGGCCTGTGATTTTTCATCCCTGTTCATTGAAGAAAAACGACGTCTTCTAAGGTTCCCTGTGGTGATGTGAATTAAACGAGACGGTAAAGTGGTGTGGGACTCTGTGGGAGGACACGGGGGATGTCTCACCTCCTCAACACGGTTGCTCTGTCTCTGATAGCTGAGTGAGGACAGGCTGAGTAGGTGTGTCTTCTTCACCTGGGCATTGATTGGCTGGTCCGCCGTCTCGTCTGAGGTCGAGGACATCAGGTACACAGTGACCAGAGACAACTCACTCATCATCTGGGTCACGTTCCACTCTGAGATCAGCCTCCGCATTACCGTGCCCGCTATGACACCACACACACACACACACCCTTCACCCACTGTTTTCAGTATGTAAACCTGTGTGTGTGTGTGTGTGTGTGTGTGTGTGATGTTCACACCTACCCTGTGGGATGAGTCTCTGTGCTCCTCTTGTGAAGATATGACCCTTACTACACTCCAGCTGGACACCCCTCTGCTGAGCAAACGATGCCCAGTAGTGAACCTGTACGTACGTACACACACACACACAGTAATGCATCACAGAATAAAACAACCAGTAGTGAACAAACCTGTGTGTGTGTGTGTGTGTGTGCACGTGAGAGCTGTAGCTGGGGGAACTCTGCCGTGTAGGACGTGTGTGTGTGTGTGAGACCTGTAGCTGAGGGAACTCTGCCGTGTAGGACGTGTGTGTGTGTGTGTGTGTGTGTGTGAGACCTGTAGCTGAGGGAACTCTGCCGTGTAGGACGTGTGTGTGTGTGTGTGTGTGTGTGAGACCTGTAGCTGAGGGAACTCTGCCGTGTAGGACGTGTGTGTGTGTGTGTGTGTGTGAGACCTGTAGCTGAGGGAACTCTGCCGTGTAGGACGTGTGTGTGTGTGTGTGTGTGTGTGAGACCTGTAGCTGAGGGAACTCTGCCGTGTAGGACGTGTGTGTGTGTGTGTGTGTGTGAGACCTGTAGCTGAGGGAACTCTGCCGTGTAGGACGTGTGTGTGTGTGTGTGTGTGTGTGAGACCTGTAGCTGAGGGAACTCTGCCGTGTAGGACGTGTGTGTGTGTGTGTGTGTGAGACCTGTAGCTGAGGGAACTCTGCCGTGTAGGACGTGTGTGTGTGTGTGTGTGAGACCTGTAGCTGAGGGAACTCTGCCGTGTAGGACATCTGTTTGTAGTGCTGGCTGAGTTTTTTGCGGGAGGGCCGGAGGCTGTGGAACAGTTTCCCCCTGCAGATGGGCCGCGACACACTGGTCCAGGTGGCCCAGAAGTTCTGCATCCAACGCAGCGTACTGCTGTAGAGCAGGATCCGGGGCTGGGCGGGCCCTGTGGACATAGCCCCAGCAGGGTCAGGACACCACCCGCAGAGTCGCGGCCACGCCCACCCACCTCAAGGCCCAACCCTCTTCTGACCTGTGCCGTGGTGCTGGTCGAGCTCCATGGTGATGGACAGGTTGAGGTTCTCCGAGCGGAAGGCCCGGTAGGAGTCATGGGGCTGACCCGAGGTGAACTCGGCCACATTCTCCGCACAGCAAAGCAGCACGGCGTGGTGGTCGTGCGGGTTGCCATGACAGAGCCACTGGAGGTCAAGTGTCATACACAGGTTGGGAAGGTGTAGGAAGCAGATATCGTCATACCTGGGACAGGGGTGAGAGGTCAAAGGTTTCTGAAGGAATCGTGAACTACATGGTGTTCATTTTTCCATCATGGGTAACTATGGTGTTCGTTAGAGATGGCACAAGACCAGGTTTCCTGGTACTGTTCTGATACAATATTTTTTGAACATTGCCCGATACTGATACCGATCCAATTTATTTTTTGTTCCGTTAAAAATCTGTAGTTTAGTTGAGTTGGGGGAGTGCTTTGTGAGAGATTAATTATACATATTATATATGCTTTCTCAGACATCATACATGGATGAGACGGATAAAAATAAATAAAATTATTAAAAAAAAAAACAACCTTTTCCCTTCTACTGTGTTCGTCTTACTGAGGTGATCTTTACTGCCTTGGTCATCACGGCCTGATGTGCACACACTGTGCCCAACCTCAGCACACTTGTGTGAGAGCACAGATATTTAGACATGCATGTTACAACTCTACAGCTAAACTCCAAAGCAGTGTGTAAACGCTCCTCAGACTAGCCCAGTCATGTGACCTGCTCAGACCAACCGGGCTGCTATCCCCCGGCATGCCGTAAAGCGCATGTGCTGTTCTCAGGTTTGTCAGGGTATCGGACCGGTTTCCTTAAAAACATCTTTCCCGGTATCCGCTCCATGTTTGGTGATGCGCGGTGCACGATCTGTGCCATCACTAAGTGTCCATTAAGGAAAGAGTCCAAGGCATTCCGTACTTGGAGGCAGTCCTGACGTTGACGTCCAGGTCCCCCTGAAACACGAACTGGCCAGGGTTCCACTGGAATCTGAGCGTACTCCATTCCCAGTGCATATTTTCCGTGGTGTTGTAAGGGTCCTGTGGAGATGCAGACGTTATGTCAAAGCCACACACAGATCCTGTCCCAAGACCATCAGAACGTTCCAACTACAACACCACCACCTGGTACGGCACCACTCGACAGCTGTTGCTAAGAGACAAGGGAGTACCTCAGTGGCCAGCTGGTGCAGGTTGGCCTGCTCGATGTCCATGTGCCAGTGTCCGTGAAGAAGCAGTCTGCTTTTATCCCACCAGGTCAGCAGGGGGGAGGGGTCTGCAGTGGGCTTGGTGAGTAAATCCACAGCCTGGCCAATCAGAGTCCAGGCAGGGTCCCAGCACGGCCCCCACACAATAGTGTAGAGAGAGATTTTGGCTACAAAAAATGCACACACACAGAAGTGAAGAAACTCCACTTCGTGATTCAGGATTTACAATTCACTTTGTCATTCGGCCACACATGAAGGGGCCTAGTACAACGCGATAACGCTGAGCACAGACAGACAGATGCAGACAGACAGTCAAACTGAAGGAGGTTTTGAGTGTATTTGACTCACAGCTGACGTCGTAGTAGAACTTGAGATGGGGCACGTTGCGGTAGACGGTCACGTTTCCCCACGGCTCACCCAGCTGGACAACCTCCCTGCGTCGTCCACGCTGCTGGCCGTCCTGCTCCGTGGCTATGAGACGCCCGGACAGCTCCCAGTCCCTGATTTCAAACAGGTAGCGGGGGTAGTCCCTGATCCTCACTACGACACAAAGGGGACAGAACAAACCCGGCAGACTGAGACAGCACGGAGGGGAAAACAAATGGCACACAGCGCGACAGCCAGCGGTCAGAGCCGACATCACCCACGGTGCGACGGAGATGACACCACCCCACCCCACCACGGCGTGACGGAGATTGTCCTCACCCAGAAAGGCGGTGAGCTTGAAGGAGACGGCTCGGGCCCACTGCACCACCAGGGGCAGGCCGTCTCTGGGGAAGGGGCTGATGGCGTCCACCTGCCCCAGCAGCTGGCGCACGCGCTCAGGCCCGTGCAGTGACGGGTCAGCCAGCGCCAGCAGCTCCAGCTGGGTGACGCTCCAGGCCAGCAGGGTCTTCCGCATGGGCGTGCTGGCGTATAGCCGCTGCGAGCGCTGGATGTAGATCTCAATGTGCTTGCGCTCCAGCGAGGAGTACAGTTCCTCGATCTTGCGCGCGGGCAACAGCTCGCCATGCTGCTTGCGCAGCTCGGCCACGCGGCGGTCCAGCAGCCGGAGACGCTTGGTGCTCTCTTTACTCTCGTCCTTCATCAGCTCGTAGTTGTCACGCAGCTTGATCTCGAAGACGTCATCCAGGAAGACGAAGGAGAAGGTGCCCACGCGCACCAGCAGGTCCGGCGGCAGGTGGCCGGGGCCGGACGGGGCCTCGGGGTCCGGCGGCGCGGGGGCCGCGTGTAGGTCCTTCAGCCACTTCTGCACGCTGATGGCCCTGTCAAAGGTGGCGGAGAAGTCGTAACGGTAGGGGAACTCCATGGCCAGGCTGGGGAAGGAGCACAGCCAGGCGCGGTTGGTGCGGGCGTAGAGCGACGGGTCGCGGACGCGGTGAGGGCGCAGCTCCTCCGCCTCGTCCAGCAGACGCACCTCCGGCTCGCCCAACGTGAAGATGTCGTTGCCATCGAAGTTGAGCACCAGGCGAGGGGATCTGGCATGCGTGATCCCCGGCCGGCGGGACACAGACAGGCCGTCAGCACGCGCCGCTATGAAGTTCTGCTCTGCCACATACGCTGTGAGCTGGGTGTGCGCCAGTTCCACGCGCACCTCTAGGCTTCCTGCAGGGGGCGCCGGGCAGGCCGGGGTGGCGGGTTTCCCTTTCACACCCAGCGCTGCAGAGACAGTGTTCCAGCAGCTCCTGGTCTCACACACGTGCTGATACAGACACATGTGGTCGGACGGTGTCCAGCGCAGAGCTAGCGAGTGTTCACTCTGTACCTGTGCACATGGATGACGAGATGAACCACAATAAATAATCAGACTTTTGAGTTCTGTCTCCACTCTAATGTTCACCAGTGTTATTCATAACTGAACCAAATACTACACTGAACTACCGTAGGGTGTGTTAGGGTTGTGTAAACTGTTAAGGTGTGTGTGTCAGGCACCTCCAGGAGAGTGTCTGTGCTGCTGTGGTAAACCAGGCTGAGTGTGTTGAGCCTGAGCAGGGCGTCTGAGGTCATCTCTGCAGGGCCGCAGGGCTCCGTGCTCTCGCTCAGAGACGGGAGCACAGCCAGAGACACGCCCCTCACCGAGAGCCTCGCGCCTTCGGCCAAGCTGTGGGCCGCGACTGCGTCCACCCGCAGCGCCACGGCACCTGCTCCGCGGGACAGACGGGACAGAGTCAGAGAGGCAGCAGACAGCCAAACATCCACGAGGTGAGAGAGCTTCACCAGCACACACCCACCTGCCACATCAGACAGGGTGAACACGTTGGCGTCCTTCAGGTCCAATTCCAGGGTGAAGGTGGGGGGTACAGATGCTGGTGTCTCCGAGCCAGTCGAAGGCCCGGCAGCGGACGTCTCTGGACTGCGGGCCAGCCGGAGCAGGGAAAGCAGTCGAGAGAGGCACAGGGTACACGTCTCAGAGACCTCCACCTGCAAACCCTGCACACGCACCTCCACACCCCCGCTCACCGTGGAGGTGGAGTCCACAGTCCGGACCAGACTGGAGCTGGCCTGTCAGAGCACACACACACACACGACACAGAAGCACTTCTTATAGCAGACTAAACCATAACAAACTATAATAAAAGACAGCAGTAATAAAAACTATAATAAGGACGTATCGTTGTTCTAATGTCTAAAGGAGATTTGTTCTTTATTTTTAATCTAAAGATGCAGCCGTGCACACGAGGTTCACCTGCAGGGCAACGGAGTCCAGGATGACGGCCTCTCCCCACACGTGTCTGCCTGGAGGATGGGGGGCCTGTTGGATGTGGGACCCCTGCCCCACCCGCCACCAGAGGTGGTCTAGGGACACAGAGGCTCGCCGGGTCACGTTCACACGCAGCTGAGCACCCTCTGCTGGTGCCATGCAGTGCTTCAGTTCTGAGGGACATACCACCTTTCGCTGTTACAGGGGAACCAAACAAGTACTGTACAGCGCATTACAGCACGTGGTTGTTAGCGCTCTGAAGTCTCCGGCCACGTCGATAAGCGCTGTGTATTTTCAAACACTGTGCAGAGAAGCAAACCCAGCCTGCTGTAATCAACAGCATTTGGTTAATATGTCTCACACACACACACACACGTTTGTCATTGTTTCAACAGTCTTATCTGTCTGTGCTGGGTTGGGTTTGTGTGAACACTGAGTCAACACCTCAACCACCCAGGCCTTGTTTAACACCAACAACATTTCAAAGCTAGGCACACGTAGCGGGGCATCTTCCATAGCAATGTATGTGTACCTGCGTCCACAGCGATGAAGCCCAGAGCAAAGGGTGGCGTGTCCCCCAGCTGGACAGACACGTTAACGTTGGACACAGAGGAGCTGAGCCGCACAGACCCCTCCAAGACAGGAAGTCTCCTGAAGGACAAGGAGGTGCTCACGTAACAGGATTAATTAAACGAACCCTAGATTAATTTACCCGTAACCCTAGTTTAATTTCGCCATAACAATAGATTAATTTACCCGTAACCCTAGTTTAATTTAGCCATAACAATAGATTAATTTACCCGTAACCCTAGTTTAATTTAGCCATAACAATAGATTAATTTACCCATAACCCTAGATTAATTTCATGTTCTAAAATTACAAAGTTAGAAGTTACACTATAACTTGTTCAAATCTGTCTAACATACTGAGTAGGCTACTGAACCTTGTACCTTTTTCTGTGATGGGGCTTCCTGTGAGTGAGCTGTTGCCACGGGAACAGGTCCAGCCAATGAGAGAACTCCTGTTGTCGGTAGTGCACGATACAGGTGCTGATGGTGACTGTACCACAGGTGTCCTCAGAGCTCACCTGCAGAGCCGGAAAGATCATAAGCAGGTGTGTAAGCAGGCCAGTCCATGGAGACTAGTGTTGGGCACTACAGTGTGTGTGTGTGTGTGGGGGGGGTGTAGGGTCACTTGCCTGGAGCTGAGTTTTAAAGGTGTTGAGACAGATGATTCTCTGTCTGCTCTGAGAGAGAAGTAGTCCATCTGGAAAAGAGAGTGAGAGGGAGGGAGAGCAAACACCACTCAAAAAGACAAAAAGAAACAGAAGAACACAGATCAGATGGCTGTTTGTGTGTGAGTGTGTGTATGAGTGCCTGTGTGTTTGCAGGACTGCAAGTGTAAGAGTGTATGTGTGTGTGTACGCGTGCGTGCGTGTCCTGAGCAGTGCTCACCCTCCAGCAGGATCTCCAGGCAGCTGTGAGGGCAGCTGACCTTCCCCTCCTCCTCCTCCTCCTCCTCCTCCTCCTGTTTGTATCCCACCTTCAGACACTTCAGGGTCCAGTTGAGGTGCCTTCAAGCAGAACGTGTCTGAGCCACACAGCAGATGTGAGGGGATGAATGTGCTCCTCCAGGTCGGGGCTCTTACCGTTTCTGGCTGTGCATGGACAGTGTGATGTTGGTGTTCTCAAACTCCACGCTGACCTGCTGCGGCGCCATCTGCTGGAGCTTCTCCACTACTTCCATCTGGTTGCTCTCGTCTGCATGTTCTGGGACATCAGAAGATAAGGACCTTCACTCACTCCGCCACATGTACGCGCCACAAGGCATGCGGGGCAGGCCCAGATGCGTCCTGACCTGTGGGGGCGGGGCAGGTGTCCGGCCGAGATGCCGCCCCCGGGGGCTTTACGTTAGAGTGAAACAAGCCCTCGTGCAGCTCGGCCAGCAGTGTCCTGACGCTGAGAGACAGCCGTCCCAGGCGCAGGTCCTGCAAACTCACGTCTCCACTCACAGCCAGGCCCAGAGACACCTCTGCCAGACACGTGTCCTGCTGATCAGAGGACCAAAATCTGCTCAAGAATGAAGATGCATCCAAGGACACATACAGTCAACAGGACCACGGATGCCGTGTTTTTAAGAAATATCGGCTTTAAAAAGGCTGATTTGTAAAACACAAACACCTCAGTGCAGGAGAGTTCCTCACTAATGACGCGTACATACCAGTCTGCTGCTCCTTAACACTTTACTGCTGAGCTGGCTCACCGAAAACTCCCAGGATAACCTAAAATGACCACAACGTTAGTTTAGCAACCCCAGGCAGTGAGCCAGGGTGGGAAGGTGTGCGTGTGTGCACGTGTGGCACCTCACCTCTTGTTGTGGTGATGGAGCAGTAGTGTGATGGCAGAGCTGGCTATGTGCCACAGGGACTCAGGCAGCAGTGGGTTCAGAAACATCACGTTTACGGAGCCGACGTGGAGCGACACCAACTGCAGAGGGGAAAGATCGGATCAGCTCATGGGGGAGAGACTCCAACACCCAGAGGAGCGTCCCTACCTGGGAGAGGAGGAGCGTCCCTACCTGGGAGAGGAGGTACAGTGTGGTGGGGATGGTCGGAGCCTCACGTGCGCCCCCTCCGCGGCTGCCCATCCCCCGCTGCGGGAGAGGCTCCTGCAGGTCTAGCCGCACCCGCACCTCCCCCACACACAGTGCCAGGTACCTCCTGGAAAGAGACCAGCCACACACGGACATCGCAAATAAGACCCCACTCACACATCTCTGACGGCCTTCTGACACTTGTATAAACTAATATTTATCATCATATTTCTGATGGATTAATTTTAATACTTACGGAAAGTCCTGGTTCACCAATTTGCTTGAAATCCATATTTTGTCGATTTCCTGTAAGACAAACAAGTTAGCAGAATGTCATATCTGGCTAACAGTTACTGTGAAATGTTCAAGTGTTGAAATAGTAGGTAGGACCTGTGATTGACAGTCTTACAAGAGATGACATCACCTCCAAAACCAGTCCCAATACACACCCGGAAAAAAGGGCCCGAGTGCTGAGATGACCACCCGTAAAGAAACGACCCCAGTGTGTTTCTCTTCTGGCTGCTTTTCAAGCTGATCACAGAGCTCGTCATTATGTGTAACAAGCTTGTGGTAGAATTCAAATATTGTGCTGTGTACTAGGCTCTGCTCTGTACTGTGCTGTGTAGTGTGGTGTGTACTGTGCTGTGCTGTATAGTGTGGTATGTACTGTGCTGTACTCTGTGCTGTGCTGCGTAGTGTGTACTATGCTCTGCTCTTTGTAGTGTGGTGTGTACTGTGCTGTGCTGTATAGTGTGGTGTGTACTGTACTGTATAGTGTGGTGTGTACTGTACTGTGCTGTATAGTGTGGTGAGTACTGTGCTGTGTAGTGTGGTGTGTACTGTGCTGTACTCTGTGCTGTGTAGTATGGTGTGTACTGCTCTGTGCTGTACTCTGTGCTGTGTAGTATGGTGTGTACTGCTCTGTGCTCTGCTCTGTGCTGTACTCTGTGCTGTATAGTGTGTACTGTGCTGTGCTGTATAGTGTGGTGTGTACTGTGCTGTATAGTGTGGTGTGTACTGTGCTGTGCTGTATAGTGTGGTGTGTACTGTGCTGTACTCTGTGCTGTGCTGCGTAGTGTGTACTATGCTCTGCTCTGTGCTGTGTAGTGTGGTGTGTACTGTGCTGTGCTGTGTAGTGTGGTGTGTACTGTGCTGTGTAGTGTGGTGTGTACTGTGCTGTGTAGTGTGGTGTGTACTGTGCTGTGTAGTGTGGTGTGTACTGTGCAGTGTGGTGTGTACTGTGCTGTATAGTGTGATGTGTACTGTGCTCTGCTCTGTGCTGTACTCTGTGCTGTGTAGTGTGGTGTGTACTGTGCTGTACTCTGTGCTGTGTAGTATGGTGTGTACTGCTCTGTGCTCTGCTCTGTGCTGTACTCTGTGCTGTGTAGTATGGTGTGTACTGCTCTGTGCTCTGCTCTGTGCTGTACTCTGTGCTGTATAGTGTGTACTGTGCTGTGCTGTATAGTGTGGTGTGTACTGTGCTGTATAGTGTGGTGTGTACTGTGCTCTGCTCTGTGCTGTACTCTGTGCTGTGTAGTGTGGTGTGTACTGTGCTCTGCTCTGTGCTGTACTCTGTGCTGTATAGTGTGGTGTGTACTGTGCTGTGTAGTGTGGTGTGTACTGTGCTCTGCTCTGTGCTGTACTCTGTGCTGTGTAGTGTGGTGTGTACTGTGCTGTGCTGTATAGTGTGGTGTGTACTGTGCTCTGCTCTGTGCTGTACTCTGTGCTGTATAGTGTGGTGTGTACTGTGCTGTGCTGTATAGTGTGGTGTGTACTGTGCTCTGCTCTGTGCTGTACTCTGTGCTGTGCTAATCCTATACACTCCTGAGACCAAGTAGAGTGAAGGGAGAGGGCAGTGACAGTCTGGCTTCACACTGGGTCTTCCAGACAGTAAACATGTGCTCTGTAGTGCTATAGCATGGGAGCCTGAACATACACCACCTTCTCCTTCAGGGGG
Organism: Electrophorus electricus; assembly: GCF_041902795.1. NCBI lineage: Eukaryota > Metazoa > Chordata > Actinopteri > Gymnotiformes > Gymnotidae > Electrophorus > Electrophorus electricus. The sequence continues at coordinate 1,103,076 of NC_137513.1, forward strand.
CAGTCTGGGTGCTTCACACACTCCACGTTCTTCATACATCCACCTGTCACCCAGGGTAACCCCCACGCCCATCACCTACCCTCACCCAGGGTAACCCCCACACCCGTCACCGCCCCTCACCCAGGGTAACCCCCACGCCCGTCACCACCCGTCACCCAGGGTAACCCAGACGCCCGTCACCGCCCCTCACCCAGGGTAACCCCCACGCCCATCACCTACCCTCACCCAGGATAACCCAGACACCCGTCACCGCCCCTCACCCAGGGTAACCCCCACGCCCGTCACCCAGGGTAACCCCCACGCCCGTCACCGCCCGTCACCCAGGGTAACCCCCACGCCCGTCACCGCCCGTCACCCAGGGTAACCCAGACGCCCGTCACCGCCCCTCACCCAGGGTAACCCCCACGCCCATCACCTACCCTCACCCAGGATAACCCAGACACCCGTCACCGCCCCCCACCCAGGGTAACCCCCACGCCCGTCACCCAGGGTAACCCCCACGCCCGTCACCGCGGGTAACCCAGACGCCCATCACCGCCCCTCACCCAGGGTAACCCAGATGCCCGTCACCGCCCCTCACCCAGCGTAACCCCCACGCCCGTCACCCAGGGTAACCCCCACGCCCGTCACGGCCGTCACCCAGGGTAACCCCCACGCCCGTCACCGCCCCTCTGGCCCAGCAGCCAAAACACACATTTACCCCCCTGAGTGGTTTCTGCCACACAAGCCATAACTCTGAACCCATCTGAGTGACAGTGTAAACAAGGACTTTACAGAATAAAAGTCTCATTATCCAGGGTGGTCCATGCATCATCACATTATCCATTACCAAGCTCCAGACATATCTAACAGGATGACATTGGGAAGCAGCTAATGGAAATGAGCTAGTTCATTTCTGACTGATAAGTGATGAATGAAAAAATCCCACCAGATACAAGAATGTGGTCTGGGAATATTGATATCTGACGTCTCTAGCTGTAGTGACAAAATATAAGAACAAACATTTTCTATTAATTTAAGGAGTGACATTTCTGGCACCTGCTTGCTGCTTTTATATGAACTGGCAGACAGGTGCACTTATTTCTTCTGAAGTCAGAGACCACCCTTCTTCATGAAACATCCAGAACATTAAGGCTACAACGTTTTGACCTGTGTGACCTGTATGAGGAAGCCCTAATGTGTGTGTGGACACCTTGATGCCGTCCTTTAGTGTCACCCACCAGGGTATGTTGAGGCAAGAACTGGACGCTGATCCCATGCAGCGAAAAGAAGCCGACTGACTTGATTTTCAGCTCCGCATTCAGGGCAGTGTGGAAGACAAGGATGACTAACCTACAGCAAAGCCATCTGATGGACACCACAGACCGGAAAAAAGAAACATTTTAGGAGTTTTTAGATAGATTAGATTTCCTTTTGTGACATGTTGCTGTTTTTTTCTGGTGAAGGAGACAAATTTTGTATGTTTATTGAAATTTCAGTGCTTCCTACATGGCATGGCTGCTGTTGCAAAGTTAATCATTACATGATCATATGATCTGAAGTAAACGGGAGCGCGTGACAGACTATAACGGGAAAGCACGTTATGCACGGCGGTAATAACACCAGCGCTTGCACGGTCCTTACCTGAAGAGTAAGACGCACACAAATCCCACCAGAAACACCACCCCTGCTATCAAGAGTGGAATCATAGCGCCGCAGACGAAAACGGTTCATATCCTGCAAACATCACGCAGGAGACGCTCGCTGATGGCCGGGTGTCTGTCACACAGAGCACAAGTTCATTCATCCTCCACCACTACCTACACGACCAGACTGTTCCGCTCCTGCACGTACTGAACTTAGTGGCATCTAAAAGTATTCGACAGGTCTAGAAGCGACGTGGCTATATGCAAACATATGAATATAGAGTTAATCAACTCTCCCTAAGCTCCAGTGTGCAGCAGCTGCAGTTAAGGTTAACTAAGGTTAACCGCACCTGTCGACAGGTGCGTGGTGAAGCGAACCTGTCCAACGTTAGCCCGATACTTAACTATCTTGCTAATCAGATTAACGTTAATTCGATTAAACAGTCCAGTCACCTGACAGGCCCGCTCCCTTTTCACGGAGAGCTCTGACTTCATACCGCAATAAACAGATTTCTAAGTCAAACGAGCAGATGAGGCGCAGTACTAATGTTTTGTATAGCTAATGATAGCTAAGCTAACGTGTTTAACTCCTCAGCGACTTTGACAGCTTCCGGCTAACTGTTTCAGTTACGCTAAACGGAGCTAGCCAGACGGATAGCAAGAATATAGTTTTAAACGTTTTACCTACTTTCTAGCTGCTATATGTTCTTTCACCAATCAGTCTTTAATCCATAACTCATCCATTATGTGTGCTGCCCATGATTCAGGAGGACACGTAAACTCTAGCTGTGCTAGGACGCCTCTTCCGTTAGCCGCTCCGGGGAGGCGTGAAGGCACCAACCACAGGACACTTAAGGTCCAACAAGAGCCCACAGAACACACTTCAAAACAGCAGTCCCGACACTGAGCCACGCAGCGAAAACGAAACATTAAATAGTAAGTGTCGAGACTGAAGAAATGTATTTCATGTGTTCAACACGCTTTTTGCAAAAATAATGTATGGACTTTTACATCCTATCTTTCTGAATAATGCAAAACAATAGTATTCAACGTACATTTTAAAAAGGTATTTCTTTAGGTGATCATCGCGTTGCTAATACTTATTAACGCCTTTCTTCGTGGTTATTTCTACAGATTTCTGGCAGTATGAAAGTAGTCTATTCAGACACACCAATCAGACAATGGAGGTCAAGTATGGGACTGCTGAGGGGATTCTTACATATTTTAATGCAGTTGTATACACAATCAAAATAAGAGTTTAATCAAAATAGAGAGAAGAAAGAGTTTTTAAACATTGCAACAGAAAGTAAATATTGCAGCAATTTTCCCATTACAAACTGTGTAAAAGTTTGTGTAGAATCTGTTAAGGTTGCAATTTCTGAAAAACATTATGCTGACGCCTTCTGCTTGTTGTGTTTGGCAAACCATTCGTCACTCTTATCCGCAACCATGGCCTGTGAACAAAACAAACCTTTAAAACGGGGCCAGAACAACTTTCTGCAAAGCTGAATGTTTCCTAACACATTACCTTATCAAGCAGTTCATTTCCATTGGGGTCCAAGGTAGACAGCTGGCGAAACGCCTCATCACCTACAAAGCAGATCTCATGGCCGTCCTACGCAACATGAAGTGGACAGTCATTGAAGCTTGTAGTCCAAGTCTCACTCACCCCTACCCTTTGGTTTTGTGACCCCGGAGACTCACTGGGTCAGCCAGAATGACCACTTCCACGGTGGCCTTGCCAGGAGTGTCCAAGCTGACGAGTGGGGAGAGGATCTTTTGCTTCTCTTTTCTCATTAGGGCCTCAATATCAGGCAACTGGAAACAAGCACAAACAGGTAAACAGGATGGAGGCTGTGGTCTGGTCTACCTGATGACGGGTTACACTTCCAAGTTAAGGTAATATTTCAGCACAAAGTTCTACCTGCTCTCGTGGGCAAGAGAACGCAATCCTGCCAAACGCGGTTCCATGGTCTACAGGCGCACCAATGTCCTGAAGCTCCAGCTTACACTACAAACCAATACAGGCACAAAGACACATGAATGAAAATAAAACACTACCGAAAAGATGCCATTTTGACAACATATACGATCTCCAAACCCATAATGCAACACGATGGTTTTATCAGTGTTTGAGACGAAGCCCGGTGAGGGCTGTGTCCGCGCTGACCTGGCTCTTGCAAAATCCCATCAGCACACATCTCTTCTCCTCATTCATCTCCATAACGTTCATCCCCAACAGGGTGGACCAGTAATGGACAGAACGCTGCAGGTCAGACACAGCCAAGGATACCTTCTGGACCGGGTCTGGTCCCAAGTCGTAAAGCAAAAACAGAGAAACATTTGCAGTTAACGTAGTCGTTTTTGTACAGTACTCAGGCCATTATTCTTAGTCTTTTTCACATAGAACAACACGTACCACAGTCTGGCTGTTCTCGGTCGAGCAGGTAGAAGCGATATCCTCCAGGAGCTTCCGTTACATACAGAGACTCTGAAACCTCAGTAAGAGGCCAGCCCAGCCTCCTGGCCCTGCCTACAGCCTGGCTGGACTGCAAGGTCAGGCCCTGTGTAGATATAATGACTACATCATATATATTTTTATATATATAAATATATACACACACACACACACACACACACACACACACACACACGTATATAATAAAATATATATATATATATATATTTTATTATATACACACACACATATATTAAAAATTATATACATATATATATATATATATATATATATATATATATATATATATATATATATATATATATACACACATACACATATATAAAAAATTATACACACACATATATATATATATATATTTATTTATTTAAAATTATATACACACATATGTGTGTATATATAATATATATATATATATATATATATATATATATATATATATATATATACACACACACACAAATATAAATATATATATATTTTTAATTATATACACACATATATATATTAAAAATTATATACACACATATATTTTTAAATATATATTTAAAAAATTATATATATATTTTTTATTATATATACACACACACACACATATATATATATTAAAAATTATATATACACACACACATACATATTATATAGCATTCGTTATCTTTTCTAACCACAAAATATCATTACTGATATGAAGTTATCACAGTTATAATAATGGCGCTAATTAGTCAATTTACCAAAAAGTCATTGCCGAGTCTGTATTCTCCCACTCCGTAATTATACGTCAGTTCCGCTGCAAAATGGTCATGCTCTGGTCCAAAACCCACCATCGTTTTACTCCATTTCCCATCATACGGTCTAGAGAGAGGAAAGCACACGTCACTACGCACCTTGCACTTTTAGTCACCTTAATTCTAATGTCACACTGGACCCTTACTGCACATAGTTTGGTAGTAATGAGCGAAAATAAACGTCACTTCCGAAAGTTAAGACTGAAACTGGTGAAGATTCGCTATGATCCGCGTCTGGTGTACAGCTTCTGTAGGACAGTGGAGGGGAAAAGAGAGAACTAACTCTGCTTAACAGATGAGCTCAGTAAAATGAGCTTTAATGTGAGTGACAACTAGGAATCCCAGTGCTAGCAGGTAAATCTTGTTAAGGAGGCGAAACAGACCTGCATCCTAAAAGCTCCTAAAAACGCTGTGCACTCACCCATTGCAGGTTGCTTTGCAGCCCTCTTCAAATTCCTCGTGACGCAAAACCTGTGGTAATTACATTTTGGGCGTTTGGATTGTTTAGCAAAAAGAAATCTATCTACGCAAGCAGAACCGCAGAGCCAAGGTCCTCTCGGCAGCTCCATCCGAGCTTACCTTCCAGCCGAGGACATCCCTATAAAACTGGGCTGTTTTCCAGCGGTCTCCTACTTTGAAGACAAAGTGCAGCGGCCGTCTGCATGCCATCGCGCAGCTGGACTCGGTCGGAGGGTTGGCGGCTGTCCGCTCGCGCTCTTCGCCGACTCGTCAGCCTGCTAATCAGTTGCTCTGCGCTCGACTACGTCCAAGTCATGCATGTTTTTCCTTCAATGCTTTACATTCAAGGAAATAGCTATACGCACATCACTAATGTACCAGAAAATACGGATGTTCAAGAGATGAATTAAAAGTGCAGAAACTAAGCAAAACGTTTGATGTCGCATTTAAGGACCTGCCTGGTGCAGCCCACGGGCTGTGACGTAAGAGCAGAAAGATGGCGGCGCTCATAGGCGGCGTGAAGATGGGACGGGGTTCGTTACTAAGGGCGACTACGGTGCTGCTCGAGACAGAAAGGTCCGTGCGAGCTCTTAGACGGAAGCCTGTGGCCGTCATACATCCCGACGGTAAACGCGAGACTCTTATCAAGTCAAACCTGACAGCTGACGAAACCAAACAGAAGCAAGAGAGAGGAAGACCACCTAAACGAAACGCCCTCGAGACAGGACGGACCGCCGGGACCTCGACCGACGATGAACGCACGCTCCCCGTCCGGACCCCCGGCGTGAAGGACCAAAGTGGCCACCTGAAGTTCGAAAAAGCACTTCCCGGAGACACGCGCCTGGCGTGAGTACCACATGCGCGCGAACAGTCGTAGTTCACGTGCGTGGTTTATTATGGCAATCCTGCGTTAACGGAGTCGGTCACGTTTCAGGAAGGTGGCGAGTGTCGCGCGCTCCCGGTCCTTCCGCGAGCAGCAGGGCCGAGTGCTGCTCGAGGGAAGACGTCTGATCTGCGACGCGCTGCGCGCGGGCGCTGCTCCTCAGATGCTGTTCTTCAGCAGAGTGGAGAAGCTCCGCGAGCTCCCGCTGCACGAGCTGCGCCACGCCACCCTCATCAAGGTCAAATTCGAAGACATAAAAATGTGGTCTGACCTGGTCTCTCCTCAGGGCGTCATAGGTGGGTCAGATAGCCCGGGCTGTGTGTGTGTGAACTCGGGTGTTGTCTTCATGAAAGGAGTTAAGATTTACATACATTAATTATAACAGACTTCTTTTTGTTTTAAACGCTCATCTGCAGCCATATTCTCGAAGCCAGATGCTTCCTGCCTCACGTTCCCCAGAGCCCTGCGTCAGCAGTCTGTCCCTTTATCTTTGATTTGTGACAACGTGCAGGATGCAGGGACCCTGGGGACTCTGCTCCGCTGTGCCGCCGCGGCTGGCTGCGACCGCGCCCTCCTCACCAAAGGTACCCCAGCACACGCTCAGTGGCCGAAACCCCACAGAAACCGCAACACAGCAGTTTCACTTCCTTCCCGCAGGCTGTGTTGATGCCTGGGAGCCTAAGGTACTCCGCGCTGCGATGGGGGCCCACTTCCACCTCCCCATCCTCGCCGACTTGGACTGGGACGACGTCGTCGGGCACTTACCGGAGCTGCTGACCATCCACGTGGTGGACAACAGCACCATGGCAATACGATGCATGGTCACCGGGGTCGTCCAGAAGGTGGGGGAGGCGGCTCTGGTGTGTGGCGGAACAAGCAACGAAGAACACGTAGAATCGACCTCAGAGGACGAGGAGCTGCCTCTCCGTCTGGAGCCGCAGGCGTACCACGAGAACTGGGCCCAGAGCAGCACGGCTCTGGTGGTCGCAGGAGACACTCACGGGCCGAGCTGGGAAGCGCTCCGACTGGTCGGGGAAACCGGAGGGCGTAAACTCTTCATCCCAACGGATCCCGGAGTGGACTGTCTGAACGCCGCTATGGCTGCGAGTATTCTGCTGTTTGAAGGGAGGAGACAGCTGTTGTCGGCTCAGAAAGCTCCGCGACGAGGACCGTCGGAGGTCCGCTGAGGAGAGTACCTCTCCCCCGTGGGGCTCGTTTAACACAGTTGGAAGCAGCTTTCTGTAACAGTTATTCTAGTAAAATACTTGATTACAATTCAAATATATACTTTATTAAGTCAACTCATGGGTTCTTTTGTTTGTTTTTCCACATTATCCATTGGTTGGAAAACAAAACATACAGGACTCGTGCTCTCCGCTTTTATGTTGCTTTAGCTGAGGTGTGGGTTAAAGAGCAGCGCAGAGGCAGGAGTGGGACAGGGGGATTTAATCACCAGGCCTCATCAGAAACAGTGAACGACAAACACTTTTAGCCTTCACATCTGACTGCTGCAGTACAGGGACCTTCACAGAAAATCCCCTTCCATGTGCTGTGAGATGGAAAATTATCAGTCGTAACTTTACATCAACTATCAACAAAACGTGAGGAAAACGTCCATTACCGGAGCGACACGTCAACTGGGTTAAAGACTGCTAGACAGACAGACGCTGGGACTCGACACTTTCTCTAGAGAGATGTGTGTGTGTGTGTGTGTGTGTGGTCAGCAGCACCTGTAAGGAGATGAACGCCACATGAATGTGAAGTGTGTGTGTTCCAAAATACAGCTGCTCTTTTACTTTATTGTTCCTTAAAGCTATATAAAAAACCCAATAAACGTGTTCTGAATGAAATGCGAGTAATGCAGAGACCCGTGCAGGTCCACTGTAGCTGTGGGGTTACCTGCATTAGGACATTCTATGTATGAAATGACGACAAAAAAGCAACAGCATATGAACTTTAACCATCCAGGCTGCATATGCAAGGCACCACAGGAGAGGAGACTCCGGCTAGAGGTGGAGTCAGCTGGTCGGTTTAAAAAAAGGGGAAAATGTCAGTACAAAGTGAGGCTTCTTAAAGTCTCACGGGTTAAGGAGAGGAAGTCAGGGGCTGATGGGAAACGTCTGCTCTAAATAGGCTCCGGTTTCAGCTTCTCCGCCAGGAAGTCACTGACGAATTGCTCCACCACGGCAGGCGTGATCTCCTCCACGTCCTTGACGTACTTGGCGCGCGCTGACATGTCCAGGATGGTGAGCAGTGGCGCTGCTTCGGGAAGGTTTGTGTAGTCTCTGAGAGAGTCGCTCATGTCGTCCTGTAAGCACATCAGAACAGATGTTCAGAGAAGAAACCCACACCAGCATCAACATGTCGAGCGCGTAGCCTTCACGCAGAGGTCAGGCTGTGTGTGGACACCGTGAGAACATCACTAGTGCACTCTACACAAGTCTTCTGAGAACGTCAGCGTGGACGTCAATAACTTGCGCTAGAGTGTGTGAACACACTACAGGCCCGAGAGGCTGAGTGAGCAGCTGCTAGTTATCGTTCAGGGCCTTGTCTCTCCACCCAACTCTGAGGGGCGGGGCCAGGAGGGGGCGGGGCTGTGTCTATTTATACATTTTTAGGTCCAAAATATCCAGACTATAATTATACCGCAGAAAATCAGGGTAACCTACTTTGTCAGAACCAGTAAAATGACCCTGACAAACTACACTACACATCACCTACAGGGTCAGGGATAGAGTTAGAATATTCTTATTCCAAACAGGCAGTTTCATGATGACATACAGTGGACATTTGGGAGGGGTGGTCTAATACTAGAATATCGGCCCGTAGAGGAGACAGCACACCAGGCACCTTATGTCTTTTGCAGGTGTTTTCCTTTCAGATCTGCTTTGATCGTTCTCCTCTTTATGACTCAGAACCGCTGTCCCACTAGTCCCCAAAAAGCCGGACGGAAACCCACACCACAGAAACACACACACGCTTGGAGCTCCCATCAGGACTCGTTATAAAAGGAAAATAATACTCTCAGAGTCTGGCACCAGCGCTGATATTTCCATCTCTAGTTGTTCAGGCCGTCTGCCCTCACATTACAGTGATGATTTAGACCAAGATGGCCTGCGTTATCCTGCCCTGGTCACATGACCATTACCCTCTCTCACATTCCTGGGACAAGATGATCCCATTTCTCTCTTGTA
>NC_137513.1:1117500-1325000 GCF_041902795.1 Electrophorus electricus
TGTATACCACTACTACTATAGACCCCATACATACTGCTGTATACTACTACTATAGACCCCATACATACTGCTGTATACCACTACTATAGACCCCATACATACTGCTGTATACCACTACTATAGACCCCATACATACTGCTGTATACTACTAAATACCCCATAGTACCCCATACTACTGTGGCCACACTTGGTACATGAGTACTCTGCAGTATGCCATCGGGAACACAGCCTCTGGCTCTCTGCTGTCAGTATCAGCACACAGCACCACACCCCTGTCATCCCCACACACCCACACCCCTGTCACCCCCACACCCCCGTCACCCCCACACACACCCCTGTCACCCCCACACACACCCTTGTCACCCCCACACACACCCACACCCCTGTCACCCCCACACACACACCCGTCACCCCCACACACACACCCGTCACCCCCACACACACACCCGTCACCCCCCCACACACACACCCCTGTCACACCCACACACACACCCACACCCCTGTCACCCCCACACCCACACCCGTCACCCCCACCCCTGTCACCCCCACACACACACCCCTGTCACCCCCACACACACACCCCTGTCACACCCACACACACACGCATGCTGTGATGGAATAACAAGCACACTGACGCATCAGGGTCCGTGTGCATTATGAATAAAGTGAGTCTGGGGGTCAGGGTTAGTGCTGTTGCACCCACACCCCCACCCACACCCACACCCACACACCTACAGCTGGAGTGTTTGCACACTGTGATTATCAGACTAAATGAACGCAGTTCAACTGGAGATTCCAAGTTGTTTTCATCCCAACAGCAGCACTCAATCCATAATATCTGTTTACACGTGTAATAATCCATCCACAGTATCTGTTTACGTGTATATCACTGTAATCCCACCTCAACTTACTGTGGCTGTCATTTAGTGTCCAGGCTAACAATGTTGAAACTATGACAAAAGTTACCATAACAACGAACAGCTCTAACAAGTGCTGTCAGCAAAACACAGCAAACCTTTAGGCCAGTGTGTCACGTCCCCCGGTCACACTGTATGGTGACACATGGCCTGCATGTCCACGCCCCGCCAACCACGAGAAAATAGCACTGACTGACAGTTCACAGCAAAGACTGCAGGAAAAGAAGGGTATGCAGAATAAATACTACAGCACCACAAAAACCTCATTTCCATGCAACATGTGATCCACATTCCTTTCAGTTCAGTCCGGTTCCATTTTTCTTTCTTTAGTGCTATTAACAAAAGCAGCGTGAATGGATTCCAGGTGTGGACCCCTCATGAGCACGCCAGAGATGGAGGATACTACGACACAATCATGCACTAAAAGTATACAAATACTCAGACTGAGGAAGCCGCCGAACTGGAGGGTTGAAATGGCCCGTCGTGGTTCATACGAAGGGGTTCTGTTAGTATGTACATGCCATGCCGCACGTCATAACCGCTCACACACACAATGCTGCACGTCACAGCCTCTCACACACACACACACACACACACACACACACACACACACACACACACACACACACACACACACACACACACACACACACACACACACACACACACACGGCAGCTGGAGGACTCTCTCAACTTTTATCTTTTCCATTTGCCAATGCACGATGTTGACATATGCAAATGAGGCTTCAGTACTGCTAAGAGCTGATTAATCGTGTTTTTATGCAACAACAAAAAGAAAACACACAATGACGTGTAACAGATCATCTCGCTCCATGTGAAGGTGCCTCGAAGAGTTTTGTGTTTGTAATCTCTCCACAACCCTGTGATCCTTTATCGTCTTTCTCTAGATGAGAGCACTGGGGGGAATTACACACAGTCGTCTGCTGCTGACAGTGAGGCAGACCGGTAGGCTTTAGCCATGTTGATTTAAACAATATTCAAAGTGAAGCCAGGCTGGACTCACACGACCTCACCATGACGTCCAACCTATTATGTGCAAGTCAAGGACGTGAAATCTAGGAAGTGAATTTTAGTGACATTATAATTCATCGTAATTTTCATTCTGTCAGTACTGCATGACTGCTTGTGCGTACAACAGTCTGAGTCTTCTGGTGTATGGAAAGACTCTGTGTTGAAGTGTCAGAATACACACACGCCCTCACACACCAGCATGGGCACACACACTCATGTGCATATACAAACATGTGTGCACACGCATGCACATACGCGCGCGCACACACACATGCAAACGCACACACGCAAACGCACACACGCAAACGCAAACACACACTTGTGCGCCCACAAGCACACACAAACTTGTACATGCACCCCCCACCCCAGAACATTCTCCTTCTTCCCCACACACACTCACCCAGTGTGCGGAGAAGTACACCCCCACACAGGAGCCCTCCAGGGAGCTGCTATCAGTGGTCTGCCTGTCACTTCTGAGCAGGGGTCCATCCACAACCTCTGCAAATGGCTTTGGGCCCCACGGGAACTCCAGACCTGCGAGACAGAGTGAGACTTTTTAGCATGCCTTTAATATATCAGATACCACTGCTAAAAAAATGACCTGAGACAGAGAAAGAGAACAAACTCATATCTCTCTCACACACACACACACTGCACACAAACCAATCCACACACACACACACACACACTGCACACAAACCAATCCACACACACACACACACACACACACACACACTGCACACAAACCAACACACACACACACACACACTGCACACAAACCAACACACACACACTGCACACAAACCAACCCACACACACACACACAAACCAACCTACACCAACCCACACACACACCCCAACACTCACACAAACCAACACACACAAACAAACCAACCCCCCCCACACACACAAACCAACCCCCCCCCACACACACACACAAACCAACCAACCAACCCAGACACACACACACACACACAAACAAACCAACCCACACACACACACACACACACACACACACACACACACACAGACAAATCAACCCACACACAAACACAGACACACACACACACACACACACAAATCAACTCACACACAAACACACAAACACACACACACACAAACAAACACACACAAACCAACCCACATACAACCCACCTGCTACCATGTTCATGCTACTAGTAGTGAAAGTGTTCCGCTAGCCAAATGTCCATATAGCAGTTGGCATATGGTCAGGAACTGGCCACTGATTAACATGGTAGGCAACACACACACACGATCACACATGAACACCAGCGCCATGCTTCATTAGTGTGACAGGGGAGTGTGTCACTGTGCTCATGGGAAAACCGCTCCCTCCTGAACTCTGTGATGCCAGACGCGGACCAATGGGGGATGGGTGCCATTCAGGAGCAGGAATATGCACATCTCAACTGTAGATGACAGCCACCTACATCCACCTTATACCAGTCCAGAATATCATATGCCCCTAACAAAGTCCAGGCAGGTTTCTGTCTTCGGACTTTCAGAGGCAGAAAATATTCTGTTTATAAGGAAGGAATCTGAGGGGAGGGTGGTGCGCGCTGTGAGGGGAGGGTGGTGCGCGCTGTGAGGGGAGGGTGGTGCGCGCTGTGAGGGGAGGGTGGTGCGCGCTGTGAGGGGAGGGTGGTATGCGCTGTGAGGGGAGGGTGGTGCGCGCTGTGAGGGGAGGGTGGTGCGCGCTGTGAGGGGAGTCCTCACCTTTAGGGTCGTCTCTTACCACCAGCAGACCGTTCCGACACACCACCTTTCCTGTGGCTGCATCCACAAACACAAGCGAGGGGATACTGGTCACCTTATACTTGTTCCACAGCTTCATCTGCATCGAATGAGCAAGAGAGGGAGAGGAGGAGAGGAGAGAGAGGAGGGGAGAGTAAATCTTTTGGTATCTCTAACATCCAGAGGAATAAATAAGAGGAGTTTACTCCTCACAACACACCTCCCCTCCCTTCTGATGCGTCTGGAAATAAACACTGCAGGTACAGAAATCACCGTTTCCTCCATTTTTACACCACCCATGTGCTTTTAAAATGTTCTGAAGTTGAACGGGCGCGTGGACGAGCAGGCCGATTTAACCGCGGCAACGTAGGCTCACCAACTCAGCGAGCTCGCGGAAGATCTCCCCCCGACCAAACGCAGCTCCCACGGCTCCGTTCCCGCGCGCACAGAACAAACCTGCTAAATAAATCAGCACGAGGCTTCTGAGTGGCTCGGCACTAGGCGCGTGACCGGGTGACCACAAGTCTGAGAGAACGTGGCTGGCCTCGCACTGGACAGAGATGTGACGCATGCAGTAGAAAACACCAAACACCTAAGGGCCCGCACAGACACATTTATGCAATAAAAGCGAGCCCACCAAGCAGTTCCAAGAAAGTGCCATCGCTCTTCAGTTAGGCACGGTACTACGGTGGCTGGGAAGACCCAAATACACAAGTATTTATTAATGCACAAAGCATATTCATCAAGATGACAACACGCGCTACAAATTCAGAAAACGCTTCATTCAAAATGACAGCACGCGCGCTACGTTTTGGAAATGCTGTCCAACTTCTGACAGTCACAACACAACGGAAGTGTCGTTTCCCGGGACACGGAGAGATTGACGGACTCCTAGAAGACCAGCGGAAGTGGGTGAAAAGTTCTGCTTGCGATTCCCAGTTGTGTGGTCAGGAGCATGTGTGGTACAGAACGAACAACTGCACGTATTCTGCTGAAGCTACAAAAATCACATTTAACACAACCCGGTTTCTCATCCCGGTGACGGCTCAAGCTGATCGTACCGGTCGAATGGCCTGGTGCAGCAAACGAGACCGGAGCCAGTGCTCTACACTAGTACGACGCTCGAGCTGGCTCGCTCTTCACGCGGAAACTGCGCCGTGTTACCCGGGATTATGTATGAGTGTCATATGACTGACCAATGACACAACTGCGCTAACGCGAAACATTACGGACCTCAGTGGCCTCCCAGCTGGACATGTGCTGTGGAGTAGGAGGGCTGGTGTAACTCACACTGCTGCTGCTCACGTTATATCATTTCACATCTCTCCCTTAGTTTGTCACACTAGAAACAAACTTCTACGCTGAACTGCAGTGCGTGTAAGTGTGTGTGTGTGTGTAAATTTGTGTAAGTGTGTGTATATATATATATATATATATATATATATATATATATATATATATATATATATATATATATATATATATATATGTATATATATATATGTGTGTAAGTGTCTAAGTAAGTGTGTGTGTGTGTATATATATATATACATATATATATATATATATATACATATATATATATATATATATATACACATATATATATATATATATATATATATATATATATATATACATATATATACATATATATATATATATATATATATATATATATATATATATATATAAAAAACTGTGTGTGTGTGTGTAAGAGTGTGTGTGTGTAAGTATGAGTGTGTGTAAGGTTCTGTACAAGGCTGATTTATTTTCAGGGGTGGCTCTGTGTTCTCTGGGTAGCCATGACTTTTTATATCGGTCAGTCTGGACTGCCAGGTTGTGTTCTCGCTCTCTCTCTCTCTCCTGTAGGAATACTACCCCCCATCCCCCTCCCCGCTCCATGTCCCTTTCTATCTTTCTCTCTCAGTTAAACAATAAAACCTTTATAGTGTGGCTGTTTCTGGAAGCTTCTCAGTGCTGTAGAGTTCTAGAGCTTCACGGAGCTGCGCCAACGTCGCTCTTCATCTCGGAGCGGTCCACATCCGTGCGGTGAGGCTGCTGGCCGCCTGCCTGTGCACATCCTGACACACTTTAAGCCTCTTAAGAACAGCTTGGTCTGGAATCTAGGAAGCGTCACCTCATTTGAGACCCTGAATCCAACTCAGTCTGCTGCTAAACCATCACAGACGTGACAGAGGCAGACATCAGGAACAGACGGGAATCACAGGACAGGAAGTCTGTCAGCCTCTGGTCATGAGTGGTCTGCCCCCAGCAGGGACAGCTACGATTTCATTGGCTCATTTTATGGGAGTGGCCTGCAGGTGTCTGGAGCTCTGTCCTGGCTGGTTTACAGCAAGAAGAAGGGTGGAGCCCAAGAGAGAACTCCACCCATGAGATCAGGGAAGTCGCCCAGCCCCCGATCAGTACATGCAGCGTCCCATCAATTCAGCTCCCGTTTCTGGACAGACGCTTGGCTGATGGGTCCCCTCTCCTCTGTGTCACGGTGTCTCCTGGCTGACTGGCGGGTGTTTGTGGACCCCTCCTCTGTGCCCACAGTGTCTGGAGTCCCTCCCTGGACTCTTAGATTTGATGTAGCAATAACACGCTGCGTTTATCACCTGAAACGTTCGTTTGCCAGACCATTGTGCAGTTCAGTTGCACAGCGATTCAAAGGCTAAATTGCTTTTGGATAGAGCGGTTTGGTTGCCATAGAAACTACCCCCCTAGTGAACACCTTCACAAGTAGACAAGACAGACACACACACACACACACACACACACACACACACACACACACACACACACACACACACACACACACACACACACACACACACCATGTCAAAGTCCCAAGCACAATGTGGGATCTTGAGGGATCTCAGCTAATAATTCAGTGATAAATTAAAGTGTTGGTGCAGAAAACAGATGCCAGAATGTCAAAGGGCTTAGTGAAGTAGCAGAAAACTGAGAAACAGACATGCACAGAAAAGAGAGGAAAGGAGAAAATGAGAGAGAGAGAGCGAGGGAGCGAGAGAGTGGGGGTGGGGGTAGAGAGAGAGCGGGGGTGTTGTTCTGTCGTTAGCCTAGCCACACAAAAGCTGCTTTCTGAAAGCGACTTTAATCTTGACTCCTGCTGCCTGTGGCACAGAGTGTGAGATTTCATTTAGCAGAGACAGCTGGCAGGATGGGGCGTCGACTGTGAGAGACGCACAGTATTGTGTCCCCTGCTCCGCCCCTGGACCGGAGAGGTGCAGGGTCAAAGGTCACTGAAGCAGGGGGAAAATTCCTTCCTCCTGCTTGACCTCTAACCACTACACCCCCCCCCCCCCCCCACACCAGGCCGTGTGTCTGCTAGGGTTTACTTTGCATAGAGTACAGACAACATATGCACATGACACAGTAGGCAAAGAAGAAAAGAAACAAGAACTCCTCCCCGCAACCCCCACACCCCCACACCCCCACACAGCGAGTGAGCGAGAGGGAGCCTGTGTGTGTGAGAACGAGAGCGAGCACACAGCAGACCTGACTTTCTCCATCCTTCATTAACATATGTGGGGCGGGGTCTGTCTGTCTGTCAATACTAAGCTGTGTTGGCATGGAGTAGCAGGTGTTACTGAAGTTAAATATCAATCCCTCCTCCTCTGAGGCTCCCAGCAGTGGAGCCGCAGCTGCTGTGGGTCTACACGCTGGAGAATGCCAGAGTCCCCCACCCAGCACACAGAGACCTCCGTTCTGCCAGCGTGCTCCCTCACACAGAGGATTGGGAAGGAGGCGGATCACCCAACACGGGAAGGGTAGTCAGCACAGACCCGCCGGAAACGGAGCAGACACTCGCCACACCCAAACACACACACATACACAAACGTCCCACAGGAGCTCCAAGACAGACGCTGGAACTAATGAATACACCACAACACAACATGGCCACGTTCACCACGGTACTGTCGGTGGCCCGGGTTGCAGGGGGCTCACACTTCCTTCTGACCTCTGCATGACCCGTGGAACTCCCATGCACACACTCTCCAGTGCTCTGGGGGAGTGTGAGCTGCATTTAATCTGCATTACCACATAATGTGGCTCATATCAGCTGCACCTCAGCCAGTTCAGCGATGATTGCACAACCCCTCAACCAATCAGCAATGATCATACACTCCCTCAGCCAATCAGTGATCACACACCCCACCCTAATCTCTTGATGTGTTTGTAAGGTATGACTGCAGGCTACAATCAAATGAGAGATTTTTTTTAAAAGGTTTTATTGAAACAAATGTGACTGAACCTACAAAAGTGACATACCAGTTAACACACGACGAGGTCATAATGCATGACATAGGTGAACATTACTAACTAGCATACATATCTCAGGTACAGCAGGCTCAGGTTTGGCTACAGTACAACAGCTCATCCTGTCTGCTTTTAAAACCACAGAAGACACAGTACCTACACACACACACACACACACACACACACACGCACATTAAGCTCGTCACACAATCGCTCGATTACTTGTGAAGGTCCGGGTCGTTGGGGGAGGGGCTTCACTGCAACACTGTAGCCTTTAGTCATGTCACATGACCTGCACCTAGTAAGGCGTAACCTCTCCTCCCCTCATTAAAACGTGCATGTGTGACACTCCTGGAGACCACCGCTACACAGCACGAAACTGAGGGGAATCTGGACAAGACCTCCACCAGTCACCTTTCTCTCTCACTCACACACACACACACACACACACACACACACACACACACACAATGTTTTTCTGAGCTGTGCTGCACTGTTGTCACAGTGATGTGTGTTACCATGCCTACTCCTAACACAAAGCTGTGCCACATGCCCATTAAGGAGCACTAGAGAGGTTTGTGTGTATCAGACATTTACTGGCTCTCCTATTACTGCTGGTACATTTAGTTCACAGTATTCTACTTTGGCAACCGGCCAGTAAAGCTAAACTGAATTAACACACCCACAGAAGCACACACACTGAGCCATGTTTGGACCAGGCTCTCAGACAAGGTTAGCTACATCGAGCTGCTTACTAATAACACATGGAGGATTTCATGGTTTCATGGAGGATCGACAGTCTGTTCAAGTCAAACACCCCCCAACTCAACCCCTTGCCTTAAATCAACCCCCCACCTTAACTCAACCCCCCCCCCCACACACAAACACACACACCCCAGCCCCTTCCTGTGTTCAGTCTGCCTGGCCTGTAACTGGAGCAGTGCCCACACCACCACAACAGTGCCCATAACACCCACCGCCACTCCTGGAGATTCAGCTGCTATGTTTAGAGGGGAGGCAGGAGTGTGTGTGTTTGTGTGTGTGTGTGTGTGTGTGTGTGTGTGTGTGTGTGGCGGAACAGCTGTCAGGTTACATTCAGGGTCATTTCTCTGCTCTGATGAACAACTCATGCAAGCTGCACTGGGGAATGGGGGAAGAGGTCAAAGGTCATAGCTTTAGCACAGAAGCAGTAACAACCTGGCCTTCAAACATCCTCTCTCTCCTCACCTCTCACCTTCCCATGAACCCCAGCGACCCACAGGGTTTTAAAACAGAGCTGTTGTCTGCAGGCCCCTAAAAACTACCATCCTACAGAGAACTGAACTCTCCCCAGCATGAGGAACACCATGCTGGAGGAAACCAAACACCACGCTCGACCTCATGGGTGTCTGAGGTCAGAGGTCACACACCCCTGTGGTGTCTGTGGAGCCCTGTGTCTGGAACTCGGGGCTCTGAGGGTCAGTGAGTTGTGAGTGTGAGCCCCTTCGACGCCCACACGAGCAGGCACGCCAGCATCCGCGGGTCTGGTCCCTCTCTGACTTATCAACCTCCTTCACCTCTTTGGTCTGAGCCCCTCAGGCGGAAGCCCCAAAGGCTAGCAAGCTAACAGACTAAGCTGACCCCAAAAAGCTAATGCCGCTAAATAATGCATGAAAGCCAATGGAGAACAGTTAGCACCATGCTAAAGTGCTTTAATGGCAGTGAAAGCGAACATGCCCTCAGGGATGGAGTCTGTGTGAGAGAAATCACTCTCAGGACCTCCATAATCCAGCCCTTTAACAGAGTGGGGGAGGGGCGGCGCTCCCGAGGGAGGCCGAGCTGGCTCATACAGATGTGTACTGAAGGTGATCATGACAAACTGTTTTTCTGAGCTGCCAAAGTTAAAACGCGTCATCATTCTTGCTGGGGCAGGGAGCGGCGTTGCCCCGGAAACAGCCCTGCTGGGGCAGGGAGCGGCGTTGCCCCGGAAACAGCCCTGCTGGGGCAGGGAGCGGCGTTGCCTCGGAAACAGCCCTCCTGGGGCAGGGAGCGGCGTTGCCCCGGAAACAGCCCTGCCGGGGCAGGGAGCGGCGTTGCCCCGGAAACAGCCCTGCCGTGGTGAGCAGCGGCCGGGCTTGGGAGAGCAGACGGAGGGAGCAAGACATCGTGATAGATATTACACTGAGACTGGTGGGCTGAGCAAGAAGGGGGGGCCTGCAGACTTCCTGCTGGAGATGCTTGGGAAGGAGCCGGGATACCCAATCACAAACCCACAGCTCCAGTTTATCAAGAGAGAATGAGAGTGTCAAGGCCACAAACTCTGCAGCATCCTAAATGTGGGAAATTTTAAAGACGCATGTCTGGCCTCCTATGGAATTGAGTGCTCACAATTCACGGAGGTCACGCAGCAGTGCAGAGAGAGAGGGTTCTGACCCACGTGGAGCAGTTGTTCAGTGGAGCGCACGGACCACAGGGAACAGCGGCGCTCCAGGGAAAAGCGGGCAGGGTAGCCTGGAAAGAGTTTGTCAGGACGTGGAGGAGACACATCTGAGCCGCAGTGGCGACAGGCGGCGTCCCGTGCTCTCACGGGACACGGGTCTGACCTCGCAGTGTGGGACACACGGAACAGACAGCTCACCACACACAGGAGCCCAAGAGGAGACACTGGACACTGTTAACGCTGACCAGAGAATGTGAGACGCATGCACACGCGCGTGTGTGTGTGGGTGTGAGAGCGAGTGAGCAGGCATGTGAGGGCTGTGCTGTTTACAGTGTGCCGTTAAAAAGTAACCAGGGGTATCTGAGATGTCGGCGTGTGTATGCCAAAGTTATACAACACTGTCCTGATGTCGGAGACCGCAGCCGTATTGTCTGGCATTCGTGCCAGAGAAAAAGCCACAGCCAGATCCACGGAGCCCCTGCTGCCAGCAGACGGAGGACGTCCTGCAGAACAGCAGAGGAGACTCCGAGGGGACGTCTGTCACTGCAGTGCAGAATACCACACGCAGACATGGTACTAACCCTGAGAGATACCCCAGGCTCTGGGGCCCGGCGAGGGACTGCCGCCATGGCACCGGTGTAGGTGGGAGCCGGTGGTCCCAGCGTTCCCATTCACACTGTGGGATCTGTTCGTCTCCTTGTCACAGACAGATGTGTAGGGGAAGAGTAGGGCTGGAACACAACAGCTGGATTAGCTAAACAGAAGAGGCCCTCGGCTGCCATGAGCAGGGAGCACAGAGAATTGGACCGTGACCACAGGGAGAGGCAGACGGACACGGGCGCTCCCACAGACAAACTCGGAGCTGCTACAAGCTTTGATCATCCTAGCAAGGCAGCAGACTGTCCTGAAGAATGCCACTCTCATTGCACGCCACCCCAGCTTTGTTTAGTGGAACACCGTTAACCATGAAGGACATTTTAATTCATTACTAAACAACATTCCACCAGCATAACCTCACATAACCTCACAAACAGCAGAGTCAGGACCCTAACAAAGACCCCCCACAGCAAGCAGGACTCTGCTGCGCCCCCTGTGGGGTAGGCAGACATGCACATTTGTGGGCATTTAAGAGAGCTACGAACTGGACGGTGACCCTTTCATGTATTACAGCACTGACCCTGTTTACAGAGAACAGACCACTCTAGTCAGAGAGGATTCTCTCTGCTGACTCAGCTCCAGGGTTACTGGAAACCCAGACATTTAATAGAAAAGCAATAAAGAGACGTGTGGGGAGGGGCCTGGCCCTGAGACCTGTAAAACAGGAACTGCCCAGCTCAATACCGGACTCTGGGGCATGCTGGGTGATTTACAGCACGCCGTACGACGACCCCAGCAAAGCTCAACCTGAAGACCAGCAGACTGTACAGTGATCTGTCCCAGCCAAACACCTCTGACCAAGTGAGTAGCGTCTGGAAAATGCCATCGCCTGCACAGACCTGCTTCCTGTGTCACCAGGAAACGCTACCTGGGACGTGACGTCCTCCGCAGATGCGTGAGAACAACCACACCTTTTCTCACCAGGTGGATGAGGGAAGGTCTGTGTTTAACAGAAGAGCTGATTCTCCTCAGCACTGTTCCCGAGTTCCTTCTACTCAAGACACAGTTAAGAAAATGACGGATTTCAGCTGCCGCGCCTCCTCGACACACTGCAAGCCAGCAGAGAGAAGCCGTTTTGTCAAACTTTATTTATGGCGCAGTGACAGGAATGTGACCACGGGGGAAACCACACTGCCTGGTTTATGCTACTACACATCGTTTTTGTTAACCCTCTACTTTGAAAATGTCTTAAAACCCATTCAGAAGAGTCAGTTGTACTGACTGTGGTGAAACTCTGAGGGAGCTCGCTGGCCTGATGGGAAAGTGGAAATAAAACCTCACAGCACCACCTAAAATCCTGACACGGGTTTTAACAGGCACACGCGACGACAGACCAGTCAGTCTGCGCTTGAATGCCCCTTTCGATCTGTTTATCTTCCTCCGCTAGGTTTTCTTTGTCCTGAACACACGGCTCAGAGCAGTAAGTCAGTCAGACTCCTTCTCCTTCCACACCTGTGGAAGTTAGACTGAGAAAATCTTTATCTGCGCTTGTGTTCGGCGAGGACAGAATGCCCAGGTACGAGGTGTGTGACCAGGACTGCAGCGGTGCTGGCCGGTCGGACTCTTGCTTTTTTGTGGAGAACACTGGACTGGACTGGACTGGTTCGGTGCAGCTCGAACTGGACAGAATAAGAAGGTGTTTTTTTGTGTTGTGTTTTTGTGTGTGTGTGTGTGTGTGTGTGTGTGTGTGTGTGTGTGTGTGTGTGTGTGTGTGTGTGTGTGTGTGTGTGTGTGTGTGGGGGGGGGGGGGGGGGGGGGGGGATTATTCTACTTACTGAGCAACAACAACGCCGTCTGCGATTACGGCTACGAGACCAGAGACGTGAAAAATGACCAGAGGACAAAAGACGTGAAATAAGCGAGGTTATGCTACACAACCTCGCCGAGATGATGTCCACCGAGAAAACGGAGCTCCAGCTCTCTCCCTCTCTCCCTCTCATTACCCCTCTCTCTCGTTTGTTCACTGACTCCATATCCATTTGGCTTGTTGGTTGTTTGTTTATATACCTACTGGCCACCAACGATACCACTGTGCCTCCACAGGCAGTAACGACCGGAGGTTCTCTGCACTTTCACGCAGGTAGAAGACCATGGACACAGAACTAGACCCATGACCCCATGACCTCCACTGAGCCTGGGGAGCCTCATCTGCATCTCATCACACACGCATACACACTGCTCCACACACACTACTCCACATGCTACAGGTAAAACAAGGTTACTCACTATACCAAAGGTAATCAGATCCCAGTGTAGGATACAGGCAATCAGATCCCAGTCCTCAGGTTCCAGGTCCTACAGGTTTTCCACCTTCCCTTTATCTAGGAGTCAGGGATGATGACAAAGTGGACAACCAGTTACATTAATCATTTAATCAACTACAAGGGATTACAAAATCCAGGATTTGAATTCTAAGTACAGACTTGAATCCCACGTCTCTATAAGTTCACTTGAATTCCTGGTTGGTGGAGAAGGTAGAGCGTTCCAAAGGAAGCAGCTTGCGACTAAGGACAAACCAACCACTGACAGCCTGTGGCAGTCTGCTAACATCCACGGAGTCGTGGAGCAGGACGATAGTCTGCCGATCTCTGACCCCCCCCGCACGGCGTGTCTGACCCGGCACAGTGTCTGGACCGATGCTATGGGTAGGAGGCAGAGTGCAGCACAACCTGGCCAGCTGTGGTCCGGTCTACTGTGGGTCAGGTCTGCTACAGACATGGTCTAGGCAAAAACAAATAGTTTTTGCAGCCATATATATCTGGTGGGATTAGAGCAGTTAAAAAACAAAATCAGGACACTTCTTACAGAACAAAAAAAACAACTCTCAGGCCACAGTAGACCAGACTGTGGAACCAATGATCACTCAGCGGCCAGTGGTATCAGCAGCCTTCTCTTCTCTACTTTCCTACTCTACTATTCCCAGCCCTTCGCTACCCATTTCTGATGGATGAGAGAATTAAACAACAGCGATGTGTAATGTTCAGTTGGTTTTCAGTAATCATGGATGTTGGGAGAACATTCCGTTGGACTGAGACAACCCGCCCCCCTCGCCATTCCCGCGGCCATAAACAGCAGCCAAAATGCGAGCTATCTGAAATAAAGCCCGTGTATCTTCGCTGACAAATCCTGAGGGGTCTTCTTCTCCTCCAGGCCCCCCGGGACTGCAGCATATTTATGATCGCAAGCCCTGCCAGGAAATATAGGGATGCTGCAAAATGATTCCTGCTGTATTAAGAGACATTCCAGGGCTGGGGCTTGGAAGACTGTTCAGTGGGCAGCCAAGTGGGTCGACATTACCATCCCGAGCCAAGGCAGCACACCAAGGAATCTAAAGACCAAAAGCCACATGAAAAACTTTGGGTTGTGGTGGATTCATATCTTATGTTTCGTAGCTTTATCAAAGCAATAAATAAATCAGCATCCGATGACCTTGAACAGACAAACGTATCCATCCAGACTTCAGGGGGCCTTTTCAACAAAACCCACCGAGGAATCTCACTGAGAGGGTTACGGAGGACCAGGAGAACGAACCCTCCACCTCTCAGGAGACCAGAACGCAGCCCTCCACCTCTCAGGAGACCAGAACGCAGCCCTCCACCTCTCAGGAGACCAGAACGCAGCCCTCCACCTCTCAGGAGACCAGAACGCAGCCCTCCACCTCTCAGGAGACCAGAACGCAGCCCTCCACCTCTCAGGAGACCAGAACCCAGCCCTCCACCTCTCAGGAGACCAGAACCCAACCCTCCACCTCTCAGGAGACCAGAACGCAACCCTCCACCTCTCAGGAGACCAGAACGCAACCCTCCACCTCTCAGGAGACCAGAACGCAACCCTCCACCTCTCAGGAGACCAGAACGCAACCCTCCACCTCTCAGGAGACCAGAACGCAGCCCTCCACCTCTCAGGAGACCAGAACGCAGCCCTCCACCTCTCAGGAGACCAGAACGCAACCCTCCACCTCTCAGGAGACCAGAACGCAACCCTCCACCTCTCAGGAGACCAGAACGCAGCCCTCCACCTCTCAGGAGACCAGAACGCAGCCCTCCACCTCTCAGGAGACCAGAACGCAGCCCTCCACCTCTCCGGGTCTCTCACTGGCTCCTCATTAGCTAAACTGCAGCATTTTGTTTAGAAATATCTATAGTTATGACTTGCGACCAAACTATATTTTCCACATCTAATGATTACTCCACCTGTAGTGTGTAGAATAAAACTAAAAAAGACATCATTTAGCTGTGTGAAATCTGCTGACCTTGTCACAAGTCTAGACGTGTGAACTGGCGTTGACAGCATTTGGTAATAAAACAAATATATAAATCTGATTGGTGAAGGTTTTAGAGCTCGTGTGTGTGTGTGTGTGCGCGTGTGTGCGTTGTGAGGTATGAGTAGGAAAACAAACAAGAGCTCCAGCTCCTCTCTGCATCACTCACCTCTCAGCTACACTCCCCTCTCTGCATCACTCACCTCTCAGCCACACTCCCCTCTCTGCATCACTCACCTCTCAGCCACACTCCCCTCTCTGCATCACTCACCTCTCAGCCACACTCCCCTCTCTGCATCACTCACCTCTCAGCCACACTCCCCTCTCTGCATCACTCACCTCTCAGCCACACTCCCCTCTCTGCATCACTCACCTCTCAGCTACACTCCCCTCTCTGCATCACTCACCTCTCAGCTACACTCCCCTCTCTGCATCACTCACCTCTCAGCTACACTCCCCTCTCTGCATCACTCACCTCTCAGCCACACTCCCCTCTCTGCATCACTCACCTCTCAGCCACACTCCCCTCTCTGCATCACTCACCTCTCAGCTACACTCCCCTCTCTGCCTCACTGCATCACTCACCTCTCAGCCTCTCTGCTCAGGCTGCCAGTCAGTGGTTGATTGCAGCTCATTAACCAAAACCTTCCAGTAATGTACTGGTATCAATAGCCAGTGAGTGATCCAGTGGGACTGTGTGCTCATTCACAGACATGACCAAGCCAAGGTTACGTTGCTATTACAAACACATGGGCGACTCCTTTATGGAGAGGCTGTACTATTCTGACCACATTTTCCACATCATCTGAGGACTTAATTGATCAAAGTCCTCCTAAACCCCCAGGAGGAACATCTGAGTTTGGTCCCAGAGCTCAGAGGAAGCGGTTATAGGAACCACGTCCATATTAGTACCATCTGCATCATCAGTACTACAAAGACCAGTGCTGCAGATGCCAGCACAGGCACACACACACGGTTTTGCTAAGAGCACAAGACAGTAAGCAGCTGTCAGGTTAACCACCCACTGCAGTGACATTTCATCTTCTGGCTCTGGTTGTCATGGACACGGAATCACACTGTAAACAGACAGAAAGCAATCAACACTGTGTAGCGGATTTAGACAGCAGCCTTTTAGGACTGGACAAAAAGTCCTGCCACATCAGGGAGAAATCTGGGTAAAAGACAGAGGGAAACAGACAGTAGTGAACGAGAGAGAGGGAGAGAGAGGGAAAGAGAGGAGAGAGAGACAGAGATGTGAAAGTGATGATAAAACTCTGGATAAAAGGCCCAGTGGAGCGCCTGTCTGACACAAGGTGCTAATTTTAGATCTTCCTATCTCCCAGGAAAACTGTCTCTGCCTCCCAGACAACACAGCCACACACCAGCAGGTTCAGGAGGCTCTGGTAGGCACAGATCTGAGTAGGAGGCCTGGGACACACACACACACACACACACACACACACACACACACGCACACACGCACACACGGACACGCGCACACGCGCACACACGCACACACGCACACACGCACACACGCACACACGCACACACGCACACACACACACACAGGAAGTAGAATGAGGCATAGCCCTGTTGCTGGCATGAAGCCCAGCCAATCAGAGCCCAGCCCACCACAACCAGGTCAACCTCCTGGACTGGGAAGAGCCAAACACAAGCCGCACAAAAGCCATACGGACCATGCAGCAAATACAGTCCGGGCAGGAACACCGGAAAGCCAGCAGGGGATCTGGCCTTCAGGGCAGGCGAGAAGAGGGGAGGGGGGGAGGGGGCGATTAGCTGAACCAACCGTCAGGGGGCTGTGGTTGGAGCCTGAGAAAGTGTGTGTGTGTGTGTGTGTGTGTGTGTGGAGTGGCCCAGGAAACCACCATCTGAACAGAGCAGCAGGGAACTCCCATCATGGAGATCCTAAAAGAGAAACCCTGCTGTTCTCCATGAGAAAAGGTCCTGAGGATCCATTCTTTAGCAGACCAACCCACAGCTCAGGGGCGGGGTTATGGGCAGGTTAACTACTTGTGTGCGAGGTTTGGTTTATGTTGGAGAACAGGAGGGTTCAGACAACACACTGCCGTTTGTCAGGACCGGAGAACCAGCTGAG
Source organism: Electrophorus electricus (assembly GCF_041902795.1). Taxonomy (NCBI): domain Eukaryota; kingdom Metazoa; phylum Chordata; class Actinopteri; order Gymnotiformes; family Gymnotidae; genus Electrophorus; species Electrophorus electricus. Next base: position 1,134,945 of record NC_137513.1, read on the forward strand.
AAACTCACCAAAGTCTGCCAGCACCATGACCCTGCTGAACGTTAACAACCGCACAGCAGAGAACAAGCAGAATGCCCTGCTGCTCAGCTGGGCACCTTCGACAGAAACGACGCTGCTGCAGCTATAAGAGATCTGAAGTCCAGATGTACACAGAGGGGAAACAAGCGCACAAAGAAAAGACAAAAAAATATTCATGAAAAAAAGAGTGAATATTATGACCTAATGGGAAAGTCAGTATATGAGAAACAGTGAGAGGATGGGTGAGGGAAATGAGCAAGATTAACAGCCCCAGGAAGATGAGGAAGGCCACTCTTCCTCGTCTCCTTTGTGTTTGCACTGAAGGGGCCTCCTCAGGCCAATCAGAGGCAGCATGAGAGGAGCCAAACCCGTGTGTGCAACCCCCTCTCTGGGTGAATAAAGGTCTGGAGGGACCATCTTCACACTTAAGTGCCTGTTCACACACTCTCACAACCATGCCCTGCACACCACTAAACTTCAGCTATATTTATGATTCAAACACCCCCCACCCACCCCGTTCACACTACACCCACCCATACCACAGCTGCTCCGTTACACGGAAACCTCAAACCAAACGTCAATCTTCTCAGACACCAGAACTACTGGCTGTGAATTTTCTCTGCCATACCACAAGCAGGAAACCAGGGGAAGGATATCCCAGAATTCCAGACTAGCAGGGGAAGGATATCCCAGAATTCCAGACAGCTTCCCATCATTCAAAGCCATTCCATTCCATCAGAGAAAACAACAAAAAGAGTGAGGGTGAAATAAGAGAGAGGGCGAGGGAGAGAGAGAGAGAGACAGGAGAGAGAGAGAGAGAGAGAGAGACAGGAGAGAGAGAGAGAGAGATGGCGAGGGAGAGAGACGGGTGAGACGGGGAGAGACAGGAGAGAGAGAGACAGGAGAGAGAGAGACAGGAGAGAGAGAGAGAGACGACAGGAGAGAGAGAAGGCGAGGGAGAGAGACAGGGGTGAGACGGGGAGAGACAGGAGAGAGAGAGACAGGAGAGAGACAGGGCGAGGGATGAGGACATGGTGATTTTGACCCTGGGTAAACATTCATGTTCTGTTCCTGGATCAACATCACTATCGCCCAGTTGTGACCTCAGACAGGACATTAGCCAGCTCCCCTCTTGAAGACCAATCAGACTCCTGCGTCACGGATGAAGAGGCAACACAACAAACACACATACATCGTCAACTACCCCTCACGGGCATTAGCCCTCCACTAATGCACTGATGGACAGAGCTGATCCAGGAACAGAACTTAAATGGATGTCCAGGATGAGGCTCCACGACTTGGCATCATGGGGTACAATACACACACACACACACACACACACACACACACACACACACACACACACACACACACACACCAAGCTGGACTTGGACTATAATCCTTATTTATAAATATGGTGAGTGTGGAAAAATTAAACTACAACAAAAATGGAAAACTAATTCACTTTCAAACTTAATTAGCCGAGGACTTTGATCAAATAGCTTCCAAGTTTAGTCTGAACTGAACACAAACATTCAAAGCTCTGGAGTCACAAAGCTCTAATTATCCACCACCATCATATTCACACAAACCTAAACTGCAAAGATTTGGTTTTAAAAATGCAGAGACTGAAGCTTTAAACTTTCACAACAAACAGAGGGTCTGTGTTACTGACGTCACTACAGTCCGGGGGCCAGTCTTAATTATCCCTCTTATTATTATTATTATTATTAATAAAGTTTTATAGCTGGTCTCTGTTTCAGACCTCCAGTGGAAACCCTCCCCACCCTACAGAGGTCTCTTTAGCTCCCAGCACACAGGCCTCGCATGCAGAGTGTCAAAGCTTTGATTTACTGCTTGCTGAATATAAACATTCACATACAACCCCTTAACTTTCTTCTGTTAAAGAAATACAATGTACGTATGAATATGAAAAGGAACAATGTACATATGAAAATGAAAGCACAACATACATATGCTAAAAGTGCTAATGTGGAGGATTATTTTTCAGTTTCATTAATATTAATAGGGTTAGTTGTGCATTAACGTAAACATGACATCACGCTAGCTGGCCTGTATTAGCTCACTGCTCACGTTTGTGCTTTCCGTCTAATGGCTGTGGCTGGAATTCCTCTTTGTTACTGATTCGGTTCAAACAGAGTGAAGATGCATCGCTGCTGTGTCTTAGGCGTCTTGTGCTGGATGTGTAACTCTGACCCGCTCAGAGAGGGATCACGCAATCAGCTTAATATTTGACTCTCACAGAACAAAGCATGCCGGCGATCCCAGCGAAGGCGTCTAATTATCTGGGCACTTCCACCCAAAGGTGAGCCGGAACCTCTTATACTCCGGAGACACCCCGGCCCCTTTCATAGCTCCCAGAGTCGCTCCCACCGCCCGCTCAAAAGACTCACTGAACACGATTCATCAAAACGGAGATTGCGGCTGCTGCACGGCCCCCTGCCCCAGGCTCGAGCCCAGCGGGAGGTTTACACTTCAACACACAAGCCTCAGCCCCGGCCGGGGGTCCGGACACGCTGATGAGCATCTATGTTCTGCTGTTTCTCAGTGTAGAATCACAGCATCAAATTAAAATGATCCAGGATCTTTTTAAATGCTGAAATCAAACTGAATTTAAATCTTTTTCATGTTTTAAAAAAAAAATTCAGACTGTAAAGCAATAATGAAGACTCCATCAAACTATGCAGAGGAAAAGCCCCGTACTTAAAGAGCAGAAAACCCCATCAGTTTTTCCTTCAGCTCAGAAACGCCCTGAAGGAGTGACGGGTCAGCACCATGCAGCCTGGCCTGCAGAGGAGGCCATCTTCACACGGACACCGGAGGTCCAAACAGCACCCCGTGTTGCTGCTCTAGTGCTGAGCCCAGCCAGGTCCTCAACCTTCCTCACACATGTCTGCTTCCATTTCTACACATTTCCAGACCTCTGCAAGATTCCAGCTCCTTCCCAACACTTTCATCGCATGGCACACACACAGCTCAGCACTGTGGAGCTCTTATTTCTTCACCAGCGCCCTTCACACCACATAAAGTGGAAATTCAAACACAGAGAACATCCTTCTAGGTGTAAAAAACAAACCCTGACCTCTTCGTACACCAACCTCCACCATCCTACACACACCAACCTCCACCCACAGTTCTGCTTTATGCGAATGTGTGAATTCTGCAGTGACTCAGTTATGAGCTGAACAGTAGACCATTACCTGAGAAGAAACTCAGTATTGTCTTCCAGATTTTCCAAGCCTGCATGGATGCTTGCTTTGGAAACAGACTGGGAGTCTGAGGCACAGCGATCACGTGACACACTTTGACCAAAAAAAAAAACAAAAAACCCAACAGAATTTCTCACAAGATCAGTAAGAACCATGTGGGTTTTAGCTTCACAGTGGTGCAGGAAGTTGTCAGAGAAGCAAAAAGGATCTGGATTCTTACAGGCGAGAGCGAGTAATGACCAGTCCATGACCCGACAAGGGCCCAGGTCCGAAACACCTGCCAGGTTCCCGAGCAGCTGCTCACACACATCTGCACTATGGCGAGATCTGAAGGGAATGGTTTGTTTCGGGACTGAGGAACTTACGAGCCACTTCTGCACCGGAGATGCACACATGCTGGGGAAGTGCACCGGGGACGTGCACGTGCTGCAGGGTGATAGTCCTGTTATTATCCTGCAACCTCAGTCAACCGGCAGCATCTCGCATGCCCAGCCGGCCGAACAGAGACACGGGCCAGCTGTGCGGGAACGTCCGCTACCTTCAGTGGAAAAAAAAGTGAAAGCGGACTGAAGAGTCTGATGACATCACACTACAGTCTGGAAAAAAACTGAATCTCCATCTTTCCAAAAGCAAATTTCCAAATTCGTCTGCCAGAAAGGGAAGACGCCTCTTCTTTCAAGGAGTCAAAGCATCAACTGCAGACACCAGGGATTTGTTGATGTCTGCCCCCCCACCGTGTCAGAGAGACGTCACTGACCAAGCGAACACGCCTCTGCCTCAGAGAGAGCTTACTGAGTGAGTGTGGGTATTTGTCCCCAATATCTTTAAAAGCAACAACAGCAAGCATATAGTAAACATGAAAAAATACTTTGAGCTAGGACACGAAAACAAAACAAAACAAAAAAAACAAAGCCAACCCCCAAAAAAAACAACCGCCAAAAAAATTAAATAAATAAAATAAAAAAAGAAACGAGTCTTTGGGGACTGAAACTATTATGGAGTCTTTAAGCAGGAGACATTGGCAGAGGCCCGGCACTGAGGAGAGGACCATGTCCACAGGCTCATGGGGTCAAACGCAGCATCTGGATCTGAACAGCCCAGCACTGACACACGCATCTCCGGAGTCTCACACTCCCGAACTTCACGCAACAGCAGCACAATGTCTCCACCTGCAAACCCGCAGAGTGAGGTGGTTATCGTTGCTAGTTGTTGTTAGGGGAAGCCCCTTTACCTCCATACCACCCCCTACAGGTCAGGCCTTTGTCAACACGCTGAAGTGTAGCTGAGGTTCAACAACAATGAACTTCCTTCCATTCCTGTGGAGTTCTCCAGCTTCTGTTCTGCTCCTGGACTCCTCCTTAATCTGTTCTTGGAATTATCCACCCACAGCGCCCAAAACGTTGTCTTCAGTACTGGCCCTGATGTTCCCAGAATTGATGGGTTTGTGGCCTGGCTGTACGGGTCAGGCTGTAACAGTCCATTTGATCATCAGTTGCTCGAGTGAAGGTGACGTGTGAGCCACGTGCACGTCTCCTCCACACGGACTACAATCCCAGGGTTGTCCTTGGACCGCCAATTTGTCCGAGGTCGCAGCCCACCAGCAATTGTTGACCATCTCCTGTGCAGCCGGGGTAGTGTCAGGTTCCCCGGGGGAGGAGGGGTTTCTACTCTGAATACGTAATTCAAGCCCTGGGAGAGCAGCCATGACCATGTTTCTATTATCATAGCTCACAGTGCTGACAGTCTGAGGGCTGCACTGTGAAAAGGTCTGGGAGTCCAGACAGGTAAAGTCCAGTCAGTTTGGTAAAGGGAGCATCACTAAAGCCACGGGAGGAGGCTACCAGGCCCTGGACCCACCGACACAACCCAGCGGGAACCTTTTCCTCGTCCTGGTCTGTCAGCCGCAGTCTTTACACAGAACCAGACGGAGGGAGGAAAGCTGAGACTTTCTTGACCGACTGAACGTTGGTGCCCGGTGACAGCAGCCCTGGACCCTCGCAACGAGCTCCTGGCAGCTGGGTGTGCGCGCACAGGTCAGCACACAGGTGCGCCTCCCTCGCCTCTACACACACGTCATCATACCGCCACTGCTTAAGGGCAAGAAAGTTCCACGGGACTCGGGCCTTTGACAGCCGCGATGATGTCACTGACGGGTGGCTGGCGTGAATGCCCGCTGCGGTCAGGAGGCCTTAGTCACAGCACACCCACGCAAACCCACGGACAGATCCAGGCCGCTAACGCAAGTCTGGCTAATGTGTGTGTGTGTGTGTGTGTGTGTGTGTGTGTGTGTGTGTGTGTGTGTGTGTGTGAGAGACCTGGAGGGACAGAGGATAGGAGGGAGAGGTGGAAGAGTGTGAACAGAAGATGGACCAGGAGATGAGGGGCTGAATTTAAGAGAAAGAGTATTTAAGAGAAGCAAGAACTGAAGTCAGGAATAAGTCAGAGAGAGAGAGAGAGAGAGAGAAAAAGAGAGAATTACTGACCAAATGAGAAATGAGAACAGCCCCTGAGATATCCCCAACCGCAGGGCGGCTCAGATCAGGCCATTGTATCTCTCACACACACACACACACACACACACACACACACACACACACACACACACACACACACACACCACATCCGCAGAGTCCGTCAGGCTGAAATGGGAACACATCCACTCACTGCTGTGCTGGTAGACCTACTTCACCAGGACATCTGGTACCAGTTTCACCTTTTTACGCAAGAACGCATTGCAAAAGAAAGAAAGTATGTGTGGCTAACAAACGGCACAATAAACAATAGCAGTTCTTTATTATTATTATTGCAGCATTCCGATGACATTCCCGCAGCCACCTTCAACTGAAACTTCTACATTGAAAATGAGCCACAGCTAAGGCCCCGCCCCACAGCTAAGGCCCCGCCCCACAGCTAAGGCCCCATCCCTTGGCTAAGCTAAATTGAAATGAAATTAAAAATTAAAAACCAAAACAATAACGCTTAAGTTTAATGAAATCACTGCCTCACTTATATAAGTAAAACACCTTGACCAAACTCCCCAAGCTCAACGCACTGTAAGCTAACATCAGTAACAAGAATACCATTTTTTGCAAAACTGTAACGTCTGAAAAATGACTCATGTTAAATCATTTTCCATCATAGCGCAACAAACAGAAAACAGTCCTGCAAACCTAGTGACGTAATCTTGAAATGACATTTTAAGCCAAAGGAAAGTTCAGTCAGTTCATTCAGACAAATTCAGTCTTTAGGCAGAGCTAAATAAAGCATGCACGTACATGTACTTGACACGTGCTCTGCTGGGACACCGCGAGAGGCGAATATTAAGCAGGGGTCGCGACTGTTTCTCCTCGTGACTCCCAGATGTCATCGGGGATTTAATTCCAAACTTGTTTGTTATGACTGAATTCATGTCAGAAAGGAGCGCAGCGCATCCAAACGTGGCTGCGGACGGTCTACAAGAAGAACACATCTGAGCGCCTTCTGCAAACTTGGTGTCAGCCAAGCACGCAAATCATGGCAGGGTTATTCATTACAAAATGCTAATATGTGCCGAAGTGGAGAGCACGCGAGTTTGAGCAATGAGGCATAAATTGATACCAACAGAACGGCAAATCGGAACATGACCCAGATGCATGTTACAGCAGAACAGAACGGAACAGTACAGAACAAACAGTTACCGGGACAGGGGGCATTGCGCAATACAGTGTAATGCAGACTGGCCAAGGATTATGAAAGTAAAGACACAGGCCATAAAACACTACTACAGGAACAGGAAAGCCTCTTGGCCATCCCAGTCTAAACTGGCTGATGGACACTGATCTCAAATACACGGTTTAAAATATAACCGTCACGCTCGTCTCTGTTTATTTACAAACTTCATGTACGCCATGTTTACAGTGTGATCAAATCATATTACTATGCACGAATATTTTCACGACATTATATGACGCGGAGGAAAATAATTGTTCAGTACTCTTACTGGCTGAACGCGCAGCGCAACCACATGTTGCAGGCGTGCGCTTGCGGCGCGTGGTGTGACCTTCCATGACCACGAGCAGGCCCGCTGACCCAGCGCGGGACCACATCCAAATACTACTTACACCACACCAACAATGGACGGAGCTGCTGCTTACATAGACCAGGCGGTGATACGGTGTTAATCGGTACAGGCCACACGGCGGGTCGCTTGTAATCGTGTTCTGCTCTCGCCACGCTGGGCTCAAACGGCGTAGGGCACGCGAGCGCGCGACTACACTGCGCTCATTCTAAAATTACATTTGCTTTGGGGCAAAAAACGCATTTACCTTTCCGTCGAAACCACGGCCCGCACATCTGAGACACACGACACACACTTGAGCGTTTAAATCAGTGTTAGTGGCGGTGTGTGAGTTTTTGCAGGCTGCAGAGACTGAGCGCAGCTCCAGTTTTAGGGATTAGGTTATGGGTTAGGCAGCCTACATACACGCCAAATGACCTTATAACGCGGTAAACGACAGAAAACCTTGAGTCTTTCCCCCTTTCCTCTCGGAAAATTATATACAGAATTTATTTTCCACATTTTCCTATGAATTAGTCAACAAATATAAAGGAAGTGTGTAATTGTTGTTGTTTTTTTGTTTGTTTGTTTCATTATTTAAATGATTGTATACCGACTTTGAAATACAATAACGAACTAAATATCACAAGGAAACTAGAAATCTTGTGACTCTTTTAAAAAATATTTTAAACCTCAGTTAAGTGTTCAAGAAAATGAACTTGTCACGTTTTGGATTTAAGACACATAATAAAACATCCCAGTCACTCCACGCTGTAAATGATCACTGATGTCAGAGGTACCTAATAAACATCCACGTAATCTCAGTAGGAACCTCGGAGTCGACACCTGTAGTCTGGTCTTTTTATTTTTATTTATCTGTTTAACGAAAGTCCACCGTTACATTGTTGCTAACCGCGCTGAGGCTCTGCCTGGTGCGGATACTCTTACCTTTTTGTGTCGGTCTTTAAAAGGCAAAGCCGGCCATTGCATCTCCTGCAAGAAGTCCTGCCAGTGTTTCTGATCCTGATCAGACGAGATGAAGACGATTTCCAATTTATCCTTGTGTTCCGATGATTTTTTAAACTTGCTGTAAAACTCACAAAGGCTGGGATTGAACTGCTTACAGGGGGCGTTGAAACTGGAGCCGAAGTACAGCCCGACCAGGGAGATCTTAGCGCCCAGCGCCTGCACGTCCACCTCGGCTTTCTCGCTGTTGACGAGTCGCTCTCCGAGTAGATTTACCAGGAACTCCGACATCGTCGCTCTGGATTCAGAAGACAATTTTTATTCCGCTGGTCAATCCAGTAATTTGCAGCTCCGAGAGGCTCAGCGAAAGCCAAATCGTCCGGGTGCCCCTATTTTGCCGTTGTGAAGAGCACCGACGATCCTGAACGTGAGTGAGCGTAGGCAGGAGACTGAACTGCTGTTGAGGAATGCGCCCGGTCTGCGCCCGTTCACCAGCCGCGCAGCAGTCGCGACATCTAGTGGTCAGAATTCTGTATTGCATCTTATGCGCACGGTCTGCGCCTGTTCACCGGCCGCGCAGCAGCCGCGACATCTATCGGTCAAAATGCTGTATTGCATCTTATGCCATAACATGTTGTGACATGGCTTATTTCCATCAAGATTTTATCGTCTCAGATTTTTAGCAGTGAAAATATGTAAACACTGGAAGGCTCGTGTATTGCCCCATTTCAAATAGCGTAAACAATTTAACATCGAAACTAGCATGTAAACTGTATGCAGTAATGTTATTTGCATGCAAATAGCTATTTAAAGACATTACAAATAGGTCGTTTTCCCAATTAATCTTCTTCTTTATATTACGAAACATCTTACAGTGACACCTAGTGGCTTGGCAGTTTCAGAGATTACGCACTATTTTAAACATGGCCACTTGGGTAGGCTACCCGCAGGACCATAAATCTTGGCTATGTGCGAAACGGCCTACTACATATGGGTCCCCATTCTAGTATCCAGAATGCGACAAATACAAACCATACTACGGGTTTATGCGAATGCTGAAGGTTCCGCGCACTTGTGAAGGACTTCCCGTTGAAGGCTGCTCTGCTCCGCACTGGAAGATTGTGGGTATCTGCCGCCCAGCGCAGGGACGAAGGTTAACCCTGAACCTAGTGTGGAACGTGCCGTTCCGTTTACCCGAGGACTCCAAAGATGCTTGAGCCTTCTCATATGAACTGCACTTCTAATGTAAAAATAAACAAGCATTTTCATTATCATTTTGCTACTTCCTGGTGGTAAAAAATGACTAATTGTTCCTCTAAGGCTAACTGGAGTATTTCCGTCATTCTATGACTTTTACGTTGCCTCTCAGTGTACCTTATTAGTTTATCATAAAATGGTATCGACCAACAAATATAATTAATGTTGTATATGCCCCCTGGCCAACAGTTTGTGTTTAAATTAATTTTAGCCACAAGATTTATGTTTCTTAAACACACGATCGCCTCGCAGAACAGCCCAGCAGGAATTTGACAAATGTCTCAAGTTTTCATTAATTTTGTGTAAACGTAACCATAAATGAAAGAAAAACTAATGACATTTTATAGGAAACATGACATCTGCACTATTATTTGCGTAGATTACATTTATTAAAATAATGAATGCTAGTATAGATCAGGGTCAGAGTCTGTATTTAACATTCTGCATTTGTCCATTTTATGTACACATAAATGCATAATTTTAATTTCACAATGCAACCCACAGTTAACATTACGCAGTTAAGATGAACATATAAGAATAAAATTTCACAGAAAAGCACGTAAACAAATTTGAGAAGCAATTTACGGTATGCATAAACACCACTACACACATCTGAGTCACTAGTCTTCTGTGAACATCATTCGAACCAGGTCAGCTTTGAAACACTCCTCCTCCACCAGTTTCTGAGGCTGGAATATGCACGACAAGACAACAATTCTCATTTAGGGACACCATAGATGCTACTACATGACAAGAAGACACAAGAGATTTAATATTTGTACATTATAAAATCTTGTCTTCTTTGACACTTACTGTGCCGTATCGTAGCAGAGTAGGAACTCCGGTGAGTTTTAGAGTCTTCTTAAACTCATTATTAGGGTCTTTCCAGCTGACAGAACACATGATGTCAGTGACTAAAATAGTAAGGTTACGTCTAATACATGAAGAAGTGCATTAAATACATTCTCTGGAATCAAATAATAAACATAATATTTTTGACAAATGCTTGGTTTGAGTTACAGGTCATGTAAAAGGAGAGGTTATCTTTGTCCCTGTCTGTAACTCCGAAACTAAGCTTTTGATGATTGTCGTTGTAACACTGCATAAAACATTCCACTATTTCTGAGATTGTACTAGATTGCGATTTTTCTTTAACTAGGACTATTTAGACCATTAGATTATTTCCTTAAGAAGACGAGACCTACTACGGCCTGGCGCCCACGAGGCAGTATAAGAAGACGGAGCCCGCGGGGAGATGTGCCAGCTGTCCTCGCACCACCGGCTCGGCTGGGGGACATCGGAGGGAAGCGACACGTTAGTCTGCTGCACTTATAACGCACCAAAATCACAGCAGCAGCGTACTGCCTCCGCTGCAATGTTCAGAAATCGTTAAATCTCATGCCGTTTTCAACCATCTTATATAACGTGCATAAGCGGAATAGACAAACAAAAAGAGACATGTCGAGCTCCTCATACCATTTCATCTGGTATGTGGTTAAATCAAAGCCCCACCTTTTACACAATCTGGACACCAACTTTTGCCTTGGTCATCTTTATCGCCACTGAAGTAAGCAAAGATGTCTTTTCCTCTTCTTTCAGAGACAGCTTTGCAAAATTCTTCGTAACCATGGACTTGAATCTCTTCGTACTTAGCCATAATATCAATCTTCAGTGTGTCACGGTCAGCGTTAATGCAAAAGCCCACCAGCAGCAGTTCGGTGAAAGGTCAAGTTTATACTGACTCACCGCGCGGCTTTCAACACGTTTATTGACCTGACAATGTGAAGCGCGCAGCAACGCCCCTCATATAAATTCACACCAAATTGTTTCCGCAAAATTCCGGAACATATCAGCAACAATAAAAGTCCTTTGCAAATCATTTAGTTCAGCTTTATTTTAGGTAAATCGTGGCACTAGTACTTGTTTGGACCTTTTCGGGACCTTTTACTAGGCAAACAAGCGTCAAGCAACTAACCGAATGGTCTTCCAATGACGTAATGGTCCAGCCTCGAAAAGGATTTACAGCGCTGGGTTCGTGCTGCTAGGAGACTATTACAGCTGCAGTGTATTAATATCTATTTATACACTTTTCTTTTCTTTTCTTTTCTTTTCTTTTCGTTAAAGTAGTTGTAGTCGTAGTAGTAGCAGAAGAAATGCCAATGTCCTTTAAAAAACAAGTCTTGTAAAATAATAAAATAAAAGTCTTGCCGTTCCAACCTATTATCTACTGTAAACAAGGATATAGCCGATTGATATTACAATTCTGTTTACTCATAATTTAAACCTCTTGAAGAAGATGAGTAGGTGCAGCAGGGAGACGGGAAGTGGTGAAACAGGTGGGTCTTAACTTCCACTGAGGTCAGTATAGGTCAGCTCAGTGTCTGTGGGTCCCTGATGTTTGTGCTGACAGATCCAAGCTTTCAAACTCTCAGCCACGTGGAGGTGATCAGAATATAATCACAGTTATATCCTTGGGACTAAAGTAAGAATAATATGATTTTTAGTACTTACAAAATATGATGGTGGTTGATAATCCAGATTCTAGTAGCCTGTTGAGAGGCTGCTAGTGTGATTGGTGTGTATATCAGTGGGAAACCGATATAGGTTACACAAGGACGAATAACTGAAATGACCAGTGTAATGCAAATTTAAATTTGAATGCTTGTTTGCAAGACAGAGAATACTATACACCTTCCGTAAAATTATTTTTGATGGACAGATATCAATCAATCAATCAATCAAAAGCAAGCAATAAATGATTTTGAAGGAAGGTGACAGAAGATTTTCATTGCAGAGTCATTTCAAAGTAGATGCAACAGAATAGTTTTGTTTTCTTATTCTGTAATTTGTTTATTGATGAGTAATTCTAGCCTCAACTCTTTAAGGTGGCTCCCGATAATTGCTCAGCTCTTCTGTGTAATAAAAGCAGGATTGGTTTGTATTTCACATGGGTGTAGGTTGTTTTCACCTGTTATATAAAGAACATTCTCATGGCTTTGGTGGAGACTAACAAAAATGTCCTTCATAATTGTATAGTAATTCTATATTACTTTTCTTTGTTCATGAGAAATGTGTTTATTCCTACTGCAGATGTTTGTTATTCATAAACTTTACTGGGGTAGGTCAAATGAAAAGAGAATTGCCTGCTTGTATTAGGTAAGGAAGGTGTTTTATGCCATAGTTGTCAGATACTGTGATTGGGACGATACATCTTTTACATTGGGATGGATTTGATCAAAGCTTTGATGGATCTGTATGCCTTGCATAGGACTCTTATGCTTTATCTAGTTCACTAAATACAGGCAGTTAGTTTTTGTTTTAAATGTTGATGTCCCACATGCTCTATCAGACCCTCTGATTTGACACTATATTGATCTGGTGTACCTCAGTAAACACAGCCTATAACAATTTCTGTATTAACCACTTGTAATCTTCTAACCTTTAAGTTTGACAGCATTTTTATGACAGTGTTAGTCTTTATAATTTCCACCACTAGGCGCTTAACTGAACTAGGCGCCAGAGTTTCATGTTAATGTCGTTGATTTTTTTCATACATAGTCATGTATATGTTTGTGACATTGTGGAACTGTTGTTACACAATACAGACATACAAGTATACATTCAGAGTGAAATAAGTAACAGTCTCCTTTTAATGTTATGTCTGAAATTTTAAAATGCTGAACTGTTGGTGTTTTACATCTGTGTCAGGCTTCTACTTCTCCAGTCAGTTTTTTCTTCTGCTTGGAGTCCAGTTCCACCTGCAGACATGAGTACAGTGTTGAGCAATATTTAATAACATCTACTTGAAATGCATATTTAATAGCACTGTGAGTGTTTATGGAACACACGTTAGGATCGCTCTGCTCCACTCTAGCACACAAGGCTTCCACCTCCTCAGTCAGTTGATCGAAGTCAGTCATGAGAAACGTCATTATTAGTAAAAGAGGTCTGACTCTTCCTAGGAACCATCATCTTAAAATTCACATCTGGAGGTTTCATCTTTCTGAAAGAGTTTAGTTACACCTGCAGATATGAATAGAAACCATGTTGAACAGTATTTAAATACATTTAGTTGAAATATGTCTATTATATTTTGATAAATATGTAATTTATAGTTTGTACTGGACTGGAAAGGAAACAAAGGTGTAATATGTATCAAGATACTTTTGGGATTAGTAATGTTTTATTTGAAAAACTGAGAATAGATGAAAAGCTAAACTATACCCTTTTTATCATATAGCCTGCAGGCCTAATGACGTTAAAAATCTTTTGTATCACCCCGTGCCCCCAAACTTCAAATGTTCAACATAAATAACAGGACCTGACACACTTAGGTCCCATTCACACTGTGCTATCAGAGTAACAAAGTCCAGTGCATGCAGTAATATTAGCTGATGCTAGCGTTGATTTTGATCTAGCCACAATTCTAATAATAATCAGTGTTACAACTCGGCACGTAAAGTCACTGAACAGTGGACTGTTAATTCTGTATTAAGCAGAATGCAAAAATAAAAACCGTATTTTTTTGCTGTAACTCAACCTTTCAGGAGTCTGCTGCATGTGAGGTGGTGTTCCTTCTCTTAAATCCCTTCTGACCACAGCAAGGGAACAGTAGCTTCAGCTGCATGAACTTGCTTCTCAGAAGGAACAGGTTCCTTACGCCTTGAGCTAAATAAAGAGCTAAATACATGCCAGTAGTTTTAGTAACTTTTAAAACCTGTACTAAAACATATACTAAGGCACGAAGGGATAAATAGGACCATTACCTAGCTGTTGATAGAACAGTTGATCCACGTCCATATTCGTTTGGACATCTTGTCAAAGTTTCCACTGAATCGCTTCCAATTATGGCTGTGTACTAAGGAATGAAGTGGGTGTAGTGAGGCCCCCTTTAAGTAGGAACGTTTGGTGGGGGGAAAGATGTTTTTTAGGATAAATGTAAATTACATCATTTAGAACCCCCCCAACACCGCACCACTCTCAGCTGTGGAATGTAATGAAGTGGTAAGACCCAACATAATAATGGAGAATAATGGAGAATAATGGGAGATAATGGGAGATAATTGAGAAAAAGGTGAGTGGGTGAATGAGTGAGAGAAAGACAGACAGACCTCAAAGCAACCAGGGGAGCGGAGCTGAGATTAAAGACTGTGGTGGTATGTATTCATACGAAACTAAAAGATTTATTTTTATTTAATCACTTTTTAAAAAGTCAATAAAACATTTTTGAGGACCTTCTATTAGATGAATCATGTTTTATTATAATGTCATATGACATATCCTAAAATAATCTAATGTAATATTATTAAATGGGGGTGGGGGTAGAAGGAAGGCTGGGGGTGGGGTGGGGTGGGGGATGATTGACAGCGGTCCATCAATCAATCAAAAACAAGCAATAAATCATTTTTGACGGAAGGTGTATGCCATTCTCTCTCTTCTGCATAAACCAGTTTTCTTTATTTGATTATTTTTGCTCTAATTTATTATCTTCATTTGATCGATATAGTGAAGAATTTGAACAGATACTGTTAGGTGTTTGGTTCACTTTGTATTTATCAACTGCACATCAGAAATGGGATTTTCTAGAGTTTTGATCTATTCAACCCAACCTAACATTTTTGTTGTGTTTTAGAGAAAAACTGGTATCTGGTACAGGAATATCAGGAGTCTGGTACCAAAAGATAACTTTGGAAGCCAAGGGGCTGTCTTCCAGACATAGGCACGCGTGACTCAAGTAGCCTGCGCTATATCGGCCTAATATAGTTTTCTCATACCCGCGTTCTAGGATAATTTAAAGTTGTTGGTTTTTTTACCCTTTGATAATATGAAACATAAGAGCTGGATTTCCTCGAGGGCACCCAGCGTTCCCGATGCTTTGCGATGTAAAGATCCGCGTTTCTGCAGTGTAAGGCAGCCATGCCGGGATGCAGTGCTGTCGGACATCCAGGACTCCTGCAGCAGAAATGGCACCGCTGAGCTGGAAAGATGCACTGCTGTCAGCGTTAGACTACAAGACAGAGAAATATGTCATCGCGAAGGATAAGAAAGTTGGCCTACTGTACAGACTAATCCAGCTGTTTCTAATTGGCTATATTATCGGGTAAGACCCTCTTCGATTCTGTCATTTAGTGCAGTTACCGAAAGCTTAGCCTACGTGATTCATACATTCGTATTTTAATTTGATAAAAGGTTTTACAACTTCAATGTCGAGCTTAGAACGTGATAGTTCAAACCGTGACACTGAATTTGTCGCTAAAAAACACCATCACTGTCTTCTTTTGGCGTAGTTACTTCTGTGTTGACTTGCATTTGAATCAATTTCTGAAATCATTTCTATGTAAATGCAACTATTTTCGTGGAGATGGGTGTTCCTAACGAAAAAAGGCTACCAAGAGACAGAAGAGTCTGTGGAGAGTTCTGTCATCACCAAAGTAAAGGGAGTTGTCTTCACCAACACAACGGCGTCTGGTCCTCGGCTGTGGGGACCAGAAGACTATGTCATCCCACACCAAGTGGGTCCTGGCGTGTGGTCTATGTAGGGGCGTTGGGACATAACATACTGGAATAGGTCGTGATATTCATTTAAAGCATACCAATAGAACAATGGGATATCTTCTAAAACACTTTTCTTTAATTTCTCCAGGGTGAAGGTGTCCTTTTCATAACAACAAACTTTATCGAAACACCAAACCAGAAATTAGGATACTGCGCTGAGGTAGAGCAAATCTTACCTAACAGAATATCAGATACATTTTTATAACTATATACCATTACAACTGAGACAACAGTCTTTCATCTTATTAGCAGAAGTAACACTGAGCATGTTAAAAGCGTTATGGTTGACGTTCTATCGTTGTTTTGCTTTTTGGTAGCCATGGTGATAATTTTAAAACAATGAGGATTTAGGATAACTTCAGATTTTCAGTGAAGGAACCTGTTCTAAAGACGCTATCAGGTAGTGTCACATTTAAGGTTTATCAATAGTTTCTTTTATCTATTCTTTGATCTAAATGACCTTCTATCAATTATGCACATCAGGGTAGGCTTGAGTGTTGAGTGCTGTCCTCAACTGTAACATGACTCTGCAAATGAGGGCACACCTAAATGATTCAGCACATTTAGACTGTAACCCAACATGAGAAGCCAAGCACCTTCAGTAGCACCAGTGTGTGTCAGAGGAGCTGTGGACCATGCTTCATACAGTCACTGTTAGGGAAGGCCAGAGACAGTGACCATATGAGGACGCAGGATATCACAGCCTCATCGTAGCATTCATTAGATCGCTGGCCGCTATGTAAACACTGCCGCTTAACACTCTTCTCACCCTCATCAGGTAGTGAATCCAATAAACCTTGTGGGTGTCTCAGGACAAGGAATGCTTGAGTTATTACTCCTAATGCAGCAGGTTCTGAACCAATCTGCCATTTTAAATGTATTTCCCTTTACAGAGCTTTAGGGTGCCTGATGGCCGTTGTACGGAGAATGGAGACTGTGCAGAGGGAAAGACAGTAGTGGCTGGCAATGGTATAAACCACAACACTGTGTTCATTCACTGCCATGAATGGGCCCATTAATGAGGTACATACAGCGCGTCTGCTGCTCTGGCTCTCCTCAGGAGTCAAGAGTGGACGCTGCTTGAGGAAGGAGCACAACTCCACTGGTACCTGTGAAATATATGCCTGGTGCCCCATCGAGAGGAGCCACCGGCCATGGTAAGGACAGCTTTGCTTCCTACAGTAGTGGCACCTCACCTCTTCCGGAACACAGTGTCTGCTTTGTGAGAAAGCGTCAGCCTTTTGTCCATTAAAATAGCTGCTTGAAATACATTTAATTATTTGTGGACTGAATATTGTTAGTTATGTGCATATTGACACCCACATGACACAGGCACTCCTGTCTGGAGATCGCAATACTCACACTGACCAAACCTCCACGCTGCCTTCCATGAAGAAGTTGCAGGGACACGCTGCTTTGTCATGATAAAGTTCTGAATGGTGGTGTATTATTTCTGTGCTTCTCTGTAATGCACATCTTCAATGAGGCTCTTCCCCCTCTTCTCAGTGTTCCTCTGTTAGGAAAAACTGAAAACTTCACAATTTTCATAAAGAACTTCATCAGATTTCCCAAGTTTGGCTTCTCAAAGTAAGCTTTTGCTTTTGTTTTGCTTATTAACATAATTTTGCCAATGTTGTAGCAATTGGATATAGGTAATTGCATTTTATTAACACAGTAATGTGTAGGAAAATTGCAAAATTCTCCAAAGATTATCTGTTTAAAACACTTACATCCATTGACACAAAAGCAGGTGCCCAAACGTAAAACTTCTTGTCCAATAGGCAGTGCTATTGAGCAATTATAGATCATTACCCAAAGTGTCCTATTCTTCTCGAACCTTGCTGAGTTAACACAGATCTTGGTTGTCAAGGTCCGCAATGCTGTCCCCCAGCCACATTCGTCACTCAGGCGTCATGCTGTACTCTCAGTGTAGCATTCACCGTGTACGCTACCAGAATCATTTCCTCCTCAGATCAAACGTTTTGGAGACACCCAAGGACACGTACCTGAAAAGGTGTTCGTATGATGAGGTCACTGATCCGTACTGCCCTATATTTCGCTTTGGTGACGTTGTCCGTAGAGCTGGACATGATTTCCAAGACATGGCGCTGCTGGCAAGTATTGTCCAACTCACACTGGATGATTTTAAAAAACAAAAAGCATCTAAAAGTTCCTTTAATGAAATGTAAATTCTTCTTGACAAAACAAACACACAAAAAAACAACAATAACAAATAAACCAAAAACAGAATAGATGGCCATCTGTCCTCACGGTTTGGGGGTCAATAGTTCTCTGAGATGAAAGCTGGTTCTAACCGCAGCAGGGTACTTGTGCAGGGCGGGTCGATTGAGGTTCTGATCGAATGGTACTGTGACCTGGACAGAGGCTACTCCGCGTGTCACCCTCGCTACAGTTTCACACGGCTGGACAGCAGTGCAGCGGCCAACGTGGTCTCAGCAGGGTACAACTTCAGGTAGTTCTCCAGACTGTAGACCTGACGTGTAATGCCACAGTGTTGGTTTTTAAAACAGACTTTAAATCCCCTGCAAGCAACTCACCTGCCTTGATGACTGTCCTCAGATACGCCCACTATTTCAAAAGCGCTAGCGGACAGGTCCATAGAACCCTTTATAAGGTGTACGGGATTCGTCTAGACATCTTGGTTTATGGCAAGGTACACCACATTCTTCCAGCACCATCGTCATCCGCGTTTGGGCCCTCGTGGGTGTTGGTTCACAATCTCCCGTCAGGTTCCGGTTATTAACACATGCTATCTGTTTCTCAGGCCGGAAAGTTCAATATAATTCCTACAGTTATTAACTTGGGCTCAGGATTTGCACTAATGGGGGCTGTAAGTATCTGAATCTTTAGGGTTTCTATACACAGGGCAATCTTTCATTACACACTCATAATTTTGCTTTCTTCATAGGATTTCAGTTTCTCATCAGATTTTAAAGAGGTACTTTGAGAGTAAAACATTTAAATTTAAAGAAGCTCCAAAATAATTTGCATAACGTGACTAAAATGGGAAAACCCTGTAACGGACAGTTAAGGTTGCATTTTCCTTACTAAGATTTATTTAAGAATAATGGTGAAGTGTGCAGACGTGGTTATTGAACATTACTGATAACTGTTCCAGCAGGATATTTTCTACTTGTTTCTGCAGGGGGCATTTTTCTGTGACGTGGTACTTTTATATATGATGAAGAAGAGTACCCTGTACAGACAGAGGAAGTTTGAAACAGCAAACAGGTACGCGTTATAAACACATCATACCCACAGTACTAACGCCATTGACTTAATGTGTGTAAGGCTTGGCTAAATTAGCCGTTCACGGGGTCTAGCTGTGAGGACTGATCACGATGTACATGCAGCTCTCTTCGCAGGCATGAGAAGGTCAACAGAGAGGGTATCAACGTATCATGGGAGACCCCGCAACATCCATCGGAGCTGGATCAGCTCCCACAGCCAACACCTGATCAGCCCGCAGCAGAAAATCCCAGGTCTCCCTCGGCAACAGGAAAAGCCATGTGACTGACAAAAAAAAATGGATTATTTGGAAGAGGTGTTGTCATGAGGGACTATTAGTGTAATACCACGACTGTGCACAATGTCCACTGACCAGTTGATCGCTGGTTGTTAGTCATGCAAATACTGTGTTTACTTAAGAGCAATAAAACCTTTAATTGAATGATTTACACTTATTTTAGTATTCATTTGAAGCATTGCTGATGATGCCCCTCACTCAGTGCAGTAGGGCATGTTTGAGTGGATCCGGAACGTCAGTGGCACTGCTAGGATGAAAGTGGGGTTGCCACCCCAGCACATCTCTCCTGCAGTCGTGCTGGGGTCACTGGGGACGTTTTTGGACAAGCTCGGGGCACGCTACACTGCGATGGTAATACACACAGGAATTTAGAACAAATATACAGTGGGCAGTGAGACTGTAGGCATCAAGTACAATGTTAGTCTTAGTGCTGGAAATACATGTTAGTTTTTCACTCTTGTACTAAGATTCTATTTTTCTATTTAAAGTAATTCAAGGGAAGATAAACGGAATGTCTTTAATAGAAATACTGAAAACCATAATGCGTAGATACTTTATTATCCCAACAAGATTCAATGTGGGGTTTGAGAATACTCCTATGAACATAAACTGACCTTTCCTTTAGAACTACTTTGTTTGATATAAGTTCAGCACCTAAGTGTTTTTCGCGAGCGCATCAAAGTGACACACGGTTGAGCACGTGTGAGCAACATCGGACCATGGCCCATCACATGACCCTCCTCTAAAGCTGAGCTGCTCCTGTTTCGCTCTGAATCCTGATAATCATATCAAACACCACGTGCTTTGCAAATGCAAGTCAAACTTTATTTTGGTTACAGGGGAATGTTTGTGCAACATTTTTCCTGGGAAGAGGTGTGGTGGGACGAAAATAAAACCAAACACCCCTCCCAAAAAAACCCAAAAAACAAAAAAACAACCAACGACGGGCATCTGGAATGAGAGATTTCAGTTAAACAGTTACAGGTGCACACTGCTACCATTCAAGTGATATTTTTGTTCTTTGGTGGAACAAGATGAGAGACTTGGCACGACTTCTTGCGGGCTCTCAGCCTTCGGAGCCGCCGCTGAGGATGTTTAAAGGAGAGCTGAGGATTACGTGTCTCATAAGAGATGAAGGACTTTTTACAGCATTTGGCAGAGCGCTCCAAGGGGACCAGAAGCTCCGTGGATCAGATCTCCTCACCCAGACTCAGCAGCAGTGACTCAGACTCCAAACAGATGGTCCACCTGTCATGCCTGTCATGGCACATGCAACGTTTTTCCCAATATCAGTAGTTTTATGTTGCTTGGTCCCCTGTACAGTGCACTGGGTCAATGCAATGTGCACGCATGTTAGCACTTCTCCTCACGCGCACGCACACACACACACACACGTGCACACACACACACACACGCACACGCACACACCTAGAAGACACCAGCCCAGTGGAGGCACTTCACATGGAAAACAGTAACTATTAGAAACAGCAACCTGACTTTGTAGCCTTGAGCTGTAACAAGGCCTGAAATGAAGACTGAACCTAAAGCTGTTTCATCTAATGTCTGCATGCTGAAATGACTTTAGAGATCAGGAGAAGCAGCTTATAGCTGACAGGCAAATACATCAGCTTACTACAGAATTTGTCCATCGACAATGTTGCATTGCAGAAAGGTATTTGATAAATTAGATCTTGCTTCTATCCTTAACATTTAGAAGAAGGCAATTCTCACAATATATGCAGGGAATTCAATAGCAGCTTTTTGAGATAAGTAGAGTAAAAGGATGTGGAGCCTGAGGAGAGTTAGTCTAGTCCACCAGTGCCACCTCCAGCTCCTGCTGTGGTAGGTACCACCTTTCCTCAAGCCAGACTTCATTTGTCGAGCCACAAAGCTTCGTAGGATTCAGCCCACGGCACACCGGACCGCTGGTACTGCCCACCACGGGACGGGACACCGGAGGACTGCGAGCCGTTTTCCTGCCATGGCAAATCCAAGACAGTAGGTTTTGAACCCCAGAATGGAGCAGTCTCGATCATGAACCGAGGGCAAAGAGACAACTGTTACAGCCCTGCACTAAAACACACTCATTTGCTAAATACAAAAATTCTCTATTTGAGAACTTGTCTCTCAAAAAAAAAGATGGGTTTCACATTTAAAAAAAAAGTGAAGTTCAGCATCAACACCACGCTTATAATGAACATCCAAGGCTCTTAATGGGTGACCGGGGGGGCTGAGATAATGGACATCAAACCACACCAGCCACACACAGCGCACAGCTACTGCTTTATCAGTTCCACCAACATCCGTCTGTGTCTCGGACAGTACCTGCACCCGAGGCACCAGCAGACCTGAGAGAGACACCCTCACGGTACAAGGTGATTCCTGCAGAAATGGGGCTGAACTTAAAAAAAGGTCAAAATTAACATTTAGATCAACATGAAATGTATGGCAGTTTGGAATGGCCAATTCGTGTTCCACTGGTAATACAATTTACATACATTTCAGCCATTTTAGGTTTAAAAATAAGGGGGCACCTAAAGACAGGTAGTGAATGTAACAGCCCGGTGAATAACGGCTACAGAAACGACGGCCCTGCTGGAACGGCAGCAAGACGGTTCTGCTGAAGGAGAAAAGACGGAGTTCACCAGACAGATGGAGCGCAGCGCTCAGTTACGGCAGAGGGGCAGGTGCCCCAACCACAGCACAGGTAGCCTCTGCTCTGTCGTTATATTGCCATGTGATTTGCAAGTGAACTAATGCAGCTCAAGGAAGGAATTCCTATGACAAGTGTGCTGGAAACTCACCACAAAACAGGAATGTGATATCATGAAAGCACAGAAACACCTGGTTTCCCTGCACACTCACTGTGCCTGCATGTATGAAATGTGAGGAGGGCCTTATCCTGGATCAGCTCCCTCTATAAACACAGGCATTTTTCAATGGGAAACGGAAGGCAAAAAGACAGATCCTAGATCAGCTTCACATACCCTGAAAAGTCTGAAACCCCTGTAGTGAACAGTATCAAGCCATTACCACCAAGATTAAACATTTCAGAAACTCAAGCAACCGATTCCAAAGGGGCGGGGTGGGGGTTGAAATGCCAAACTGCATCATGTGCTTCTTACGCAGTGCTGTCCTGAAACCCTCCCCGCGTCTCCAGTGCTGTCCTGAAACCCTCCCCGCGTCTCCAGTGCTGTCCTGAAACCCTCCCCGCGTCTCCAGTGCTGTCCTGAAACCCTCCCCGCGTCTCCAGTGCTGTCCTGAAACCCTCCCCGCGTCTCCAGTGCTCTGCAGATTAACCACAGAGATTCATTTTATGGCATACTCAGGTAAGTCCATCAGCAAGCGCAGAGACAACATCGCAGGCCAACAGAATGGAAGAGTAAACATTTCACACAGACAGTCTCACAGCTGATTAATGAGCCAATCAAAGGCTTGAGCTGAACTCATGCACGGCAGCCCCCAGAAACAGTCTCGTCATAGGTGCATATCCCAGGGTCAATTTGCACTGACTCAAAGTTACAAGCGCAAATTAACATGTAAACATTGACAGGAAAATTCTGACTGCTGTGTCAGTAAAGTCAAAGCAGGACACAGCAGATGATGTTTCACATTTCAGAAACTGGGCACCCTAGAATCTCTTCAGTTTACTGCCAGCATGGCCTTGTGGGTAATTAGCACTTCTTTAATAATAATAACAATAATAATAATTAAAAACAAGTAAACTGTAC
The DNA here is from genome assembly GCF_041902795.1 of Electrophorus electricus. Classification (NCBI taxonomy): domain Eukaryota; kingdom Metazoa; phylum Chordata; class Actinopteri; order Gymnotiformes; family Gymnotidae; genus Electrophorus; species Electrophorus electricus. The sequence continues at coordinate 1,158,285 of NC_137513.1, forward strand.
TAAACTAAAACAGAAGAGCCTCTGTAGTGCCTTGGTGTAAAACTATATGTGTGTATATGATGAGAACGTGTATTTTTTGTAGGTCAACTGAGCAAGTCAAGATGACGAAGTTTAGCTGTTTCACCAGCGGTGATAGCGTCATTATGGATAGGTTTCCTCGAGAAGCAAAGAGTTACCAAGCCCAGAAATTGATAGTGCCGTGCCCCCGCCTTCAACTAATCTACACACACAGAATGGGCAAGTAGCCACGTAGCTAAACAGAACGTTTTCATGGTCCGAAAAAGGAAAAAAATTAAATTAAATCTTGTGGAAAACATTCAGCAGATCGATTAAACTGGAAACAAAAGCAGTAGGTTGTGGGGCAGGTTCCTTATGCCGAGTGGAACAGCAGACGCTTTCCAGTCTGAGGAGGATGCTCATCTGTATCCTGGGTGATGGACATGGACGTTCTGAGTGTTCCCTGAAGCCATCTTTCCCATCATGCCCCCACTCTGTTCACGGAAGCACGCTGCCTGCAAATCTCCGCCCATGTACTCCACGGGCTGCATCAGGTTCGTGTGCGCTCCGCCGGCTCCGGTCCTGTACTGGATGCCGGGGGTGCAGTCCATGGAAACCCCTGAGAGCCCCCCATGGAAGGCCATGGCCAGGTCCTGAGAGCCTGAGCTGTCACTGTTTGGTGTGGGCAGGACGCCGTTCCACGGAGGTGGCACGAATTGACCGTTGATGTAGCTCACGGCCCCCGGCATGGCGCTGACTGGGGGAGACGGCGTGGGCTTGTCTACGAGGGGCTTCAGCCCAGATGGCCGGCCGACGCACAGGTCCTGCGGGTAGCTCACACTCGTAGCGGAGAATCCGGGCCTGGCGGCTCCGTCTCGGATCGGATGGCTCTTGGCAGGGTGGGGTCCATCTGCGAGTGGATGGAGGTGCCCCAGCCGCTGCTGGGTCCAGTGGGGCATCTGTGCCTGCTGGGGTAGCTGGGTCTGGGCCAGGTGAGGGTGGGCCTGGCGCTTCATGTCGTGATAGGCAGGCATCTGGTTCACAGCACCCATATTGGGCAGCGTCATAAGGGGGGCGGGGGCGAGGGCGCAGGAGGGCAGTGGGCCCAGGACGGGGTTGTGGGAGCACACGCGCGAGCTGGCGCTGAGCAGCTGGCTGCGGCTAATGGGGCTGGGGTTGGCGATCTGGCCCTCGCACACCGAGGTAGCGCTGGAGCTGGCGCGCGCCTGGCAGAACCGGCTGATCTGGTGGACGATGCTGCTCAGGTCTCCGGGCCGGTTCTGGTGCAGGCTGGCCGCCATGGACAGCGGAATGGTCGAGGTAGACACGGTCACGTTGGGGGGGGCGTCGGCGTCGGGGAGCTTGCAAGGAGCCTGTGTGCCTGGCGGGGGCCGAAGGGGCTGCATGAGGTCTCCGGGGGCCGGGGGGCCGGCGCCGGCAGCCTGAGGAAGGGGCCGAGACCGGAGGAAGCCCTGGGTCGGCTGCAGGCAAGCCGGCCGGGTCGTCTCGGCCGGGTGCCGGAGGCGCGGCGGATCCGGCCGGTGCTGCTGCTGCTGCTGCTGCGCAAGGGCGTGCGGGTGGACGAGAGCGAGGTGAGGGGCGGGGGCCGGGTCGGCCGGGCCCGGCCCAACAGTCTGCTGCTGACCCAGGCTTTGTTGCCCTTGCAGTCCGGGAGGACGAGATAGGGCTTTGGGCTGCTGCATGGCAGGGGGATGAGGGGGCAGCCCCTGCTGGGCCTGTAGAAGGGGGGCGCGGGGCAGGTTCTTCTGGACCAGCAGCTGCGTCTGCGCACGGGGAACAGTCTGAGACATGGCTAAAGTGCTCGGAGTGCCATAGGGGCCGCCTTGCGGGTTCATGACGACGGCGGGGACGAAGCGTGCCCGACTGCCGTCAAACTCCTTGAGGATCCCTTTGCCGGGAGCCTTGACTACAGCCAGGAGGCCGTTGGCAGTGCTGACCTGAGACGGGTAGGGGCTATAACGCTCGCTGGACGTGTCGAGGCCGTTCACCGTGCGCCTGACGTGTTTCCTTTGAGGTACTTTCACACTACTGGGGAAGATTTTTATAGTCAGTGGTTTATTGGCAACTTTCTTAGCATAGGCATCTAATTCGGCTGGGGTCGGATACTGTGCAGATCTCATCTCCTGCGTAGCGTCCCCTGAGAAAGAGAGGAAAACGTCCATCACCGGGAAAGTGGAGCACACGTGACAACCAGAAGCGGCGCAAATGCAAACACCCGGTAAAAATATCTGTGCTTAAAAATACCGCGTTCAAAACATTTTATAAAAATATGGCCCACATATTTTCCTGAAACCTGTGATGTACTCTCCAGAGACAACATAATTTGTTTTTTAAGTTGTATATAAAGAGTGGGGGTTTCTGGCTCTACTCCATAATATCTACCACGCCTCTACCTCGACTCCATGTTTTCTGAAGAAAAGGGGTTTTTACCTTTTTTCCCCCCCAAGAAAACAAGTCCAAAGTCCTGGCTAAGAACATGCAGATGTTCAAACTGTTCTTATAGAAGTAGGCCATCACAGTGCTAAAACAGAGAATTAGGCCTAACCATATCAAAACTGCAGGTAGACCTGCACCATTTTTAATACTACTCCTTATAATGACAGTGTAAAAATACTATCTTGTAATTATGTCAACATAATATTTAATACATCGTTGCTGTTTTCAGGCAATGCAATTTAATTTGGCATAGCTCATAGTTTTCATTGGGCTGAGATTTTCATGGTTAGACACTCCCAGCTCTGAGGTCTATTTCCTAGTCAGCAACATACTGAAATAACGTCTCCAGTTCTGTCTTTTTGTCATTTTTTTGGGGGGGGATGGACACTGAAAAAAAACAAACCAAACACTGAACCAGTATATAAAAAATAAAAATGAAAAACATTCCTGTGCCAACACAAACGCTCTGAAACTCTCTCTCACACACACACACAGCTAAGTGTGCCATGCCAACACTCCTGCCTAAGTAACTGATATCACTTATGTTCCATGTAAGTATAACCCTTCAACCCTAGTTTAAAGAAGGCTTGTGTAAGGGGAGCCAAGACAGCACATGCTTATAAGTTAATGGCGTGGAAAGTCTTAAGAGCTCCTGTCTGCAGCAGTGGGTGTGGGGCGCGGCACCAACCGCTACACCTACGCTCCACCTTCCATCCTGTTGAGAAACTAGCCAAACACACCTGGAACCAAATCATCTCTCAAAGTGCATAATTCAGGCTCCAGTCACACTCACCTAGCAACGACAAAAATGACTCACCACCAAAAGGAAAAATAACGGCTACCATTTCATGAAACATACAGAATTTGACATTGAACGCAATGGGAATCGAGCCTCCTATAGTTTGTCTAATGGGAGCTCCGCCCCCCACCTCAGATCGGAGATTTCAAACCTTACGATGGCCAACATAAACGCATAGCAGAGCAGTTGAACATGTGTACACAAGTCATATTTCAACTACACATATTTGAACAATGCATGCAAGACGAAATAAAAGTGTTCAGTAAACCTTTGCTTTTAAGCTTGGCGATTAATTTAAGTGTTTTACAAATAATTATACATACATATTGTATACACATACATACAGTGGTGTGAAAAAGTGTTTGCCCCCTTCCTGATACCTTATTTCTTTTGCATGTTTGTCACACTTAAATGTTTCTGATCATCAAATAAATTGAAATATTAGACAAAGATAACAAGTGAACACAAAATGCAGTTTTTAAATGAAGGTTCTTAAATGAAGGTTTTTATTATTAATGGAAAACACGTTCAAACCTACATGGCCCTATGTGAAAACCTACATGCCCCCCCCCCCGTTAAAACAAATTAACTGTGGTATATCACATCTTTGGAAAGCTGAGTTCAATTTTTTTTAGCCACACCCAGGCCTGATTAAGTGTTTCTTGACTGAGAACAGGTGTGGCAGTAAATGGGACCAGCCTGACAAAGTGAAGCAGATCAAAATATCTTCAAAAGCTAGACAGCATGCTACGATACAAATAAATTCAGGAACAAATGAGATACAAAGTAATTGAAATCTATCAGTCTGGAGAAAGGTTATAAAGCCATTTCTGAAGCTTTGGGACTCCAGCAAACCACAGTGAGAGCCATTAATCACAAATGGCAAAAATATGGAACAGTGGTGAACCTTCCTAGGAGTGCCTGGCCGACCAAAATTACCCCAAGAGCACAGCGATGGCTCATCCAAGAGGTCATAAAAGACCCCACAACATCCAAAGAACTGCAGGCCTCACTTGCCTCAGTTAAGCTCAGTGTTCATGACTCCATCATAAGAAAGAGACTGGGCAAAAATGGCCTGCATGGCAGAGATCCAAGACGAAAACCACTGCTGAGCAAAAAGAAGGCTCAGCTCAATTTTGCCAGAAAACATCTTGATTTCCAAGGCTTTTGTGAAAATACTCTGTGGACTGACGAGACAAAGTTGAACTTTTTGGAAGGTGTATGTCCCATTACATCTGGCCTAAAAGTAACAGCATTTCAGAACAGGAACATCATATCAACAGTGAAATATGGTGGTGATGGTCTGGGGCTGTTTTGCTGCTTCAGGACCCAGAAGACTTGCTGTGGTAAATGAAACCATGAATTCTGCTGTCTACCAAAAAATCCTGAAGGAGAATGTCTGGACATCTGTTTGTGACCTCAAGCTGAAGTGCTCTTGGGTTCTACAGCAGGACAATGATGCAAAACACACCAGCAAGTCCACCTCTGAATGGCTTAAGAAAAACAAAATGAAGACTTGAGTTGCCTAGTCAAAGTCCTGACCTGAAGCCGATTGAGATGCTGTGGCATGACCTTTTAAAAAGGCGGTTCATGCTCAAACACTCCAATGTGGCCGAATTACAACAATTCTGCAAAGATGAATGGGCCACAACAGCGCTGTAAAAGACTCAGTGCCAGTTATCGCAAACGCTTGATTGCAGTTGTTGCTGCTAAGGGTGACCCAACCAGTTATTAGGGTTAGGGGCAGTCACTTTTTCACACAGGGCCATGTAGGTTTGGACTCTTTTTCCCCTTAATAATAAAAACTTTCATTTAAAAACTGCATTTTGTGTTTACTTGTGTTATCTGTCCAATATTAAAATTAGTTTGATGAGCTGAAACATTTAAGTGTGACAAACATGCGAAATAAAGATATGAGGAAGGGGGCAAACAGTTTCACACCACCGCATTTGATGCCTGCATTTTGCCATCTACAGCCGGTTACTACTGTGAACGTTTGTTTGCTGTTTTGTTTGTTTTTATTTGCTATCTTACAGCAAAACTATTTTTACTGCACAGCTGATGATGGGACCTCTGTTTTAAAACATCCTGTTTCTCTGGAATCTTTGTGTACTTCACTGCCTATTGAATATTTCTACATTACACTGCAGTGTGTGCGTGTTACACACACTCTTTCCATGGACCTTCTACTTCTATGCATCATGTCCTGCTGTCCAGATTTCTTTATCTCAGCACAATGCTGCTCCAGGCTACATGTAATCTCTGAGTCATTTAAACACTGATGTTTCTATACATGGTTTCCTATTTTGTGTGTGCCTGTGACCATATGTGTAACAGGCAGTTTTAGTAAGTGATATAGCAATAACAATGACAAACTTTTAAAAATAGTATTTAGGACAATGTTTTTTTTCTTTAGTTTGCTAAGAAATTGGACCTGATGCAACAACAACACAGCAGCATCACATTTTTAAAAAAGGCTTTGCACAAATTAATAAAACAGAAAACTGTCAAAGGGCCAATCGGATGTGACCCTCAGCTACTTATTATGCAGTTTTATTTAATAGCTCCAACAGTTTGTTGCATACAGTGTGCTTTTATTTTTTATAAATACACAGATCACTCCACTAGTACACTTGATCCAATAAGAACAGCATACTGTCTCAGGCTAATGATAACATCATGTTGTCCACCAAAACTTTGCAGTCATTTTTGCTGGGCAAACTAGCAGTCACACAGCCCACCACACAACAGTAGCTCAGTGGTTAAGATACTTGACATGTAATTGGAAGATTTCCAGTTCAAGCCCCACCACTGCCAATTAACCCTCAGCTCCTAAAGTTGTATTCAGTCTTAACTAAGTCGCTCTGCACAAAAGCATCAGCTAAATGCTGTGAATGTAAAATATTACTGATGGCGTAGACAGTGGCGTTGGTGAGCACCCACGCCGGGTTGGTGCTCAGTGTTCAGAGGGAGATGAGAACTTACATTTGTGAAGTCCAGTGTTCATCTGCGGGTGGATGGGAAGCGCGAAGAACGGGGCAGATACCGGCAGGCAGGCCAGCATGTCAAAGAGGACCTAACGCAACACCGGACGAGCATCCCTCATCACACTGCACGGGGACACACAAGCAGAACACCCATTCAGTTACTGTGCCTCCCAACTGCAGATGTAGCAGCAAGCCCATTTTTACGTAAATGATTTTAGCCCTTAACTAAAATAGCATATAGTGGGTTTAATATTTGAGAATGTCTGTGACTAATGCGGTTAAGTTGACTCCAGAATCCAGTACGGTTGTCTGTGGTATCCCCTAACAGCAGGAAACATCTGAAGCACTGTCAAAAGCCACAGTATCAGACCACAGTACTTAAAATGGTCTCTCTGCAAAACCACATATGGACTACAAAACTCTCACCCTGGCGACTCCTGGAAATAGAGGCTTGGAGAAATTGAGAACAAACCCCCCCCAACCTGACATCGGATATGGGCAAATATAAGGCATGAAGTATATATGAAACGTAGGTTTGTAAGAGCCTTCTGTCCTGTCTAGTGCTCAAACTAACAAGATTCAGAGTCAGCTGGGGAACCTGGCCAACTGACTGCCCAGCCTCCATTTCACCTGATCATCAATCAAAAGCAGAAACAAAAGAACTCTTGCCTCACTGTAGAAGCCCTTTATTTAAATATCACGCATTCACCCATGACCTTTCTAAATAGCTCTCTGAAACAGCTGGTGTCGGGGTCTACAGTGCACACCCTGCAGTTTGAGTGTCAGGCGTACGACGCAAACACATTCTCCAGTCTGCCTGGCAGGTGCCCAGGGCACGGCAGGAGATGCGTGAGCAGAAACACGGGCCACGGGCTATCCAGTTGACTCCTCTGCCCTGGGGTACGCAGGTGTCAGCAAATACAGTCAAGACGCAGCCTTGACATACTCGTCCTAGCCTCCATTTTACACTGAAGAGATTCATCTTCCAAGAACGCGTTTAGGGTGTCCTGGCAGGCCCAGGCCATCATCGTCACTGTTAGAAGGACATCACCCACTTACAGCTAGCTGGTACATACAGACACATTTATTCAAGGCCACGCACAGGGCTAATATCATCTAAAACAGGGTTAAAGCTTTATGAGAGCCATTAACAACAGGAATCATATACTTACCAAACTAGCTACCATACAATTTACCTTTGTAAACTCAAACTAAGCAATGGTGTATTTTAAATAAAAATACATGGCCAGTAATTATCCAAATGACCTATCCATAAATGACTAGATAGCTATCGACAACAACGAATGCAAAGTTATAACTGCCTATGTCTATAAAGATTAAGTACAATGTAGGTTAACCCAGCTAGGCCAGCATAACACATACACAAAGTGGAAAATAAATAACCTAGCTAGCGGTTTGACAAATCGTAAATTGTCATTGCCTAGCAATCCATCCAAATATCCATTAGAGACTGTTTAAATATTAGGCTTATATGGAAAGTTTGGCAGTGCACACCTAACTGTCATTAAGACAACACTATAAGCTTGCTAACAAACTGGATAGGTGTGAAACCAGGATAAGGGTTCAAGAGAGAAAACTGGTCAGCACCACATATCTAACTACAGCTACTACCACTACAGCCCCACATATCTAACTACAGCTGTTACCACTACAGCCCCACATATCTAACTACAGCTACGACCACTACAGCCCCACATATCTAACTACAGCTACGACCACTACAGCCCCACATATCTAACTACAGCTACGACCACTACAGCCCCACATATCTAACTACAGCTACGACCACTACAGCCCCACATATCTAACTACAGCTACTACCACTACAGCCCCACATATCTAACTACAGCTACTACCACTACAGCCCCACATATCTAACTACAGCTACTACCACTACAGCCCCACATATCTAACTACAGCTACTACCACTACAGCCCCACATATCTAACTACAGCTGTTACCACTACAGCCCCACATATCTAACTACAGCTGTTACCACTACAGCCCCACATATCTAACTACAGCTGTTACCACTACAGCCCCACATATCTAACTACAGCTGTTACCACTACAGCCCCACATATCTAACTACAGCTGTTACCACTACAGCCCCACATATCTAACTACAGCTGTTACCACTACAGCCCCACATATCTAACTACAGCTGTTACCACTACAGCCCCACATATCTAACTACAGCTGTTACCACTACAGCCCCACATATCTAACTACAGCCCCACATATCTAACTACAGCTGTTACCACTACAGCCCCACATATCTAACTACAGCTACTACACTACAGCCCCACATATCTAACTACAGCTACTACACTACAGCCCCACATATCTAACTACAGCTATTAAGACTACAGCCCCACATATCTAACTACAGCTATTACCACTACAGCCCCACATATCTAACTACAGCTATTACCACTACAGCCCCACATATCTAACTACAGCCATTACAACCAGCTAACCCAGCTAACTCTCTAGCTAACCCAGCTAACTCTCTAGCTAACCCAGCTAACGCTGGTTAACCTAATCCACTCTTCTTTGTGCTACCCTCAGCTGGCTCAGTACTCAACACTGACGGCTAAAATGCATTTTCAGCTAATGAAAATATAACTACGAATAAGACAGAACTTACTGTCTATCTTAGCACAGGAGGCCGGTGTCTTAAATCACCATTTTGACGGTTTCTCCAACACCAGGACGGTCGCCTCGGTGAAGCGGTTAGTCACTGACTGCAGCCTAGCCACACGCATGCGCACACACGTCTCCATGCATCTTCTTCATTGAGGTCAGATTAATAAAGATTTACATGTGCAGCGCCACCTTTTGGGTCGGGGCAGAATATGGGCCAACTAAAAAGCGATTTATTGTCCTATACCTACGTTTCTACGTAAAAAAGCACATTTTTATGCGCCTAAAATGTCTCTAGATTTTTTTTCTAAACCTGCACCCCCCCCCCCTTGTGTAGAGTTGTACGTTTAATACAAAGATATATATTTATATACTTTGTATATTTCTATGTATTATTATTTAAGAATACATAGAACATATTTACATTTAACTTTTAACATATGTATACATTTCAATTTAACATACAAATACATTTTTTACATATTTGTATGGATTCTTATTTAAGAACAGTAAAGCGTGTAACTAATGTTTACTATAGGAGAATAAAATCTGTTTTTTAATGGGCTGTTTAGTCGAGATCCATGAATGTACGTTATGTTATCGTGAATTAACCTAAACCTATAGCTCTGTCATATAGAGGAGAAAGGGTCTTTAGTCTGCTTTCACAAGAATAACAATATAATAATCACTCGTTATTCTTCACAAAAAGTAGTTGTTTTAGCGGAAATTCTAGACAGTGTCTAAAACCACGCAGTTCCAAGGTAACATGTCTCATCTGAAGATGTAGGATTAGGAATAAGAGGTAAAATAGTGAATAAACTGTAAGATTATGCATGAACTGTAAGGTCTGTGCTCACACCCAGAGCAGAGTGGGTTGGACCAGTTGTGTTGACAAACTATAATGACAAACATTTCATCATTGGGGTGGAGGCAGAGTTGAAAGCGTACTGAGACAACTATTATTTATATTATTATTTGTTACCGGAACGTATTAAGGAAGAGCCGAAGTAAACGTTATTATTATTTTGTGATTATTTGCTACATATGCGAATATGGGCAGCTGCTTGACGGTTGGACCAAACGAAGCCCTTGTTGTGTCAGGTATGGTAACTAGCTGGGATGTTCTTTCATTTCTAATTCAATCCTGTGTAGCGCAAATGATCACATTCTCAGCATAATCTCACACACAGGTCGGTATGTGATTTTATTTCCCAGGAGCTAGGTTAGCTGGCTAGCTAGTGTTAAGGTTGTCATTTATCCCTTCCCTAGGCTCTTCCCAGATAGCTAGGCTAGCTAGCGTCAGCGTCCTAATAACGAGACATAACCCTCTATAACCCCGTCTAACGACCCAGCTCGCATGTAAGGCCGGGAGTAAAGTCCCTAATGATCAACGATGGTAAAGTCAGTCCAAGCGAATGTCCTGCTCTAGAAGTAGATAATACAGTGTTTCAGTTTGGTTTCCAGGGCATTTCGACGAGAGACCTCCAACGGCAAAGAACAGGGCCGTTTGCGAGTGTGCCACTGGTACCATCTCGGCTTGTGATGTGTGCGGATAACCGCAGTAGTTGTGATGTCTCCCAGGTGGCTGTAGTGGCTCGGACCAGAAGACGTACGTGGTGGGCGGCTGGGCCTGGGCGTGGTGCTTCCTGTCCGACACTAAAAGGTACATGTGGAGCTGTCCACGGCGTCGAGCTCACCGTCAGGACGGCTTTACACAGTCAGCATGACGTCCTAACGACTGCGGTGCGGCAGTGACGTGTGAAGCTCACCATCATGTCTGCCATGCATGTGCAGTGTTGTGGACGTTGGATGACGTCAAGCAGTTTTACAGTTCTTTGAAATGTTCACCAGATGTTTATTGTTCATGTAATTAGGCACGTTGTCCAGATATTATCTATACCGTTCTTCAGTATGGTAGAATATCAGATAGTTTGCATTCATTGTCATTTACATTTGCCATCTGGTTTGTCAGTACTGGCTCTAGAAGCGTCCTGATTTGCACACTTTATACTGATCTATATTTCCAAGATAATACCTACTGAAATAGTCAAATAAACGACATGATTATGCTTCATATATTTACGGTGTCAAAATGATAATGGAAATATTTTTTTACTTCACATTTTATGCTTTTGCAGTCTCTAATCAGGATTATAGATTTAAAATCCTGTCAAAGTTGCTTTATCCATACTGTAACAAAATAGAATCAAAATTCAAACATTGTCCGAGTATAAAAAGAGAAGCTTGTTCCTGCCATCAGGGACTGTATACGTGTATTAGTACTACACACGCTTTCCGTAGTTACTCCACTACAGGAGGTGTAGCCACAGGGTGCCCCGTTCATGTGGTACACACAGAGGACCACACCTCTGTTTTTCTCTTCGTTTATGAGTCCTAATGATCTTTTTACATCCTACTGGTGTTTTTCCACAGAATTACACTTGAGATTATGACTTTACAACCTAAATGTGAAAGTGTGGAAACGGCAGAGGGAGTAGCCATCACGGTCACGGGTGTGGCTCAGGTAAATGCAAAGCTTAAACACCCAACGTTGATCTCACACTGCATTACATTCACATCTCCATTCATGTAATATAAATATGTATATATGTTTTGTGTATGTTTATTTTAGATTTATAAATTGTTACACAATCAAACCAGTTTAAAGTTTACATAAATAATGAAACAATTTAAAGGTTATAAAACTAAATTTCCTTTTATTAGGTGAAGGTTATGACTGACCAGGACCTGTTGGCTATCGCTTGTGAGCAGTTCTTGGGGAAATCTGTTATGGAAATCAAGGCTGTGGTATTACAGACGCTGGAAGGGCATTTACGCTCAATTTTAGGTGAAAAGATTTGCTACCTACAAATATTTATTTTCTTCCCCTTCTTTGTGCCATAATATGAAGGAAGTCCCTTGCGAGGTAGTCCTCTCCTTGCGAGGTAGTCCTCTCCTTGCGAGGTAGTCCTCTCCTTGCGAGGTTGTTCTCTCCTTGCGAGGTTGTTCTCTCCTTGTGAGGTTGTGTTCTTTATAGGTTGTTTGATTTTTCAGGCACACTAACAGTAGAGCAGATCTATCAGGACAGAGACCAGTTCGCCCAGCTGGTGCGTGAAGTGGCTGCCCCGGACGTTGGTCGTATGGGCATCGAGATCCTCAGTTTTACTATCAAAGTGAGTTCGTCTTTACTGTCAAAGAGAGCTCAGATTTACTCTAAACGTGAGCTCACACGAACCACACATATAGATTTGAAACTCCAAATAACATTTCTTGGCATGAATCAGGTTAGAGAGAAATTGCTGAATGTTGCTGTTTCCTGGCAGGACGTGTACGACAGGCTGGACTACTTGAGCTCGCTGGGAAAGACGCAGACAGCTGCTGTCCAGAGGGACGCAGACATCGGTGTGGCTGAGGCAGAAAGGGATGCTGGGATAAAAGTAGGTGCCCTTTAACTGCTGAGGCTTGGGTTTCTGGGTCGGGTTACGTCATTCGTTAATGTCACACGCTCTCCCCGTGCGCCCCACCCAGGAAGCAGAGTGCAAGAAAGAAATGATGGATGTTAAGTTCTTGGCTGACACCAAAATGGCCGACTCCAAGCGGGAGCTGGAGCTGCAGAAGGCTGCCTTCAACCAGGAAGTGAACACTAAGGTCAGGTAACAGCCTCTCAACCCAGACTGCTGTGATGTGTGTGTGTGTGTGTGTGGCCTTTTCTAAATAAAGCACGTGTGTCTGTGCTGAGGCAGGTTCATTTGAAATGGCAGTTCACCAATCATAGTGCCTGTTGACAAGTAACCTACCATAATGCCTATTGATCCGTGAGCTGAAAGAACCTAACAATCATAACACCTGTTGCTATCCCTGAGCAGAAGGCGGAAGCTCAGCTGGCCTATGAGCTTCAGGCAGCTAAAGAGCAACAGAAGATTCGGTTGGAGGAGATTGAGATTGAAGTGGTGCAGCGAAAGAAGCAGATCACCATCGAGGAGAAGGAGATCGACCGCACTGAGAAGGAGCTGATCGCCACGGTGAAGCGGCCCGCCGAGGCAGAGGCCTACAAGATGCAGCAGCTGGCTGAGGGCCTGAAGTAGGTTCCCCTGGTCCTGTCTGGCAGTGGCTGCCATTCTGTCTGTGAGTCTCCCCGTGACCGGAGCAGGGCCGGCTGAAATGAATGACCACATGCTTCTTTCTCTCAAAAGGTTGAAGAAGGTGTTGACCGCGCAGGCAGATGCGGAGAAAATCCGTAAGATCGGTGAAGCGGAGGCCAACTCCATCGAGGTGGTGGGCAAAGCGGAGGCAGAGAAGATGAGGCTGAAGGCAGAAGCCTACCAGCAGTACGGCGAGGCAGCGAAGACCGCACTTGTCCTGGACGCACTGCCCAAGGTGAACCAGTGCCTTCGGTTCGTTGTCGGAAACTGTAATCTAACTATTACATAATCGAATCTAATCCCATGCTCAAGCCGATCGTACACCCATCTGTTGGCTCGTGTGTTTTCAGATTGCTGCTAAGGTGTCCGCGCCTCTGTCCCGGACTAACGAGATCGTCATCCTGAGTGGTGACGGCAGCCGCGTGACTGGTGAGGTGAGCCGGCTGCTGGCTGAGCTCCCTGTGTCCGTGAACGCCCTCACCGGCGTGGACCTGTCGAAGGTGAGAACAGACACAGCTGACCTTTAAGCCCAAAGGTCATAGGGGCATCATTTAGACGTATGCTGATGTTGTTTTCATTATTTAATTGTTATGGATATAACCCAGCTAGCACAGCAGTCAGTCCACGTCTGAGTGCGCAATGTTTTTGGCTTCTACAGATCCCTCTGCTGCAGAAGATGACCAGTGCTCACGCATGAGATCAGTCACTCCCTTTCCCTAAGAATGTTATGCCTTCACTGAGAATGCCTTTGGAACACTTGAAGTTTAAAAAAAAGTCAAAATCCAACTTCGTTTTGAAAAGGGGGGGGATTATTGATACCTCTGGTGCCTTAATGTTTGCAGGACCAGAATGTGCATGTATCGCTGCTCCTTCTGTACTGTTGTGTTTGTTTATTTGATTTTATTTTGTCATGAGAGAGTGGAAGCATTGTAGTGCATTTTGTAGGATGCTAACCTGCAATTTTTACTTTACCTTCATAACACTACAATGCGCTTGATTTATTCAAACTGTGAGTTAGCTTTAGATTAGCCACGTTACCATTGTAGTCTAATAGTATTTATAGGACATTTTTCTGGTGAATTGTAACTGTAATCTACTAGTGCTTACAACTCTGGCCATTATTCAGGAAATATGGAAACTACAATTTCTACTGGAAGACCTACAGTGGCATGTAGGGTGTAGGGGTGGTAAAGGGTCTGATGCCACTGCCTCATGGGTGATAAATTTGGTCCTCTTGGTTCTGATGACCTGTCCTTTCTAGGTTTTATACTCAGTCTTCTACAGCTGGGCACATGGTCCTATGTGGAAGTACTTCATCTTTTGATCATGTATCAGGCGGTTTTATTTGTTTGTTTGTTTGTTTTGCTTTGGGGGACAAAAATGCTATTTGGGAATGCACTGTAGTATGTGACAATGTTAAGGATAAGGTTTTATTTTCAGCTCTCTAATACAAAGTCGCAGTGGCTCAGGGGGTTTGAGCTCCCAGGTGTGGAGGCTTCTGGGAGTTCCAACAGGTGGGGGTTGATGACGTGGTACTGGAAGGTTGTGGATTCTTGCGCACACCGTCACCCTTCCCAAGGTTCCACTGCCCCCCTCTGCCCTGCGGTGGTGGGGGTTACGGTGGTGGTGTTGCAGCAGACTCTGAGATGTCCACTCGTTTCAACTGTAATCTGGTAAATATATCTGACTTGTCACAAGCTGTTAATATGATTAATATATTTAAATGTAGTTGATCATTTTTTAATGTTTTGTATATTGTACAATTACATAAAAGCCATAAAAAACAGTGATTAAACGTTTTAGAATATTCATTAAATAATCACACCTAAGGCCCCGTCTCTTCGTATATAACATTGCATGTACGGTTCAAAATACTAAAATGACTGAAGTGGACCGTAGTGTCCAGTTTTTTTTAGAATTTTAACTAGCTAAATGTCTGGTCTCACTGTGAAGGTTGGAACATCATTTTCTTCTTTTGATTCGGTGGACAGACGTGAGATCTAGAGATGTAGACTGTATTGATATTGTGCTGTGTTGAGCTAAGACGGAGTACGGCAGTAATGGTTATAATACCTGTTGCCTTGTTTGGCTTCCTTTCACTGTTTATAAACTATTATCACTGTTGTTGATTAAATATTAAAGCCAAGAAATCAGGACTTTTTTTCTTACATGAAATTATGGTGTTTGATAAGGTGCTGTTTTTTCCATGTCAGTTGTCATTTTCTAATCATACCTGTAAGAATGAGCTGGATATGATAAAGATTTAACCTGGACTTGGATTAAATCACACTGACAGTGGGGATTCTCCATTCAAATGTGACCTTCGTTTAAGATTGTGCTGGATTTACTGAGAAAAACCGTCCCCGGAAATGTTATGTTCCATTGCTTTGTTGTCCTTTATATTGAACTGTAGTCTCTTATTTTCAGTTCAGGACTGTTAAAGCCATGTTGCTATGGATACACACATCATTTAAGCTAATATGAGCTTTTTATGGCTTTTATTTGCAGTGTATTGTTCTAGAGTAAAAACTAAAAAGTGAAAAGCAGTTTATATAAAACCAAGTGCTGAAATGTGCTTCTGTGATGTTACTTTTCATATGAAACATGAAACCCTTCATATGAAACCTGCAATCTTAAAGGGTTGTTTTGTTTATTCTTTTTAAAACTCTACTTTGGACACACATTTAACTCTGCATGGTAATTGTGCATGTATGTCCAAATATAATAAATGTTATATGATCATGCTTTGGTATGTGTAAAATTATTCAAAAAGATTTAAAAATTCATCTTATAAAAAATACTTATAAAAATAATAATATTATAGCTAACCTGCTATAGTGTTATAGTGTTTTCTTACTGATCTTATGTTGTTGAAAGTAGGGTGGGCAATATTGTATATTGCATTATATGGCATTACTGTGACATATATCTACCATGACAATTCATTTTCTGTGGTGTGCTAATAGGTTGGAAGAGAGAAAGCACCCCAGCAAAATGGCACTACCACATGTATAGAAAAGCATGCAGTGGGTCAGTAGTAATGATACCCATGTTGTTAGAAAGGGTGCTGTGAGGTAATTTATCACGATAACAACCTTACAATCATACTTTTGCTCATCCACACGAACAGTATTAAAGCTGCAGTTGGTAGGACTGAGAAGAGAATGGATTTAGCTCGCTTGAAAATTCGAACATACAACTTCGAGGTCCCTCCCCACCCACACGTTTCAGTACTTATATGTCTGTTTAGTAGCAGAAACTGTGAGAGCACCGGCGCACGTAAATATCAGGACAAACACCAAACCAATACAACTTCATAAAAATATTTTCAGCGACTTTCCACTAAAACAACTAACATGCAGCCATAGCATCAGAAACAGGCTACCCTTAATGTCAGCCCGACTGTAACATCACAGTAAAATAGGAATGCCACTAGAGTGTTACTGTAACTATTACCCTGTTAGTCATGTAAGCATGTAAGCTTTATCAGAATTTTGTCTGAAAATGAAGTAAAAAAAACCAAACAAAACAAAACAAAAAAAAAACCCCAAAGCAGGGCAATTAGTTGTCAAGCAGATATTTGTCTAACATGGTATCAGTTTTGATTCCGTTCAGGTCAGGTGGCTAGCTCCTCTCACCCCTGACATGCCGCTGGTGTTTATCCTTCTCTGGTTCATTATAATTTATTTTTAGCTTGCTTTTCTTGACTTTCTATTTTCTGTTTACTTGTCTTTGTTGTGTATGCTTTTGTTGTCAAAGGAGAAAGCAGTGTTTTTCATTGATGGTGGTTGTTAATCCACCATTGCGTTTTGTGCATTGTCTGTATGTACTCTGAATATACCCTCTCACTGAATGAGTCTGACCGAGTGAGCGCATGCGCCTGGTTGTCACTACGTTGGACACTGCTGTTGGCTCTGATTGGTTGTTCTGATTCGGGCACGCTAGAGTCTTGCAATTGGAATTAGGAGCACAAGGAGGATCCTAGAAGACCCTGACTTTTTCACAGATTACCTGTCTCATAATCTACTGTCAGGACATAGAGAAAGAGTTAGCAAATATGACAAAAAAAAAGTTAGATTTATTCGGATGACCTATTACAGCTTTAGGTTTTGATGCATTCAAAATCACAGCAGGGCCTCGCCCTCGACGTCTACTATTGTGTCGTACTCCCACCCAGCGGTTAAGGTCGGAACTACACGATAACTAATAACCATCCACGTTACAAGATGCAATTCAAACCCGAGCATACCTTAGCAGATTATATAACATAGCTACACCTATGATAAAATCCGATTTGCCATGGCACATCACTGCAGTGTATAGTCCTTAACGACTAGATAATTAGTTTATAAACGGCAATGCAACATTAGTGAAAAACATCCAGTATTTAACAAACAAAGAAAGAAGCAAAGTCTTTTTTTTTCATTTTCAGGTCTTCAGTAAAAGAAAAGGAAACGCATTAACCTCAAAACGGTTACAGACCTGACGGAACCCAACCCACAACTCACAGCCACTTACCAAACTCCCTTAGTATAACCCGTTATTCTGCCTAAGGCACGCAGTAGGGCGAGGGAATGTGCGAATATTCAAATCAGAATATTCAAATAAGAATATTCAAATAAACTGGTGCCAACTATGAGAACAGGCTCAATTAGCCTGATTTTTGTACAGTATTTATTTATTTACTTACTCCGAGAATATTAGTCACCGTATATGTTTACAGCTGAGTCTGGCTAAATCATATTCCGTTATACCGAATACACCTGGGTAGGCATAGGATGACAAGTTAAAGTGACTGAATTCAACGGAACAATACTTAACTGAACAACTAAACAAAACAGCAGTCTGGGGACTGAGTGTTGCTCGTGAGAGAGGGGAGAAGCAGAGTCCCTGCTCCTGCACTAACGTGTGGCACGAAGCGAAGACTTTTACACCACACGCAGTGCACTGCGCGACACAATTTTGCAGTCACCCTAGCGCTGACATACTTTGATGAGCTGCCATTAGCACCACTGTCACTTTAATCAGCCCTTCGAGCTTTGCACAGCACCCCCACAAGCGATGTGCATCACTCCATCTCCCGATAACCTAGATATCTTCTGTACGCGTGCAGCCTCTGGCGTGTAGCAGTCATAGGCACAGAGAGTCGGGGGTGAACCCACTTATATAACTCAGTCCTTGTAGAACAGACGAGCTTGCTGTGGTGAGGCACGAG
This sequence comes from Electrophorus electricus, assembly GCF_041902795.1. Taxonomy (NCBI): domain Eukaryota; kingdom Metazoa; phylum Chordata; class Actinopteri; order Gymnotiformes; family Gymnotidae; genus Electrophorus; species Electrophorus electricus. Next base: position 1,176,549 of record NC_137513.1, read on the forward strand.
TGCATGAAACGACGGGCTGCAAGTTTTCGAGGCCTCGAGGGACCCGCCTCCCACGGCACGAGAGCAGTCAGAGCCCGAGCTGGTATCATTTAAATTCGCCTCTAAGGATCTGTTTGTGACAGGAATGAAAAAGATATAGACTATTTCTGCTAAAGAAAGTTCTCAGTGCAGTTATTGCGACCAACTCTTGAGATGTTGGCCTGGTTGACACTCTGCTAAATATACACACACAATGTAGGATTTTAATGGGAAATGTGATAAAAACATTCTGGAACTTTCGCACGGGACTGACTTACTGTTAGACGTAAACCTACGAGTACTCGGTATTCCGTCTGATTACTCCTTAATGCTCAAATGTCCGCTTTCTCACTTCCTAATCCTCTAAATATTTAATCTACCAGAACTGCGGTGTGGGATGCTGCGTATCCAAGCAGGCACGCGCTAATCCAGAACCTCTCGCGTTCCCTTTGAACACGTGTTCTCTAGGCGAAGGCCTGCACGAGCCCGCCAGCCCAGCGCTGGGAGCGAGCCACGCGGGGCTTTGTTGAGCCCCGTGCTTGCCCGTCTCCGTTTCGGCTCCGACGGAAGCTTCGCCAACGGTGGAAGATGTCAGCGAAGGCTCGAGGATAAAGGCTCGCCGTAATTGCCACGCTCTCGTGATGCCGCCAGCAGCCTAACACCCAGCGTGCAGTTACGGATCGCTGCTCGGCAATCACGGCGAAGTCCACAGTCATGCCGTCTTACAGTCATTCTGAAAGCCTTCACTTGCTAAACAGGAGCAGTTTGTGATATAATTAGTTTTTAATTCAGGAGACTAATTATGAATCTCGTGGATTACTTGTTATACACGATTATCAGAGGTATTTACCATAATAGGGACATCGAAACTTTGACAACATTTAATTATACATACAACGCGAATGTAATAACGCATAGATTATTCATTCTCAAAGGCGTGGAGCACTAGTGCAAAGCAACAGCTAACGCAAAAATAATGTCTGCCTTAATTTGTCTCAAAGCTGTAGGGATGTGAGGCAGCTAGATGGTCCAGAAACACAGGGCCATCTGCAGGTCATCAATCCACCGCGCTGACTCCACCTGACTCCTCCATCTGTGTGAGATTCGGCCATCCCCCAGCCCCTTACAGGAAGCCTGCAAAATGGCTTTGATGAAATTATTCATCTGTCACTAACCTCAAGCGGAGAATGCCAGGGCCCAGCTGGCGTGCCGCACTGTTGGTGAGGTTGGGCACAAGCCTGTGGTTGGCAGGGTGGTATGAGGCACTCAGGAAAGCAGCAGACACACTGCTGTCTGGATAAATACAATACACCTCATACCCATCCGCTCAATATCAGTGCGCCTGATATTCGTATACTGGTGGGAACCAAAATGTAAGTGTTTTCTAGCATTGTTTGTGACTGTGTTGGTATGTGTGTTTGTGGGTGACAGTAATGTGTCAAGTTAAAAGTAATTGCCCTAAATCAGTTGTGTCTATTATGCTGCTTATGCTATTATGTTGGTCATACACTTAAGCTTGTCAGTTATAACCCAGTAATTCCAACTGTGCAATGAACAGCCATCACACGCAGCTATGTAATTATACCCTGATCATGTTTAGCCAGCATTCTGTTGTTGACTCATAGCATGGTGATAACGAGGGGTGTGTCCGGCGCTGCTAACAGTCCTGTTACGAAGGCCTGTTCAGTTTTGATTATCCATTCTGCTTTGGTAATAGTGTATTGTTGGAGCATCCTGCTTGTCCTGTAATTAGGAAGAGGACAATTGTCCCCTTGGATGCATGTAATTGTGAAAGTCAAAGGTTTGCTGTTTTTGTCTAGAGTATTTTTTGGTTCTGTGTTCTGTTTCTTGGAAAATAAGAGGTCTAATTTTTCTAATTTTTTTGCAAATGTTTCAAAATCTCAAAGTTCAGACACTTCACACATTTATTTTCTACAATGCATTTAATACATAATATACCTGTATATAATTCTGCGCTAATTTACACTGTGACTATTGCATGGAGTATAGGTTTAAAATAGGTGTCCATAAATTCCCACTGAACTCCTACAGCATGTGAGTGTCAGACAGTGCCAATCTGCAATACTCTGTTAAACTCTATCACTTAAACAGTTAAAGCTATTTAAAGTCATAAAAACAAAATAAAACAAACCAAAAATGAGATTTCAGCATATATTAGTATGTGATGAGCAACTTACAAATATCAAGCTTTTGATATTTCAAGCTTGTTGCCATAGTCAAAAGTGAAATCACAGATTATATGAAACATAATACGTTCACATTACCAAACTGGAAGTGACTCAAATCTGATTTTTTGCCTTAATGTAGCGAAAATCCCATTTTTTTATGGCTGTGTGGACACATAAATCCTATCTTTTCAAATCAGATTTGAGTCACTTTCGAATGTGGTCCTAGAAATCATATCGGATTCATGTGACTTGAATGTGAACAGCCAGATCGGAATTCATATGGCTTTTTGCCTACACGCATGCGTATGGTGCTCTTGTTGTCATGGCAACAGTGGAGAAACACCAGTGAGAACAGTATATGTGAAAACAAAAGTTAGCTGTCTGGCTTTTTCTCATCTTCTGGACCTGATCATGTATGCTACAGCTGAAGAACTGTTTGCCAGAGCAAAATTCATTCCATTCATTACATACATGAGCTACTATATATCTTTGGTTGGTAGTGACACATTTGACATGCAAAAATGTAGGCATGCATCCTGATTTGAAAACCAGAGGCATCCACATTACAGACAGATACAGTTCACTTTCAATTATGAATATGAACCATAGGAATATCTAATCTGAGCAAAAAATCCTAATTCATTCATACACAGCATTTAGCTGACACTTTTATCCAAAGTGACAATTATGATTCAAAGTTACAATTATGATTGAATACAACTTCAGCAATTGAGGTTTAAGGGCCTTGCTCAGGGGCCCAACCGTGGTAACTTTCTGATTACTAGTCAAGTACCTTAACCACTGAGCCACCATTGCCCAGAACTGAACAATGTAGCTTGTAATGTGAACGTATCTTATATACCCTTATGGCCTTATGTTCTCCAAAACAATACATGGGAAGATGCAAATATGTGAAGATGCATCCAGTGTCTTCAGGTCTTACAGGTAGGTAGGCCTACCCTCAACAAAACAATGTATAAATAAGGAAACAAATAAAGAAATGAAGATAATACCCAACCTAGTTTGCAGGTGCTGTCACTCAGCCTGACCAGTGCAGGCATGCTGGGCTTGGACAGGCAGAAAGGAGCTGATGTGGGTGGGGCTAAGATGTAGGAGCTGAGGTGGGTGGGGATGAGGTGAGTGGGGTTAGGATGTAGGAGTTGAGGTGGGTGGGGTTAGGATGTAGGAGCTGAGGTGGGTGGGGATGAGGTGAGTGGGGTTAGGATGTAGGTGTTGAGGTGGGTGGGGTTAGGATGTAGGAGTTGAGGTGGGTGGGGCTGAGGTGGGTGGGGTTAGGATGTAGGAGTTGAGATGGGTGGGGTTAGGATGTAGGCGTTGAAGTGGGTGGGGTTAGGATGCAGGCGCTGAAGTGGGTGGGGTTAGGATGTAGGCGCTGAGGTGGGTGGGGTTAGGATGTAGGAGTTGAGGTAGGTGGGGTTAGGATGTAGGTGTTGAGGTGGGTGGGGTTAGGATGTAGGCGCTGAGGTGGGTGGGGTTAGGATGTAGGAGTTGAGGTGGGTGGGGTTAGGATGTAGGTGTTGAGGTGGGTGGGGTTAGGATGTAGGTGTTGAGGTGGGTGGGGTTAGGATGTAGGCGCTGAGGTGGGTGGGGTTAGGATGTAGGAGTTGAGGTGGGTGGGGTTAGGATGTAGGTGTTGAGGTGGGTGGGGTTAGGATGTAGGAGTTGAGGTGGGTGGGGTTAGGATGTAGGAGTTGAGGTGGGTGGGGCTGAGGTGGGTGGGGTTAGGATGTAGGAGTTGAGGTGGGTGGGATTAGGATGTAGGCGTTGAAGTGGGTGGGGTTAGGATGCAGGCGCTGAACTGGGTGGGGTTAGGATGTAGGCGCTGAGGTGGGTGGGGTTAGGATGTAGGAGTTGAGGTGGGTGGGGTTAGGATGTAGGAGTTGAGGTGGGTGGGGCTGAGGTGGGTGGGGTTAGGATGTAGGAGTTGAGGTGGGTGGGGTTAGGATGTAGGCATTGAGGTGGGTGGGGTTAGGATGTAGGAGTTGAGGTGGGTGGGGTTAGGATGTAGGAGTTGAGGTGGGTGGGGCTGAGGTGGGTGGGGTTAGGATGTAGGCATTGAGGTGGGTGGGGTTAGGATGTAGGCATTGAGGTGGGTGGGGTTAGGATGTAGGAGTTGAGGTGGGTGGAGTTAGAATGTAGGCGCTGAGGTGGGTGAGGTTAGGATGTAGGAGTTGAGGTGGGTAGAGTTCTGCTGTTCTACAGCCTGCCGTTTCCACTCCTTCGACTATCTGGGTGACCCACTTCCTCCCACAGTCACAGAATTTAAAGGTACAATGGAGAGGAAAGCTGAGGAGAACCCACACAGCCATTTATAGCACAAACAAACGCGGGCAGCCATGCCTGCGTGCACATTGCGTCATTCATGCGCACACCTGCGAACCAAGGGCAGACAAGACGGAGTTTTCTGCAAAATGCTCAGGCAAAGTTCAAAGAGAATCCCTAAGTGTTTATTGGCGGCCTTCTTTAAATCCAGTGCTAAATAAGCTTATTATGACAATTGTCACTTTATATTTACATATTTTTCATATTCCACAACGCACTCACTCGTTTAATATCCACACACTCATAAACTGTTGAGTGTTTTGAGTATATTTACAAGTGCAGAACTCATCACTGGGCTTCTCAATACTAACTGTAACTGTAACGAGCAGCTAAATGAACACTACAACTATTAACGGCAAACGCAACCGCGATGGCACTAGGAGTTATCTGATATGAGGAGTGGAGTAGCCCATTCTAACGCACAGCCTACTCAAATCTGGGCGTCGAAAGTCTTAGAAAGGGTTAAAGAATTCTGCCAAGACGCTGGACAACCTCTCGTTGTGGCTCCCCAGTTTAACTGAGTAGATCTGTTTCAACAAGTCCCGTTTTAATCTGCATTCACTGACCTGCCCTATTTGTGTAAATCTATGCGATAGGGGCAATGACACTTCTCGATCTTTAGTGTATGATCAACTTCAGTAGTCATCTTCATTTCGAGGTCTCCTAACAGGATAAGTTCAAAGACTAGTTCTCAGAACACAGAGTGTTCCTCGCGGTATCCATTCCACGTTTTACGTCGGTCTTTTGCTCAAGCGCTCTCCAGCACTATTTTGGCAAAACGGAAGAACGGGACATATTAAAAGAAAATGTCTTGTTTGGCGAAGCATGCTACGTGCTCGTGGACTCAAGGAAAGAAAGTGAAGGCTCAGATTGAAAGGTTTAGCATCGGAGCACTGGATTAGCACTCAGATCTGAAGGGCTGCGTCTGAAGATATGTCGCGTCTGCGTCTCCACACATTCTGGGCAGAACGCTCCTCCTAACCTCTGCGTGTCCAGGGCAGTTCTAAAACCATTACTTTGCCTGCTGCATACTTGTCATCAGCTCGCTGCTGCAGATGCGACATCCGTGGCTCTCTCCTCCGCCACCATTCTTAAAATTTACGATGGAGGACAGTTTACGGGAGCCCTGAACCGCGTCATTAAGGACTTCTTTGGCAGACTGAGAGAGGCAGACTTCTTAATCCGAGCAGGTGGAAACTCTCCATGCAAGGGAGCGCATAGCAAGTGGACTGTCAGCACGGCAGTAAAATTTGGTTTAGACTTTTAAAGCCTTCAGATATATATTTTAAATTATGTAATTTTTGCGTACATCGGAAGACTGTCTCGACACGAATAAAATTCCATGGACGGACTCGTTTGATTCTAAAAACATGCATCTCACCATTACGAAATGGTAAGATATTTTGTGAAACCATAAACTATGTTAATCGATTAAGTAACCTAAGAAAGAGATGCAGTTCATGTAGTTAACATTTCTTCAGCTTGCAATTGGTAAATCTGTGTGTGTGTGTGTATGTGTGTATAATTGTTTTTTCAAATTGTATATCGTAATAGCGTATTCTTCGAAAAAAAACAAAAACCTAACGCTAGATCTGACAAGTACTTGAAAGCATTTCAGTACGGATTAGTTTATAAGCCTATTTGTGTCACTTTTCTGAAGATACGACTCATTGGATTCAGGACCCCAACATCTTTAATGGCTTTTATGATAAGAAGATGGAAAATATTATTGGTGCTGAACGCGTTTGCGGTGGCGGGGTTCGTCACTTTTTGGGGCAAGTGTAATTTACGCACGTCCAAAGCCACTGGCCAGCAGGCGCCTATTGATGCGCGAGGACAAACACGTCTCAACGGATCTGCTCAGGACGCGAGCATCACGCACGAGGTCTTATTGAAGAGACTCGGCTCACTGGAAGATGTGGTCTACAGACAGCTAAATGGTAACGCTCTTGCGATAATTACGAATTTCGCCGGCATGTTTAAGGTTTGAAAGTTTGATTTCAGGGTTTTGTCGATCATAATTCCCTGTCCGTCGTGCATCCTCCTTCTATAGGCCTGTGTCTCTATATTAATGATTAGGAATTCGCAAATAATAAGAAAAATGTATTTCTCACATTGGCCTGTATTTCACAGGTTTGTCCAAGTCTCTGGGACTGATTGAGGGCTTTGGAGGAAGGGGCAGAGGGGGTGTACCTGCCACCATGACTCCGGCAGAGGAGAAGCAAGCAAAATATCTGCGGGCCAAATATGGCTACAATGCCTTTCTGAGTGACAGAATCTCTCTGGACCGGTCCATCCCAGACTACCGCCCAAGCAAGTGAGTGGGACATTTATTCCTGTCACTGAGCAGAGACGGACTGCAGCTAGTTAGGCACCGCCTCCCTTAACAAAAGTTGTAGGTGGAACTTATGATACTCATTCCCTTAAAGCTACTGCATGCGGCACTCATAGTTCTTGCTAACTACTGCAAAGATTTCCACAAGAACACCAAGGGGTCCCCCTCCCCTTCATTCAGTCCTATGCCCTTCATCAAAACCCTGCTACAAAGCTTGCTGCTGTGCACGCACAAATGAACTGACAGGCAAGAAAGACCATCTCCTTGTAGAGGTTTTTCTGATTGGTTAATAAAACTGGACCAAATGTCATTGCTGATTACATAGCCTTAGACACAGAGACATTTTTCCATAAGATCATCTATTTTAGTTCTCGCTATTGGGATGTAAAGACCAAAGTTTGAACAGAACTTTACAGAGCGTTAACAAAGCTTCCTTTGGCTAAAAATGTATTTAATAAATGTGGACAGACTCATGCAGACTAATTCTGTTCTAAAATGCCAAAGTGCATTCTCTTGCTGCACATGGCCTAACTGGTAGAACCAAACGCCAATAAGCGGCTCCACACCATGCCCACAAAGCTCTGTGATCCAGCAGGAAAGGGGAGGGCTTCTCTTCCCCTTTGTTATCGAAGGAAAGTCTTTGATCTTCACCAGTACCTCCTCTTAAAACTGCAGTGAAATGTTATGTCAGTGATAATGAAGGAGCATGTTTTTTCTTTTTCTTGGGGCTGTGGTTGTTCCTGAAGGTGCAGAAAGGTGTTTTATCCCAGAGATCTGCCACAGATCTCTCTTATCTTCATCTTTGTGAATGAGGCACTGTCGGTCATCTTGCGCTCTGTCCACTCCGCTGTCAACCACACTCCAGCCTACCTGCTGAAAGAGATCATTCTAGTGGACGACAGCAGCGATGACGGTGAGAAGCAGAGCCCAGATGGTACTGAGAACATTAAATGGTTCCCACCCTTAGACCAGGCATGTCCAGGCCTGTCTCCTAAAGATCTACCAACTGCCAGATACTATTTGTGTATCTCCTGAAACACACTGAACACACTGATCCAGCTGAACATCTCAGCATGACAAACAACGTGTGTTTAAACTAAGAGTTTAAATTTGTTTGATTCAGTGAAGACACTGGTTTACATTTAAATGTCCTGTGATTCAAAATTCTCCACCAATAGAACAAGGAGGGGGAACCAGGATGTGAGATTTTCTTTTAAAGAAAGCCTGCGTTAGACAGTCTGCCAGCTTATTTTTGACTCTGAATGTCAACGCTGGTATTTGGGAGAGGTAGATTATTCATAATACTTCTTGCTCATGCGGTGAATAGTGGTGTCCATGTCTAATCCATCACATTAGGCGCACTAGCCTTCCTGTGAGAGACAGCTCCATCCCAGGCACTCTGTTAGCATGAGCTGTTGCAGAGGGCCAGCCATTCATCAGGGTGAGGGGAAGTGATTGCTTTTGTTGAGAAGAGGAGGCTGATAAACAACCACACAGTCCTCCCTGCCCCATAATGTCAGTGGTACACAGTGAGTGTGGCTATCTTTCAGCATGTAGATGGTGGCTTAAGAGAAAAACTATCAGAAACCTTTTTGAAGATCTTCATTTTCCAGTGTGGTTGGGGTGGAGATCCTTTAGCACAGATCAAAGGGATGGTGATAAAATTACAAAAGCAGTATGAGTGTGAGAAACCTTTCCAATCTGGTGTGGCATGGTTCAATTGCTCCAGCGTACCCATGTGGCCTTGTCAGAGATTCACCTTATGCCTCTGTGTGCATGACAGAACAACTGAAGGGGCCGTTGGAAGAATACGTCAACAAGCGCTACCCGGGCCTCATCAAAATCGTGCGCAATCAGAAAAGAGAAGGTCTGATCCGTGCACGCATAGAGGGCTGGAAGGTGGCTACAGCAGAAGTGACGGGGTTCTTCGATGCCCATGTGGAGTTCACGCCTGCTTGGTAAGATGCCTTCCTAGAGGGGACACCTTTCTGAAAGGGACAGTTCTCTAGAAACAACGCTTTTCTAGAGAGGACACCTTTCTGAAAGGGACAGTTCTCTAGAAACAACGCTTTTCTAGAGAGGACACCTTTCTGAAAGGGACAGCTCTCTAGAAACAACGCTTTTCTAGAGAGGACACCTTTCTGAAAGGGACAGTTCTCTAGAAACAACGCTTTTCTAGAGAGGACACCTTTCTGAAAGGGACAATTCTCTAGAAACAACGCTTTTCTAGAGAGGACACTTTTCTCGAGGCGGCAAGTTTCTAGAAACAACGCTTTCCTGGAGAGGACACTTTTCTAGAAGGGGCTTTTCAGGAGACGCGTCTTTCTAGAGGGGATGCTTTTCTCTGAGCTGTCCCATTATGCACCAGTATAGGAGAAGCCCTCAGATCTGGCTCTCTCCAGGAGTCTAGCTAACTAATTTTTGAAGATGTAAAGAGAGATAAACCAGGCAACGCAGTGCCTGGCGAGGGTTTAGATGCTGAGGGGATGAGAGCTGGGATATCCTAACAACAAGGTCTGTCTCTGACTCACACTAGGGCTGAACCAGTTCTGTCCAGAATCAAGGAGAATCCCAAGAGGATTATTCTGCCCTCCATAGACAACATTAAAGATGACACCTTTGAACTGGAGCGCTACGAAAACTCAGGCCACGGTTTCAACTGGGAGTTGTGGTGTATGTATATCAGTCCTCCAAAACAGTGGTGGGACAGAGGAGACACCTCTGCCCCCATCAGGTATGCCAGACACAGACAGAGTTTGAGGCACAACAGGGAACCTTGAATAAAGATGTATAAAGTCTGCAGCAGCACTTCATATAGTTCACTCCATCATCTGACTCAGTGGCTGCTAATTAGAATTGACAGAACTGTCTCAGTTTTTCAACACACAACAATGTGCCAGAGCAGAAGAAAGGATGAAACTTTGTGTTTTAGGACGCCTGCAATGATTGGCTGCTCATTTGTGGCAAACCGGGACTACTTTGGAGAACTGGGTCTTCTGGACTCAGGGATGGATGTCTATGGTGGAGAAAACGTAGAGCTTGGAATCAGGGTAAGAGTGGTGGTCCTGCCTCGACTGCTCGATTGTACATGGAGCATTGACTACTGATGTACTATGACTGAGTGGTACCAGTTTAGAAAAACACAAAGCATGTAAGAAATGAACAGAGTGGTGTTATCCAAGTGTGTATATGAATGGGCAGAATCAGAATTCACGTCACTGGCTAAGAATTCACCTCATATAATGTGTGACAATATTATCTGTGTGTGTGTGTGTGTAAGGTTTGGATGTGTGGGGGAAGCATGGAGGTCCTGCCATGCTCCAGAGTGGCTCACATTGCCAGAACCAAGAAGCCCTACCACAGTAACATCGCTTTTCACACCCGGCGCAATGCATTGCGCGTGGCCGAGGTGTGGATGGACGAATACAAGTCCAGCGTCTACCTGGCCTGGAACATACCCATGGAGGTGAGGGGCGAGTCAGGGTCATCCAACACCATCATATGTGGCTGGGTACTTCTGAATATGAAATGTAATATGCAGCTTGGTCCTTCTGAATATTTAATGTAATATGTCATATGTGACTTGGTTCTTTTGAATAGTCAATATAATATGCGCCTTGGTCCTTCTGAATATTGATTGCGCGTGCTCCCGTGGATCGTACAGAACCATGGCATTGATTACGGGGACATATCAGAGCGTGTAGCACTGAGGAACAGCCTCCGGTGTAAGGACTTCGAATGGTACCTCAACAACATCTACCCTGAGATGAGGAGGTACAACAACACTCTGTTTTATGGAGAAGTGAGTATGGCATGGAGTGAGTCTGCTTGGCCTGTGATGCTAATGTATTTCAAAGACATAACACTGGTCAACGATTATTTACTTATTGCAAATATACCTGTTTCTTATGCAATTTTGCATGCTGAATCCAAATACACCACCCAGGTTTTTCTTTCAGTATACTCATATGTCATTATGTGTATTATGGAATAGTGGTACCAAGGAAAGTGGATCCCTCTGTGCTGGCAGACTATTGCTGGATACTGAAGAGGGATGTTCCTGAGGCCAAATATAGGCAAAACGTATACACTGTACATGTTAGAAGTATGCTTGTACATATATTAAGTTTAATAACAGCCCTATTTATGAAAAAGTAATTGCTTTGTCACTTTTAAAACTATACATGATAGAACATTTTGACAAACATTTGAATTCAGGGTAAAAGACACTACAATGTCTATTTTAGTTGAAACTTTGCTGCTCAGTATAACTGGATATACACCTCTGTGTAGGGGTCACTGTTTTTTCTCTATTTGGTGGGGGGGACGACACATTCATTCCCAGCCTGTGAAAAGAAGAGTTAAATGGGACGACTGCCAGGTGATGTTAAAGCAGTGGTGAAGGGAATAATGCCATTCCTGTCATGTCTCCGTGTGAATGGCAGATCCGCAACACCAACGTGACCCATCTGTGTGTGGACCAGGGCGTGAAGGAGAACCACACGGCCACCCTGCACCCCTGCCATGGCTGGAGTCCTCAGGTAGCACCACCTCCACCAGAGCTGCTGTGGTCTGAACATGTGGGCGTGTCCTGTGCGGAGTTTCTTTCATGACACCACCCTTTCCTGCATTCTTTAATCCGCGGTAGCTAAGCAACAGTGGTTCAATGTGGTCGGCAGAAAAAGAAAACATTCGAACTCCTATTTTGAAATTTTAAAGACTGACCATTGAAGATCAATTTTACTATTCCTTCTGCAGAAATTCTTTCCCACTCTAATGTAACATGCATAAAAACACATCTGAACGCTGAACGCAGCCCTGTGTGTTCTGTAGTTGGGCCGCTACACTGGAGATGGCTACCTGTTCCTGGGTCCCCTGGGGAGCACTGGGGAGGACACCCACTGTGTGGTGGACGACAGGGTCAGCCATCTGCCCCAGCTCATCAACTGTGAGAAAGTCTCCAGCCTTCGCCAGAAAACCTGGAACTTTGCACAGGTACGTGTCATAACTTCAAGAGAAAGCACTGTAGAGTCTCTTTGGCAGTTCAACTTTCTGATAGAGCAGTGTTCCTACATTTACAGCATTTCGCTGATGCTTTTATCCAAAACAACTTACAATCATATCTGAATACAACTTCAGCAATTGAAGGTTAAGGGCCTAGCTCAGGGGCCCAACAGTGGCAACTTTTTGGCCTAAGATGTTAGCACTATTACGGAGTTTCACAACGTCAACATGGAAGTCTGTCCCTTCCTGCTACTCCAGGTTATCTCCTGTCTCTCTTTTATTTGCTCCTGTGTAATCTGTCTAATCTCTCCTTCTTTCCTAATGACTAGTTGGTCCATGTCATCATCTTTCTTCTTGATAATTGGATCTTTTGCCTTTAATATTTATTGCTTACTTTGTTCTTGTTGTGCTTCCTCTGGTAGAGGAGGATGAGGTCCTCATGGTCTTGGTTCCACTGGAGGATTCTTCCTCTTACTTTAAGGGACATTTTCCTTGCCAGTGTTGCCTCTGGTGTGACCTGCACGTCAGTAAAGCTGCTCTGTTCTAACACGCTTGTTGTAAAAGGTGCCATACAAACACATTTTAATTTAATTTAAATTCATTTAACTGACTAAACGTGACCCTGGAGCTTTGTTTAAAGTTGCAGATTTCTGTAGGATGTGATGAAACCGTGGCATATGGCTGATTTGCAGCCCTGTTACATCCGACTAGTTTTGCACTGGGGAGCCATTTACAAATGAGTCTAAATCACTGCTTGAATGCGGAAGGAAGACGAAAAATCTTTCAAGAAAGAGGACCTTTACCCTATTTTATCTATCCAGGTGATACTGAGGGACCAGAGTCTGCACCAGGTGTGTTAGGTATGGGTTAGAGGTGACCTCTTCAGGAGGGTCAGTGTTTGTGATGTAAGCATTTTGGACTGTACTGATGAGACTCTCCTAACTCGCAGAACGAATCAATCATGAACCGGGCCACAGGACGCTGTCTGGAGGTGGTGCAGGCCAGCGTCTACTTCGGCTACACACTGGTTCTGCGGCCTTGCACAGGTCAACGGTGGAACATCAGGAACACTATGCAACAGCGTCAGGGGCCATGAGGTAGCCCAGCGCCACCAGGCCACCACCCAGAAAGATGCTGCGACAGTCTAGATCACTTTAAAGCATGACCGCCGTTTGGGGATCGCTGCTTTGCTTTGTGTGCTGGACTCCAGCAGAGCAGACCTGATCCAGACCTGACCCAGCGTGAGTTTGGTCTTAACACATGAGCAATCCACCCTGAACCATGGGAGAAGGCACCATATTCTAATGGTATCTGGCCCACTTCTATCAAGAGAGAGGTTCTTGCTTTCTGACACCCAAACAAGCCTTTGGGATCATCAGAGAGTGTGGACAGCTTACTGCTGATACCACTACACTTGCAAACTTCACATGTGGGGCAAAGATTGCATAATTCAAAGAAGAGTGTCACTAAAGAAATAAAGTTTGCTCCATACAGTACACTCACATAACTGGTTCCAGGAGGCTACAGAGTGCAATACATGTTTCACAAATTCAGGCATAGGAACATTTAATGACAGCAATGCTTTTCAAACTAAAAGTCTTCCATAGGCAAGTCACACAGTGCAGTGTGAATTCTTTTTTGTTCTTTTTTCAGTATAAGGAATTTAGATATTGAGTCAATTTTGGAATACATTAGACTCTTTGTTATCAATTTCTGTGTTAAATTATTCATCATTCATTCTCATTTATTATGGTGAACATATATATGAATTAAGAAGATTCCAGGTGACAAACCACAGTGTACTGTAGTAAGAGATGTAGAGATATTCAAAATTGTAGTAAAGTACACAGTTTCCAGAGAAACCGAACTTTCTGGAGGAATGGGTGATGGCAACTGATTCTGTTGTGTGTTATATTAGTGGTCGTGTTTGTGGTTATTTTAGTGGTTGTGTAAATGTACATTAGCAAATCTAGTGTGGTTGCAGGCTACAGTACACAGTTATTATCGGAACGGTCATTTATCTCACACTTGACATGCATGTCTTTGATGTTTTTGTCTCATCTGGAGATTAGTGGAGAATCCTTAGGGATGCGGTCTCTGCATGATCCTGGAGGATTCTGATGTGTTTCAGTATAATATCAGCTGCTGTTTTATTTGTAGGATGATAATTCAGCACCAAATGAATTCTTGTAGTCCGAACGGCAGACTGTTTACAGATCAGTGCGTCTACTCACTGAACAGGTAAAACACTAGCAAAGGTGTCATCTACGACTTCCTCAGGACACCCATATTCACATATTTCCATGCTTTTCTCGTGGAATCTATATTCTCTCTGCAAATGTGCTTAAGTCTTAGTAGCTGTGAGGAAGGGACGGCTCTCTCTCTCCCTCTCTCTCTCTGGGGAAACTCTGTGTACTTCACTGTAATTTTGATGTATGGGTAGATTCAGAGAGGGGACCTTTTGAACCTGTCTACTTTTTCTGACATAAGCTGGTTTCACTTCCTAGAACTTCAGAAGCAGTTTGCCTCTCTGAAACATCCTGTCTCTTTTGAAACCTTGTCTACTGAAATTAACTACCTCAGTATACTGTGTGTGTGTGTGTGTGTGTGTGTGTGTGTGTATACACACACACACACACACACACACACACACACACACACACACACACACACACACACACAACTTGAATATATTTAATTTTAGGTTAATGTGAATGGTAAGGAAAGTAGTTATGTTAGTGATTAATATTTTTACTTTGTCCACTCATCTGACTGCACTCCGTGGCATGACCTGTTGATATGCACATGGCAAAAGATTCCACAACACACATCCTGAAGGATATGCCTTGCTCATTTCTTTAGGCCTCTCAAGAAGAACACACCGTCAGGTTTAGGGCGAACAGAGGCGGAGTCAAAGGCAGTATAACGGACGCAGTTTAAAAGAGAACAGGGGCAATCCAAAGACGAAGGTAATGTCACAAAGAGTAGTCAACAAATCCAACAGTAGTAAATCCAAGATACAGGCAGACTAACATAACCAGGGAGACAAAGACAACCACGTCTCAGAAACGTAAGACAGGTAGACGATACTTCGTGAGGACTGATAGAACTCACAGGGTTTATATACAAGGAAAAAAATCAGGACCAACAAGACACAGGTGATACAAAAGCAGGTGGCAATACTAACACGAGGACGGAACAGAATGAAACCAAAACAAGGAAGCATGAGGAAACAAAACAGGTAGTGTCGCCGGGGGAACCGTGACAGAGGCAAACTGATGTTAGGGTATATCATGATATATTGTGAAATATATTTTGGAATTTTAGAGTGTCATAAGATGTGTAAATGACTCATGTACTGCAAAGCGCTGTTCCAGATGTTTAATGCTTTTGCTCATGTCCAGATGACTTGGTGATGGAAACTCCACAGACGTCTTCCATTTTAAATCCTCTGCTTTGAATAAAATGATAAACCAAATTTCTGTTGTAGGCTATGTACATAGATAATTACCTATTTTTGCTCCAGTGCTGCAAGCATCATTAAATCAAAGAAACATAAATTAGGCTGACCATGAGTCAGCAAGTGTTTCCAAAACATTTTTATAAAACTCTTTTTGTTTACTTTAGGATATCCTCTGGAGAATATGACCTTATTTGGATTTGTTTCTGAATTCCACAAATTCTAACACCTCTTGGGTTCTGTAAGGTTGGACTGTGACAGTCGGCGTCATGCAGCGAGATCTTGGTCACGAGTAATTAATGGTGCGAAGGCAACGTGGTGTCCTCGAGCAGTCCATGTCACGCAGTAGCAGCTGAGTGCACGCGCACAACAGCATTCAGTGACGCTGCGCACGAGCTCAGCCTAAAGGCCATCGGCCGCTCGTCACAGAGAAGCCACACAGCAGCTTGAGTGCATACTAACGCTCATTCTTCAATCACAAATTAACGGAAGTTTTCACTTTAGAACTGCAGTTACATAGTGTGCAATAGGCCACTGCACAATTCCTGTTTCTTGCAAACGCGATGAAATAAAGACTGTAGCCTTTAGGACTAATTTAGGAACACACACTACACGATGATAAACTCACTGCACTATGATATGTCTGAAGATTATTTATATAGTAGGAAGAGTCAATCTGAGGGTCTGTACCAAATCACCCCATATGATTGCTTCACTGGCTATTATTACCATGGTGATGGACACTTAAACTGGGTTCAAAATGTAGCCTATGTGAGTAAGTGTGATGTAATTCCTCCATGTGTGCATTAGACGGAGATACTCGTTGCTCTTTTCTTGTCTTTGAGAAGTGATGTACTAAGACCATGACAGTTCTACTGCAGGATTGTTCAATACAAACCCAACATTGGGTATTTGCTGCTTGTCCAAAATCATGGCTTCCTAAATAGGAGAAAACAACAGGAGCAGCAAAAACAACGAAGAGATACTAGTGCCACGCTGGACGTACTGGTGCCACGCTGGACGTACTGGTGCCAAGATGGAGGTACTGGTACCAAGCTGGCTGTACTGGTGCCACGCTGGCCGTACTGGTGCCACGCTGGCCGTACTGGTGCCACGCTGGACGTACTGGTGCCACGCTGGACGTACTGGTGCCACGCTGGACGTACTGGTGCCAAGATGGAGGTACTAGTACCAAGCTGGCCGTACTGGTGCCAAGCTGGATGTACTGGTGCCAAGCTGGACGTACTAGTGTCATGCTGGATGTACTAGTGCCATGCTGGACGTACTAGTGCAAGACCGGACATACTAGAGCCAGGCCGGACTTACTAGCGTCATGCCTGATGTACTACAGTCACGCTGGACATACTAGTACCAAGCTGGCCATACTGGTGCCAGACTGCCTTTGCCAATAATAATACTAATTTCTGGGAAAGAAAGTCAACCTCCTAGTCAAATCTTTGTGTCCGCATGATCACCGTTTCATGATTGGTCACATGTAGCATAAGTGAGATGAACAGGATGTTTAAAAGGTAGATTTGAAAGTAATAAGATGACCTCCAGTCTACACGTCCGTTTACAACTGACATTCTTAAAATATGAAATGAAATGTAAACAAACTTTAAACATGGTTTACATGTCACTTTTTAAATGAGGGGTATTTCCACTTCTGTTGCAAAAAAAGCATTCTAGACAATTTTCAGAACAACACTAATTTACAGAATGTGCACAGAAAGGGAACAAGAGGAAGGGAAACATTGTAATGGACACTATAAAAATCTTTTATTGCGTAAATGTTATGCATTTATACTATACAGGTTTAATATTTACAGTACCAGCTAGAGCATCTTATAACAATTTGTGTCATCTCTATGACAGATATTTTGCATGCAAACATCGGTTGGGGTATCTGTGTGTACGAGCTCTGTGTATATAAGAGAGAGAGAATTTTGGTAAGTATAATAATTCCAGAAATGTACTTACAAAGAAGTCATTGAACCACAAACTGCTACTCCACAAACATAACATATTTCCCTTGGGATCTCATCACATTCTGTTATTATTATTATTATTATTATTATTATTATTATTATTATTTAGAAGGTTTGGTTCAGTTTTTCATCTTGACTTTTAATAATCCAGTTATAAATGCCTGCAAACTCACTACACTTTTGGACCTCATTCATCAACAAATGAAAACTGAAGAAAAATATCATTAATTTTGTGTTAATTAAAATATTCTACTTGTGCAAACACATATATTACAGTGCCATGTTTCCTCTCCCGTGGTCTTTATATAATCAAATGCTACAAGCTAATGTTATAATCCAGTGTAGACACAGACAACATGAGGGCCATGATCATAAATAACAATCAGTTCATGCATCCAGCACCAGGTGGAGCCAGTGTACAGGTGTGGATTCTGAATTCTGCCTCTCCCGTTCTCAATACATGAGGATCAGCATTTCAGTGCAAAAGAGTAAGTGTGTCTCTCTCCACTCAAATGACAGTTCTCACTGTTTAAGGAGTAGAAAACTAACTAATATGGCTTTAGTCAGACGGAGTCAGACTGCAGAGGGAGCCGAGAGCTGGCAAACAGGTTTGGGGTACCGCAACCCCGTCCACACCTGCAGACGTGTGCAGAAGGTCCCAGCGTGTTGACTGTCATGCATGTACACAGATTGCCTAATACAGGAGAGCACAGGGGACTGGTATTTACGCAGCTCTACGCGATCACATGCATCTGACAAAAAAGCAGAAACAGCAAGGTGAGAAAAATGGCATGGGATTCTTGTACAGGAGCCAAGAGCAGAGTGAACACTCGTCAAATGGCAAACCAGCTGAGCTCCATCAAGCCAAGAGCAGGTCTGTCCATCTCCCTGGATGCTGACGATACACGGGAGCGGAACGCCGCCAAATACGCGCGGCCCGTAGAAAGGTCACTGAAAAACCAGACAAACGGAGGTCATGTGCAGCTGGATAAGACGCGGACGTTAGTGCACACTAGTGCGCTGATGACCTCCTAAGGTCACTGAGATGGTTGCTGTGGTTTGCTGTGCAGAAGGAGAGGGAAAGGGGGTCATCCCCCCCCATAGCTCAGAAGGTGGCGCGGAGACTCTCTGATCTGTAGGCATGGAGGGATGAAGTGAAAACCACTGCAGTGTCCAGACTAAGAGCTAAAGACCTTCACACAGACCTTTCCATCAGGGCAGTCCCAGCTACCTCGGCTGTAGGAGCTCCTAATGCCCGAGTCTTAAACACAACACTACTGTATGAGCACTGAGTTGTGTGCTACAGTATGAACGCTATAGTATCCTCACTAAAGTACACACTACGAAATGAACACTAGTATTCATACTATCACCAAAAAACTGCTCTCTTCTGCCTAAAAGACATAAAAGACATAAAGGACAAAGAGTTAGAATGATGACGAGGCATCTTCAACATACTGGGGGGACAGAAACCTGCATCAGTAATGAGTTGGGACATTTGGGACAGAGCGGCTCCCCCAGCAGGCTCTGGGTCAGACTCCTCCAGCGGGCTCTGGGTCAGACAGAGCGGCTTTCTTCTATGCTATGCCGGGCAGGCGAGGAGCTCCTGGTTACTCCTTCCCTGTGGAGCAGTTCTTTGTCGGGGACCTGAGCCTTGCCAGAGGCAGCGAGGTGTTTTCTGACTCCCGTCCAGTTATTGCGTGTGGGGAGCCGTGGGTGGCGCAGGAGAGGGGTGGGACATGGTACGAAACACGAGCCCTTTGAAGTCCCTGCTAGTGAGGTGGAGAGGGGGCTGGGCGAAACAGCACCCCCTGCTGGCTGTCACTCAAGACAACAAGGTTAAAACAACAGAGCAGGAGGAAGAGACTCCCCTGCTCTCAGCAAGGTGTTTGGTTTCCTTCGATTGGAGGTCGTTGCGAGTTTTATCTGCGTCTTCTTAGGCAAGAAAGAAATGACGTCACTGATGGACATGCACATGCAGGCTCCGCCCCCTGCCCCACTCACAGTGGTGCCACTACTCCATGCCGTTACGCAGCATCTGATTGGCTGCGATGAGCATGACACTGATGATGAAGGCCATGGCGAAAGCACAGATGAGGCTCTTGCGCACACACGTCTGTCGGTTTTTCTTTTTAGGATGGACTGGAGTGGAAGAGAGGACACGCACGCACGCACGCACACACACACACACACACACACACACACACACACACACACACACACAGATACAAATAGAGAACATTTACTTGTGTGCCAGCAGAATCCTTAGCTGCAAAGGCCACTAACATTCTGCGGAAATGATCACAAAACAAAAGGCATCGCAGGTTCAAGGTCACGTCTGTGTTAGTCGCAGGCACAACATACGACTCCATGAACTCTGCCCTGTCAGAGTTCATGGGTCACATGATCTCTGTGGGTTTGTACACATCAGGGTGGAGGCAGAATGTGGTAACGGAGCACACCTGGGCCGCCTGCGGCTTCACTGGCCCTTGCCATGGTGCTGTGTAGGGCAGGCCACTAGGTGCCTCACGAGGACAGAGACACAGATTGTATGCGACCTTCACCCCTGTGATGCTCCCCATCAACTCCAGTGAGTCTCTCCGCCTGCAGCCATACCATGGCCTGCTTACCACGGATGTGCAAGTGTGTATGAGCACACCGTTACCTGTGTCTATGTGGCTACCTGTGTGAGTGTATGAGCAGTTACATGTGTGTGTTTGTGTGTGTGCACCTGTATATGAGCACACTGTTACCTGTGTGTATGTGCGTACCTGTGTGAGTGTGTGTGTGTATGAGCATTTACATTTGTGTGTTTGTGTGTGCGCACCTGTATATGAGCACACTGTTACCTGTATGAGGCTACCTGTGTGAGTGTGTGTATGAGCATTTACATGTGTGTGTGTGCATGTATATGAGCACAGTTACCTGTGTGTATGTGTGTGTGAGCACATATCTGTTTGTATGTGTGTGTTAGTGTATGTACGAGGATGTACCCATACTGTGTTTTTCTATATGTGTATGTGCACGTACCTGTGTGTTTGTGTGTGTGTGTGTATACAAGCATGTACCTGTGTGTATGTGTGTGAGCACATACCTGTGTGTATGTGTATTAGCACATATTTGTGTGTGTGTGTGTGCATATGAATAACAGAAGTTGCCTAACTACATTAACACACAACTTTCTACTTTACATGTAGCTATTACTGATACACAGTTTAATAACTTTAATATATTTATAGCCCATTAATACAGAGATAAGTATGATTATGCAAATGAGTCTTAATTAAGCCCTTCAACACTATTCTTGAAAATATTAGAATGTACCTGTGTGGTGTAATGTTTATATTTTATGTCCCTGCATTATGACCACACCCATAAATTTATATATATTTACTGTGGAAAACAACGTGAACACAGCCACTGTAATTAGAAGCTTTGGTTCTGTGGTTTCAGCTGTGGTTTAACTGTGGTTTAGCTGTGTTTCAATGGTGGTTTCAGCTGTGGTTTAACTGTGGTCAGTTGTGGTTCTGCTGTGGTTTAACTGTGGTTTGGCTGTGGTTTAACTGTGGATCGGCTGCGGTTCCGGCTGTGGTTTGACTGCGGTTCGGCTGTGGTTTGACTGCGGTTCGGCTGTGGTTTAACTGTGGTTTAACTGTGGTTCGGCTGTGGTTCAGCTGTGGTTCGGCTGTGGTTCGGCTGTGGTTTAACTGGTTTAACTGTGGTTTAACTGTGGCTGTGGTTTAACAGTGGTTTAACTGTGGTTCAGCTGTGGTTTAACTGTGGTTTGTCTGTGGTTCGGCTGTGGTTTGGCTGTGGTTCCAGCTGAGGTTTAACTGTGGTTCGGCTGTGGTTTAACTGTGGTTCGGCTGTAATTCCAGCTGTGGTTTAACTGTGGTTCGGCTGTGGCTGTGGTTTAACTGTGGTTCGGCTGTGGTTTAACTGTAGTTCGGCTGTGGTTTAACTGTAGTTCGGCTGTGGTCACAGTGCGGAGACACTGCCCTCTCCGCTCAGGCTACTATGGGGAGTGACTGATGGTGACGTAGCAGTTCCTGCAAACTTTGAGTCACAGGCGTGTTGAGAACTGGTGAGCACAAGGCTGTTAAGGACGGACGTCCCTCACCTGTCTGACACCTGCTATGGTCACCTCCTGAGGACCGCACAAAAACAGCATTACATATGTTTACCTCCTCGGCTAGTGTCCACTGGTCAGAGTAAAACCTTCCTATGGTTTCTGGCATGTTATGAGTTTCAGGCTGATAACCTTGAGTACAATTCATCAAGTGAAAACTTTAAATGCAAAATGTACTTGGTCCCCAAGTTATACTTAAGGTAAGGATATACCTCCATCTTGACACAACCGGCCCTGTGAGGGTGGGACGGACTCCCACTCCAATATGTAAAGCAGTGGGTCACCTAGAGAAGCCACACCCACTTCTTTAATTCCCTCCTCCTGCTTACATTATGCATAAATATCCCAAAAAGATTCAGCTTTCACATATAGTCCTTTGACCACAGAGGCTTTGAATGTGCATATTTGCCCTATCTATCAAATAGTTTCTGCATATTCATGAGGAGGCGTAGTCACTAGGTGGAACTCTTGCAAATGATATGAGATCTGTCATTGCAAACAAAGCCCAGAAGCACACTGTCCTTCATGACAGGAAATCATGGGAAGCACTGTGACTATTTAGTCCACATGATGCCATTAACATGTGACCTCATTTTAGAGCACTTGGAATGGGTTCATTTAAATGCTCCATTATAAAACGGCTGAAATGAATGGATTTATTGAAATATACTGTGATTAAAGGGTTTATTAAATACTCTGTTTTGCAGTTGATCAGATTTTGACATTTGACAGGCTGCATGATTTTAACTTTGGTTTTCCTCTTCAGGTAAACTGCTGAATTACGTAGTGCTTTAAATTAGTTCCATCATCTGAATGGAATACAGATCTGAAAGATGTCAAAGTCCATTTGATGTTTGACTACAAATGTGAGGTTTTTTTGCCTCTCCATACAAACCCACTTCCAATGGCCTTTGGAATTTTCTTTGAGGGTATCTGGTAATCGCAAGCACTGCAAAGTATAGAAACACTATGGAATATGCACACACACACAAATACACCTGCACGCAGACACGCACCTGCATGCACACACGCAGATACACCCCTGCATGTAGACACACCTGCACACAGACACACACCTGCATGGAGACGCACCTGCATGCAGACACACCTACACACAGACACACACCTGCATGCACACACGCAGATACACCCCTGCAAGTAGACACACCTACACGCAGACACACCCCTGCATGTAGACACACACACACACATCTGCACATAGACACACACACACCTGCAGTCAGGACCATTGGACTCACCTCCTTCAAACTCGGTCTGGCAGTTGTCTGCGTTCTCGTTGAGGCTCTCCTCCTCATTGATGATAATGTTTTCTATGTCCTTCATCGTGAGGTGGTCACGGAAGGCATGGAAGAGGATGTGCTTCAGCTCCTCCAGGGTCATCCGCTGCATGTCGAACTGCACCACACACAGAGGAGCCTCGTCAGGAAACGGAGACGTCACCATGAGAAAACCACCAATCCATCTCTGTACACACAGCTGGAGATTAAAAGGTGGTTTTGTAATCAGGGGAATCTTGTGATTCAATGTCCTTCAGTACCTTTTTTCAGAACCTGTTGTCTAGATTAAATAAAATTAAATAAACAGAGACCCACTTTTTTTTTTCCACGCTCTGTGTCCTCTGATCTCTGCGTACGTTCTATCAAAGGTCCCCTTAACTCCTACTGTTTCACAAAGTTCGCTGAAAATAACCGTATTGCTCCTTGGACAAATCTGATCGTTGTGCAGTTATGCACTTAAGAAGTTTAGCCTAATCTCATGCTGCAATATGTTTACTTCACATCTTCACCTGATTGAAAATCTCACAGCTCAAACCTCACAGCTGTGGTCTGTGTCATTGCATCCGACAAGGGGAGAAACCTGGACCATCTGTGCACTTCCTGCTAATATGTTCAATGGTCTGCATTTTTTGCGACCTGTAAGAGAAGCATGTTAATGATATTAACTTATTCAGCGTGGTGTCGTCCATCACATGGATCGATGTCTCAGGGCCAGGTAATTCCCTTTCCAGTAGATCAGTGTGACCGATTATTAACAGAGCTGTCAGGCTAAAGGCTCGGAGAGGCAGCGTGTCACTACATCTCTTAAGAGGTAAGTGAATCTTGAAACAGAGAAACCTACATTCCACTTCCCCTCTTTCAGTTTCCAGAAAATTTGGGACATGGAGATTCAGTTTCTAATTTTAGTGCTCTAAAGAGAAAGCACTGCTAGACCAAGCTGTGGTTTTATCAGACTCATAATGAAACACAACAGGAGATTACAATAGCTGACAGGCTAATACATCTGACAACCTCTAAACTATTACAGGCACAGTATGCACACTGCCACTGTAATGTTTAATTTTACTGGATTTCTGAAAGCCAGTAAGGACGAGGGGTTCTACCACCATATCTGAGGGGACTTTGGTTATACCACCTACAGTGTGCGTGAGGGTGACTTTGTATATTACTTCAAGCGGGCGTCTTGGCATCATGGTTTCACATTGGCAGCATTGGTGCCTGTAGTTTCCCGCTTCACTAGAGCCAGTGGTGGCTCAGTGGGTAAGTTACTGGATTAGTAATCAGAAGGTTGTCAGCTCAAGTTCCACCACTGCCAGGATTCCGCTGAACAAAGCCTTAACCCTCAAGTTGCGTTCAAGTCTTTTTTTGGATAAAACATCGGCTAAATGCCGTAAATGTCAAATTTGCTCCTGTGAGCAGGCAGAAAGCACCTTGATCTGGCTGAAGAGCAGATGTTTCCCAGCTGGGATCATCAGATATGCAGGAATCAGAATGGACTTGCACACACACAGATAGGAAATGACGGTTATGTGGTAGCCCACTGGTTAAGGTACATGACTAGTAATAAGAAAGTTTCTGGTTCAAGTGCCCCTGCTACCAGCTTGCCACTGTTGGACCCCTGAGCATGACCCTTAACCCTCAATTACTCAAGTTGGGTTCAGCTATGATTGTAAGTTGCTTTGGATAAAAGTGTCAGCTACATGTAAATGTTATATTACACAAATAGACAAACAGGAAATTCAAAAACAAAGAGCAAATTTGCAGCAGAGCAGGCGATGACAAAAGCTAATAAATCTAATGGAGAAGACTAAAGTAAACAAAACAGAATTGCTAGAATGGATAAGAGTACAAGAACAGGATCTATTACATAGAGATACAAATGAAGAATTAAACAAGAGAGACGTCATACTGAAGGTGTGCACTGGCACTTTGAATCATTTCTAGGGCCTGAAAAGAAATCCGCCATTAAACAGGCAGACAAGGACTTGGCCAGTTGGGTTAAAGTGCTTTAAAGTGCCTCACAGCTTGAGCAGTTGGTCCCTCCACCCGCGTGAGATGAGTCTAGAAGGATTAAAATATCAGGCTGAAAATTACAATCAGTTTTAGTTCATCAGCCAGACAGAGGCGTCTCTTCGCTACGTAGGACCTCCTCTATATCCTGCTTGGGTTTCTTTCTGGGAAAACTCCCTCTACAGACTCACTGTTTCAAATTTTGATGGGTCAAAAGCAGATCAGAACGAATCCTACAGAACGAGAGGTTCAGCTGTGGTTCGCCTGTGTCCAGCAGCCTGGCCATTCATGACAAGGGCTGGGAGTGTTTTGGGTTTTTAGACGTGAACTAAATGACAACTCACTGTTGTCTCATCACTCGACTGCTTTAGTGCACCGCACAGCGGGCATGACTCTCTCTCACTCAGTGTCTTCCCCATGAGAGAGAAAATTCCATTTTATGTACAGTCTTATACATCGTCTTCTCTGAAAAGTAAATTGCATTTATATGACTGGAAAAGAGTCATAATAACCTTTAGGACTGAACAGCAGTAATGTATGTGTGTGTGTGTGTGTGTGTGTGTGTGTGAGTCCTGATGTGTGTGAGAGAACTGCAATCTGAGGGCAGTGGGGCAGAATGGTCCATGATCTTTTCTCTGCTTCTTTGTTTTAACCTTTGGAGTACAGAGGCATAGGTGAGCTGTACCATGTCCAGAATCACTCCATCCTGGAGTTCAATAAATGCAGAGCTTGGAACTGGACAGTTCCACACCTCCCTGTGTTCCAGCACACTGCACCAGTGCTCCCACTCCTCCCTGTGTTCCAGCACACTGATCCAGTATTCCTACACCTCCCTGTGTTCCAGCACACTGATCCAGTATTCCTACACCTCCCTGTGTTCGAGCACACTGGTCCAGTGCTCCTACTCCTCCCTGTGTTCCAGCACACTGATCCAGTACTCCCACACCTCCCTGTGTTCCAGCACACTGATCCAGTGCTCCTACTCCTCCCTGTGTTCCAGCACACTGATCCAGTACTCCCACACCTCCCTGTGTTCCAGCACACTGATCCAGTGCTCCCACACCTCCCTGTGTTCCAGCACACTGATCCAGTGCTCCCACACCTCCCTGTGTTCCAGCACACTGATCCAGTGCTCCCACACCTCCCTGTGTTCCAGCACACTGATCCAGTGCTCCCACACCTCCCTGTGTTCCAGCACACTGATCCAGTGCTCCCACACCGCCCTGTGTTCCAGCACACTGCACCAGTGCTCCCACACCTCCCTGTGTTCCAGCACACTGCACCAGTGCTCCCACTCCTCCCTGTGTTCCAGCACACTGATCCAGTATTCCTACACCTCCCTGTGTTCCAGCACACTGATCCAGTATTCCTACACCTCCCTGTGTTCGAGCACACTGGTCCAGTGCTCCTACTCCTCCCTGTGTTCCAGCACACTGATCCAGTACTCCCACACCTCCCTGTGTTCCAGCACACTGATCCAGTGCTCCTACTCCTCCCTGTGTTCCAGCACACTGATCCAGTACTCCCACACCTCCCTGTGTTCCAGCACACTGATCCAGTGCTCCCACACCTCCCTGTGTTCCAGCACACTGATCCAGTGCTCCTACTCCTCCCTGTGTTCCAGCACACTAATCCAGTATTCCTACACCTCCCTGTGTTCCAGCACACTGATCCAGTATTCCTACACCTCCCTGTGTTCCAGCACACTGATCCAGTGCTCCTACTCCTCCCTGTGTTCCAGCACACTGATCCAGTATTCCTACACCTCCCTGTGTTCCAGCACACTGATCCAGTGCTCCTACTCCTCCCTGTGTTCCAGCACACTAATCCAGTATTCCTACACCTCCCTGTGTTCCAGCACACTGATCCAGTATTCCTACACCTCCCTGTGTTCCAGCACACTGATCCAGTGCTCCTACTCCTCCCTGTGTTCCAGCACACTGATCCAGTATTCCTACACCTCCCTGTGTTCCAGCACACTGATCCAGTGCTCCCACACCTCCCTGTGTTCCAGCACACTGATCCAGTGCTCCTACACCTCCCTGTGTTCCAGCACACTGATCCAGTGCTCCCACACCTCCCTGTGTTCCAGCACACTGATCCAGTGCTCCCACACCTCCCTGTGTTCCAGCACACTGATCCAGTATTCCTACACCTCCCTGTGTTCCAGCACACTGATCCAGTGCTCCTACTCCTCCCTGTGTTCCAGCACACTAATCCAGTATTCCTACACCTCCCTGTGTTCCAGCACACTGATCCAGTGCTCCTACTCCTCCCTGTGTTCCAGCACACTGATCCAGTATTCCTACACCTCCCTGTGTTCCAGCACACTGCACCAGTGCTCCTACTCCTCCCTGTGTTCCAGCACACTGATCCAGTGCTCCTACTCCTCCCTGTGTTCCAGCACACTGATCCAGTATTCCTACACCTCCCTGTGTTCCAGCACACTGATCCAGTACTCCCACACCTCCCTGTGCCTGAGCAGTCAGAGGAAATCCACATCTACTACAGCAAAACTGACATCTGCCATTGGCTGGTGCCTGCACACACTGACGCACACACTCACCATCACACACCCCACATCACAATATTGCCACCTCCTGCGTAAAGCAGTGTAACTTCTGATAACTTCTGGATGTCACTCACTATATGCCTACTGAGCGCAGTATAAATCTGGTGTTAAAGAAAAAAACTCAACTTCTAAACTTGTATTACATATGTAAAACACCCTGTCAATGCCTCTCTCTGACATGTGTTTTACATGTAAATACAATCAGCTGACATCAGCACTAGCATTGATGGATGGCAAAGCGACCCGACGTAAAAGAGATTTACGATGGTTGTCCTCCGGGGATGAATGTCCTGTGATGGCGGCCTAGCTCTGTGCGCTGAACTTAGGGCATATGCATATTGAGCTGTATTGAGCTACTCCCAAATACAGCGCTAGCATTGTATTGACACATGCACCTCACGCTGTGCACCAGTCGGCTTCGTGTCGATTACCAGCATGCTAATGCGATCTGTCTTGTTGTCACGGTGCCCTGAAGCTGTGGCCAATAGAATCTGTCCTGTCGTCACGGTGCACTGAAACTGTGTCCAATCACTGCCCAGCCTGACTGCATTTAATCATCATCATTTAATATGAGCATATGTGTGAGAGGGCGTGAGTAACAAAATTAATGAGTAAATAAAATAAAAAAGATTCTTCAAATGTGAATGCATCTGAAATCTTCATTTTGTTGTAAGTGCCCATTTGCCACTCCTTACTACATAAATGAATACCAGCCCATCGCACAGATGCCCTGAACACGTGGCCTGATTCCACATTCATCTGACAAGCACACTATGCCATATATCACCATTCTGTGTGGTCCAGTTTCCCAGCACAGAGCAGCTTCACTGTGTCCTTAAACATCCACAAAGCCCTTTCATCATCCGCACACGCCCCAAGTCCCACTCAGAAGATCTTCACGGCTTTTTGTTTATTTATTTATTCTTGGCCTCTATGGTGGGCCCACTGATACATCACTACACTAGTAATGATGATTGCCCAGAAAGCTTGAACCATGACTGACGTTTCGCAGTACACGGAGTGACAGAAATATGAAGCAGCACGGAGCATCTGAAGACACACACACACACACACACACACACACACACACACACACACACACAGTTCTCTGGGCCATCGTGTAACTCAGGGTCCTATGAGACACACAACTTTCCTATTTCCAGAAGCCATTTAGCAGGTCATCTTGCGTCACGGCTCTTCCAGTAATACCATGAGCAACCAACTGGAAACAGGATTAAAAGAGCCATGCCGTGCGGAATTCTGATAACATTCCCACATACTAGTGTGAGTGCTGCTTTTCAGATAAACTGCTGACAGGAATATACCACCACTGTGTAGTGACAGAAATGTACCATCATTGTGTAGTGACAAGAATTTACCACCACTGTATAATGACAGGAATGTACCACAACTGCGTAGTTTTTGAAATCCATAATTTAAGTCATTGGGTATTATACCCATTATTTGTCTCAGAGTGGTCGTCATAGCGACAGCTCCTTCAGTTGTGCCGTTGTCTCTGTACAACAGATACAGAACAGCATTCTGCTATTTCAGTCCTGGTGCACTAGAGCACTGCACAGCCTAAGGAGAGCCTCAGAAGACAGGCAGGGGTTGACAGGCACTTGCGATACCTGGTACAGAGAGTTCACTCTGGGGTCATAGAGAGCCACGGCACTCAAGAGCTTAATGCTTCCAGTGCCATCACATACCTGAGTCAGCACTGTAATGGTTTGGTAATTACCTTTTGAGCTCAAGTGCATTAATGTCCTAATTTGAGCTCAATCAGTACTATGGTATGGAGGCTACATGTGGATAAATGTGTACACACAAATTAACATTACAATGAACTCCTGAATCCACTGAACAGTCTACCAGCATGTGTCACAGAGGAAATTTTTTTTAAAGGAAATAAAAATGCATGTCTGGTAAATTTATGGACCAGGAGCATTTTAATCTGATGGAGTTCCCCTTGAAAATGAGCATGATATGAAGGAGAGTTATGAAGTGCCAGGCTGCAGTGCTAAGCCCTGACTCCCAGTGCAAGGATAGGAGCGATTCATACGTCCTTGTTGTTGAAGCAGCAGCTCCGCTGTATCGATCAGAATCTCTCAACAGCCTATCCGTTACACTGCTCCACTGCCCCCTCCATCCAAGATAATTTATGGCTCCATTATCCAAGCTCACCAACATGTCAAGGAGCAGCATGCTGATGAAGGGGAGGAGCACCAGCATAACCAAGACGTAAAAGGAAAGGACAGAAGGAGTTGACGTGTGATTGGACAGCCAGAAATCCGATTGGATTGCCAGGGATCTGACTGGATAGCCAATATCTCGAGCCGTGAGGCTGCTGTCCCAGCAGACCGCAGAGGGGAACACTTGGGAAATGGACCATAGCCACAATTGCTGGGATCAAATCCATCCATTCACTTGTATCTCACTATGGAATGCCAAAAGGGCAAAAACACACCACACAAATCAAATGAGTTTTACTTATGACTAGGAGTGAATTACAGAACTGTAGTAAAGACAGAGGGCAGTTATTAATGAATATGTGAAAACATCCTTGAATATGAATATGTGAATGAATATGTGAAAGCTTTCACAGGACAGAATGTGTAGAGAGCCCAGTGTTTGAATTTGTATCTGTATTTGTTGAGGCACAAATTTATTATTTGTATTTATTACTTATATTCATTTCTTATATTGCACTAAATCTGCATAACAGCAATAGCGAACCTGAAACATTTTATATATATATGCGGAAGTGGGTGACATGGAAAAATCCTACCAATGGCTGGAAAAGGCTGGACTGAAAGACAGAAGAACTAATCATGGTAGTAAAGGAACAAGCTCTGAATACAAGATCAATAGAGGCTGGGATGAGACAGGACACCAGACAGGACCCCAGATGCAGGCTGTGTAAAGATGCTCCTGAGACAATCCAGCTCATAACAGCAGGATGGAAGTGATAGATGTAGCAATCCCAGGTGATAGCAACAAGGAACGTGAAAAGCTTGAGAAACTCCAAGGGCTAAAAGAAGAGCTGGAAAACATGTGGAAGGTGAAGGCAACTGTGGTTCCCATGGTCATCAGGAGCACTAGGGGCTGTGACCCCCAAACTGGGAGAATGGATCCAGCAGATCCCAGGAACTGTAATTACTCACCTAGACTCTTCTACAGTATATATGTATGTGTGTGTGTGTGTGTGTGTGTCTTGTTTTTGTTCTCTCTCTCTATTTGAATAAAAGGCCATCCATGCTGGAAAATCGGGGTACAGTTTGAATGAAAGCAAATGAGTGAACAAAACCTGCCAGCTATGGAGGGAACTTAACTAGTAAACAGAGCTAACAGTGGAACTAACTAGCTATAGAGTTTGCTGTCAGCAAACAGCTGAGTAGCATAAAATCTCAATCCTTGTCAAAAGTAGATAAATAAAAATCACCCAAAATGTAGATCTACTACTGCACTTCCAACAAGGCTTAAGTAACAGGGATTCTCATCTTCGAACAAGCTCAGTTGCGTCTGCGTATTCTAAATTGAAATAGTGAAACACCAGCTTCGGCAGGATAAGTAGAAAAAGTGCTAGATTTCTCCAGTGTGTCTGCAAGCATGTGACACACAGGTTTACCGAGCAGTGAGAACAGCATGCAGGTGAACTAGCAAACGCTAGTATTAGCTAGTAACTACACTTCCAGATTTGACGTAGATCAATTTCCTCCTCCAGCTGAAACAAACTCCATATCACATATTACAGGTCCAATATGAAAACCTCACAAGCTATTTGACTTTTCCTTCCTTATTTAGCCCAGGAGAGAAAAGGAGCTCCGAGGTTAACCCAGTGTAATTTGATTTTTTCCTTTAAGGATTAAAGGATATTGAGTTGATGGATTTGTGTGTGGGTCAGTCTAGAATATTCATTTAAATATGGGATAAACGACGTATGAGTATGACTGAGTGAATGATTGGCGTTCAGTGCATCACTCATTTATCCTGATGTTTGATTGGTCTGGCGGAGGGACTAGATGAGACGAGAACATTAGCATGAGGGACAATCTGAGGGACAGGCGGAGAGAGCGAGAAGATAAGCACATTATAAAGTGAAGTTACAGAAGAAGAAGAATTTTTTAGATTTCAGTGATGTTTGGAGAGATTTAAATAATTACACTGTGATCTAAGTGCTGATATTGTTTTCATTTGCGCGAGAACATTCGACGTCTTTGCAGCACTCAGTCTGTATACTGAAATGTTTTGTTTTCTCTATAGCTATCTAGACTGGTACGTGTCATGAATGATTGGATGTAATTCCAGTTTGAAGTTAGATTGATTAGACATTGTCTTTACATGGCTTTTATGTAAATTTAATTGGTGTTGAAGAGGCAACAATAACGTTCATAGCTTATTCACGTCTGGTCTTAGTCATTTGAATATAATTAATAGTCATAAAGTTCGGGTATTGGAGTTCCTACCCCGCTACAATTTCTAATACTACGACCCCCGTAATATTTGTAAAACCATATTATTTGTTACTTTCTGTATATTGAATTCAGATTTGACTCTTATGCAGGAATATGTAAACACAAAATAAAATCTTAAGTTCCTTTGCACCCTGCACATGTGGACTCGGGAGCATAAGTGGCCTTTTAATTAAAACACCAATAATTAACTAATTAATTACAACCATAACAAGTGTAATAATTATAATCTCCTCCCAAAGTGGGTTAAAGACTTTGTAGGCCATTTATTTACAAAAAATTTTAAAAAAAACATAGGATGAAAAACTCACATTTAGAAACATTTCTTTGAACAAACACTTCCACTGCACCACTAACCTACAGCCACTTCAGTAGATTTTTTTTTTTTTATGTTTTAATGTTTTCAGTGGTAATGCAAGTGACAGATTTATACACTGATGAATACACAAATTAAAGTAGGATACAAATGATCAGGAGATTTATCCTTTATCAGAAGATTAAATCTGCTGACTTGGTCTGGCTTGATCTTGTTCAGCACTGACCATGGAGATCATTACCCTCTTAGAAAAGAGTGTAAATTACAGCATGTTATGGAAAACTAATATTTATTATGGATCATCAAAGTATTGAAGAATAAATTATGATGTAAAAAAGTAATATCCTGAATAGTGTGTCAAATTAAAAGTAAATCTTATTTGATCTTCATCAGTCTTTGGCCCTTTTTGCAATAGATACTCATCATATCCATAACGTGCGTCATCCTGCCACTCTCCACGGTGTAGAGATCGAGTGGGTGTGTGAGCTGACACAGCTGTCATTTCAAACGCAGTGCAGACGTGATCGTTGGGGAGGAGTGCTTACTGGGTTTATTCCAGCTCTCCCTCCATGATCTCCATAATCACTTACATTGCTTCCCTACCTGCATGGAGAAAGCCTCCAATGGTCCACCGCTGCCCTGCAGAGCAGAGCTGGCCACACTGCAAATCAACAGGACCTTTCCATCAGAAGCGAGTCACAGTCTGTCTTGTGAAAACTTCACAAGACTAATCTGGCATGGTTTCATTTGCCATACCTATCCAGGCAAATTCTGATCTTCAAAAAATAAGCAAACTTATAATGCAGAGCAATGCAGAACTTCCACACATCATGTGTGCTGTCTCTACAGTGCAGACAAACAGTGCTGAAACTTTAAAGACTCGAGGGCTCCTCCAAGCAACAGAAGTACCTCAACTTACTGCAATGCACAAGATTTTCAAAGTGCATACATTCCAAAGAGCAAGACACTGTCCCATTACGTATGAAAAAACCCGAGTCGTGAGTGGAGGAGGAGGGAGTCTCTTCCTTTTAACTACAAGAGCTGGAGAGATGGAGCCTCCTGCCATACACAGTCCCTTTTGTGATGTTCACTGGATCAGCAATAGATGCACACTGTGTGGTCCACCGCAGATCTGCAGAGAAGCACAGTGAGTGACAGTACAGGTAACCTCCTTAAACAGAGCACAGGACTGTCTTTTTGCTTTAATGTTTCTCCATTTGGAGGAGGGGGAGTTTCTGCCAGTCTGCAGGAGTCCCCCCTCACCGCCCTACTTCCATATCTGATAATTCACCATCCCTTTGGCTCCTGGCATTAATATGCATGTGGTGTCGTTGTCAAGCACCCTGCCTGTGCTACAGACAGCAGCGTGGTGCCAGCCAACGTGTTGACATTCGTACCACCTCATCGGGCACCCAGGTCACATGACGGTGGAGAATCAAAGCTACAGGACTAAAGACACAGTTCAGGTCAGATGCAGTTTTACTTCCACATTCTCATCTTTTTTATGCCTTTATATCTATCTCTGTCTCATACACACACATACAAGATGTTTTCAAGTCCCTAGGATGTGAGCCCAAGTCAAGTTTTAAGTCTCTGTATAAGAGTGTGAGTCAAGTCAGAACTCCCATGAACAACAAAATTTATGAGGTTGCTGGTCACAGAATCGAATGTGCATTCTCACACAGCCAGTGCCTAAACCTAATGTTAAATTTATACTAGTCTGCAAACTAACATTAGCTAACAAGAAAATAGCACTAGGACAATGGAGAATGTACAAAATCTAGAAACTCACTACTGCTTAAAATGATATGGAACGTACTAGGAAAAGTAAGAAAAATTGTAAAAACTGCTGTAGAGAGTGGCAAGTAGTAGAGCAGAAGAGCAGCGAGTAGAGCAGTAAAATAGCGAGTAGTAGAGCAGAAGAGTAGTATATTAGTAGAGCAGTAGAATAGCAAGTAGTATAGTAGTACAGCAGAAGAGAGTAGTATAGTAGTAGAATAGTGAGTAGCAGAGCAGTATAGCAGTATAGTAGTAGAGCAGTAGAATAGCAAGTAGTAGAGCAGTATAGTAGTAGCGCAGTATAGTAATAGAGCAGTAGAATAGCAAGTAGTAGAGCAGTATTGTAGTAGCGCAGTAGAATAGCGAGTAGTAGAGCAGTATAGTAGTAGATCTGTTTAGTAGTAGAGCAGTAGAATAGCAAGTAGTAGAGCAGTATTGTAGTAGCGCAGTAGAATAGCGAGTAGTAGAGCAGTATAGGAGTAATACAGTAGTAGAGCAGTATAGTAGTAGCACAGTATAGTAGTAGAGCAGTAGAACAGCAAGTAGTATAGCAGTAGAGTAATACAGTAGTAGAGCTGTATAGCAGTAGAACAGTATAGTAGTAGCACAGTATAGTAGTAGAGCAGTAGAACAGCGAGTAGTATAGCAGTAGAGTAATACAGTAGTAGAGCTGTATAGCAGTAGAACAGTATAGTAGTAGCACAGTATAGTAGTAGAGCAGTAGAACAGCGAGTAGTATAGCAGTAGAGTAATACAGTAGTAGAGCTGTATAGCAGTAGAACAGTATAGTAGTAGCACAGTATAGTAGTAGAGCAGTAGAATAGTGAGCAGTAGAGTGGTAGAGCAGTAAAGCAGTATAGTAGTTTTCAGGATATGATTTGGTTCTACTGGCCTTTCACAAGTACGTGGTGCTGCCCAGGCAGAATGCTGCACCTTTAAGTGATATTAACCCTCTGCAGTATCTCCTGAAAGTTCATCCTTTAATCTAAGTGATATTAACCCTCTGCAGTATCTCCTGAAAGTTCATCCTTTAATCTAAGTGATATTAACCCTCTGCAGTATCTCCTGAAAGTTCATCCTTTAATCTAAGTGATATTAACCCTCTGCAGTATCTCCTGAAAGTTCATCCTTTAATCTAAGTGATATTAACCCTCTGCAGTATCTCCTGAAAGTTCATCCTTTAATCTAAGTGATATTAACCCTCTGCAGTATCTCCTGAAAGTTCATCCTTTAATCTAAGTGATATTAACCCTCTGCAGTATCTCCTGAAAGTTCATCCTTTAATCTAAGTGATATTAACCCTCTGCAGTATCTCCTGAAAGTTCATCCTGTCACATATTTGCTGAACATACTGATGTGATCCCACTACAGCCCCACTCCAAGTCTGTCCGTCTAATTTCTGCATACGTGTGTGTGTGTGCAAGCGCAATGTTTTGCTTGTGCATGTGTGTGCTTGCGTGTGTATGTATGTGTGCGCGCGCGCGTGTTTTCATGCACATGCGCAGGTGTGCAATTGCATATGATACGGAGTGGGAGTAAGATTGACAGTGACAGGCGGGGGGTGGGGGGGAGTATGTATGGAGCATCATGGGAAGCACTGTTTACTCTGACGTTTGTAGAAGTACACTACGGTCCTCTGGCAGACTGTGGAATGACACTCTGCTTTAGCCATTCTGACATCTTTTATGTGGGTCATTCTTAAATGAACCATAACTAATAATCTGCACCCAACCGCAGCAATGCAAACTCAAACCCAAACAGGTGCTGTTTCCTTTGCGTCAGACGTGAAGAACAGGCCCACATGAGCTCTGAATCCATACAGAAACAAGAAACCAGGGTCCTGGCATCAGCATGACAGCAACACCAGTGAGAAAGATTCAGAATGGATGGTGTCATTTCACACCAGTGCAAGTTCCATGTGTAGCGAGCTGACATGTTTAGTACAGGGCTTGCTGGGGAGGGGTGGGCATCATGGAAAATGACAGGAACAAGATCCACCGCAAGCCAGCGGCGAGTGTCTGTGTTCGGCGACTAACTGCAGACATGTTTGAGAAAGATTATTATGAAGCGTTTGTGTTTCCTTCATGCAGCCTCCCTTTCCGAAGGCAGACACTGGCGTAGCACAAGCAGGGCCCTGGTGTTGCGTGAGCGTCAGTCGTTACGCGTGAGCGTCAGTCGTTACGCGTGAGCGTCAGTCGTTACGCGTGAGCGTCAGTCGTTACGCGTGAGCGTCAGTCGTTACGCGTGAGCATCAATTTTTTTTGCGTTAGGGTTTCACCCACAGTTAGGGTGATTTGGGGACGGATGTGTGTGATGGTTGTAAAATCTACATGTTTGCGTTTGATGTCGCAGTCAATTGTTTTAAATACAAGACAAAAATATGCACTGTCAGCATGCAATGAGATGTGAGTTGTCAGTTTTTCACTTTGAAATATACCAGCAAGGCTTTAGATGTCTGCTTCATTTGCCTGAAATAAAGATCAAAAGAAGCAGAGTTATATCTGAATGCAAGGCACCAGGAGGACTCAGGTGGAATGTTTTTAAACTCATTTAAACAATCTTCTGAATGGTAACTCAACATGCTCAACCATCACTTAAACGCTTCAGTTTCTGTTCCAGCCAAATCCATTGACATTCTGTTCACAGTTGCTGGTCAGAGCCCAGGAACAGAGCAGGACTCTCAAGGTGCATCATTTTTCAACAAAACCTGAAAGGAGGCTTACAGTGAAAATACTCAACTGCATGTTAACCAAGTGTTTCTGATCATAAGCATGTGGAGAACGTCCTGTGTGGCTCAGTAGGGACTGATCCAAGGACAGACCATGGACACCACATACTCCTGAACAACACACACAACTGTCAGGAAATGTAAGTCAGCACTAAAGTTTAGGCCCTTACCATCCACCTTTCTCCTCCAACCAGCTCAATATGGAGTGATCAACACGTTCCACATGCTGTGAGGACCAAGGGCAGAACACAAGCACTACTCAGCCTCAGTCAGAGGGCACACAGGCAGAGAAAGCCTAGCCTGGAGAGCACTCAGGTGGAGATAGCCCAGACAGCTCTCCTGCCACTGCATCAAACCAGTGCACTTCATGCAATATTCACTTTCTTATGTGGGTTAAAAAATGAAGACGGAGGCCCCGTGCCCAAGAGCTGGAATAAATCTACCAGAGCCAAATCCCGAGATGAGAATGCTGGGGACTCAGATTTCTGAAGGTGTATAAGTGGAACAGTTGTGGGGGCGGCTCAGTTCAGGACAAGGCATGCGGAAAACGCTGAGCTGGCCTCCTGTGGACCCTTCATTTTGTTACTCTATCGATGGAGCCCTTGTGGAGCATTAGCGTGCAAATTAGTGTGCTCACTAGTATGCTCATTAGCATGCTATGTTGCTGCCCCTTCTGATGAGCTGAGATTTCATGCTTCCTGGGTTAAATGGGGACATCTCAAGACTCACATATAGTCATTACACCATATAACTGAAGCAGACTCGTTATATTTAAAATACAAGATTCCTTCAGATATTCAGACTGCTGCTGTTGCAGTCCATGTACATGTGTGTGTGTCCCAGCCTCCCTGTGTATGTGTGTGTGTGTGTGTGTCCCAGCCTCCCTGTGTATGTGTGTGTGTGTGTCCCAGCCTCCCTGTGTATGTGTGTGTGTGTGTCCCAGCCTCCCTGTGTATGTGTGTGTGTGTGTGTGTGTCCCAGCCTCCCTGTGTATGTGTGTGTGTGTGTCCCAGCCTCCCTGTGTATGTGTGTGTGTGTGTCCCAGCCTCCCTGTGTATGTGTGTGTGTGTGTCCCAGCCTCCCTGTGTATGTGTGTGTGTGTGTCCCAGCCTCCCTGTGTATGTGTGTGTGTGTGTCCCAGCCTCCCTGTGTATGTGTGTGTGTGTGTGTGTGTGTCCCAGCCTCCCTGTGTATGTGTGTGTGTGTGTGTGTGTGTCCCAGCCTCCCTGTGTATGTGTGTGTGTGTGTGTGTGTCCCAGCCTCCCTGTGTATGTGTGTGTGTGTGTGTGTGTGTGTCCCAGCCTCCCTGTGTATGTGTGTGTGTGTGTGTGTGTGTCCCAGCCTCCCTGTGTATGTGTGTGTGTGTGTGTGTCCCAGCCTCCCTGTGTATGTGTGTGTGTGTGTGTGTCCCAGCCTCCCTGTGTATGTGTGTGTGTGTGTGTGTGTGTCCCAGCCTCCCTGTGTATGTGTGTGTGTGTGTGTGTCCCAGCCTCCCTGTGTATGTGTGTGTGTGTGTGTGTCCCAGCCTCCCTGTGTATGTGTGTGTGTGTGTGTGTGTGTCCCAGCCTCCCTGTGTATGTGTGTGTGTGTGTGTGTCCCAGCCTCCCTGTGTATGTGTGTGTGTGTGTGTGTGTGTCCCAGCCTCCCTGTGTATGTGTGTGTGTGTGTGTCCCAGCCTCCCTGTGTATGTGTGTGTGTGTGTGTGTCCCAGCCTCCCTGTGTATGTGTGTGTGTGTGTGTGTCCCAGCCTCCCTGTGTATGTGTGTGTGTGTGTGTGTCCCAGCCTCCCTGTGTATGTGTGTGTGTGTGTGTGTCCCAGCCTCCCTGTGTATGTGTGTGTGTGTGTGTGTCCCAGCCTCCCTGTGTATGTGTGTGTGTGTGTGTGTCCCAGCCTCCCTGTGTATGTGTGTGTGTGTGTGTGTCCCAGCCTCCCTGTGTATGTGTGTGTGTGTGTGTGTGTGTCCCAGCCTCCCTGTGTATGTGTGTGTGTGTGTGTGTCCCAGCCTCCCTGTGTATGTGTGTGTGTGTCCCAGCCTCCCTGTGTATGTGTGTGTGTGTGTGTGTCCCAGCCTCCCTGTGTATGTGTGTGTGTGTCCCAGCCTCCCTGTGTATGTGTGTGTGTGTGTGTGTGTCCCAGCCTCCCTGTGTATGTGTGTGTGTGTGTGTGTGTCCCAGCCTCCCTGTGTATGTGTGTGTGTGTGTGTCCCAGCCTCCCTGTGTATGTGTGTGTGTGTGTGTGTGTGTCCCAGCCTCCCTGTGTGTATGTGTGTGTGTGTGTGTGTGTCCCAGCCTCCCTGTGTATGTGTGTGTGTGTGTGTGTCCCAGCCTCCCTGTGTATGTGTGTGTGTGTCCCAGCCTCCCTGTGTATGTGTGTGTGTGTGTGTGTCCCAGCCTCCCTGTGTATGTGTGTGTGTGTCCCAGCCTCCCTGTGTATGTGTGTGTGTGTGTGTGTGTCCCAGCCTCCCTGTGTATGTGTGTGTGTGTGTGTGTGTCCCAGCCTCCCTGTGTATGTGTGTGTGTGTGTGTCCCAGCCTCCCTGTGTATGTGTGTGTGTGTGTGTGTGTGTCCCAGCCTCCCTGTGTATGTGTGTGTGTGTGTGTGTGTCCCAGCCTCCCTGTGTATGTGTGTGTGTGTCCCAGCCTCCCTGTGTATGTGTGTGTGTGTGTGTGTGTCCCAGCCTCCCTGTGTATGTGTGTGTGTGTGTGTGTGTCCCAGCCTCCCTGTGTATGTGTGTGTGTGTGTGTCCCAGCCTCCCTGTGTATGTGTGTGTGTGTGTGTGTGTGTCCCAGCCTCCCTGTGTATGTGTGTGTGTGTGTGTGTGTCCCAGCCTCCCTGTGTATGTGTGTGTGTGTGTGTGTCCCAGCCTCCCTGTGTATGTGTGTGTGTGTGTGTGTGTCCCAGCCTCCCTGTGTATGTGTGTGTGTGTGTGTGTGTCCCAGCCTCCCTGTGTATGTGTGTGTGTGTGTGTGTGTGTCCCAGCCTCCCTGTGTATGTGTGTGTGTGTGTGTGTGTGTCCCAGCCTCCCTGTGTATGTGTGTGTGTGTGTGTCCCAGCCTCCCTGTGTATGTGTGTGTGTGTGTGTGTGTGTCCCAGCCTCCCTGTGTATGTGTGTGTGTGTGTGTGTGTGTCCCAGCCTCCCTGTGTATGTGTGTGTGTGTGTGTCCCAGCCTCCCTGTGTATGTGTGTGTGTGTGTGTGTGTCCCAGCCTCCCTGTGTATGTGTGTGTGTGTGTGTGTGTCCCAGCCTCCCTGTGTATGTGTGTGTGTGTGTGTGTCCCAGCCTCCCTGTGTATGTGTGTGTGTGTGTGTGTCCCAGCCTCCCTGTGTATGTGTGTGTGTGTGTGTCCCAGCCTCCCTGTGTATGTGTGTGTGTGTGTGTCCCAGCCTCCCTGTGTATGTGTGTGTGTGTGTGTGTGTCCCAGCCTCCCTGTGTATGTGTGTGTGTGTGTGTGTGTCCCAGCCTCCCTGTGTATGTGTGTGTGTGTGTGTCCCAGCCTCCCTGTGTATGTGTGTGTGTGTGTGTCCCAGCCTCCCTGTGTATGTGTGTGTGTGTGTCCCAGCCTCCCTGTGTATGTGTGTGTGTGTGTGTCCCAGCCTCCCTGTGTATGTGTGTGT
The DNA here is from genome assembly GCF_041902795.1 of Electrophorus electricus. Lineage (NCBI taxonomy): Eukaryota > Metazoa > Chordata > Actinopteri > Gymnotiformes > Gymnotidae > Electrophorus > Electrophorus electricus. The sequence goes on from NC_137513.1 coordinate 1,216,804, forward strand.
GTGTGTCCCAGCCTCCCTGTGTATGTGTGTGTGTGTGTGTGTGTCCCAGCCTCCCTGTGTATGTGTGTGTGTGTGTGTGTGTCCCAGCCTCCCTGTGTATGTGTGTGTGTGTGTGTGTGTCCCAGCCTCCCTGTGTATGTGTGTGTGTGTGTGTGTCCCAGCCTCCCTGTGTATGTGTGTGTGTGTGTGTGTGTGTGTGTCCCAGCCTCCCTGTGTATGTGTGTGTGTGTGTGTGTGTCCCAGCCTCCCTGTGTATGTGTGTGTGTGTGTGTGTGTGTGTGTCCCAGCCTCCCTGTGTATGTGTGTGTGTGTGTGTGTCCCAGCCTCCCTGTGTATGTGTGTGTGTGTGTGTGTCCCAGCCTCCCTGTGTATGTGTGTGTGTGTCCCAGCCTCCCTGTGTATGTGTGTGTGTGTGTGTGTGTCCCAGCCTCCCTGTGTATGTGTGTGTGTGTGTGTGTGTGTCCCAGCCTCCCTGTGTATGTGTGTGTGTGTGTGTCCCAGCCTCCCTGTGTATGTGTGTGTGTGTGTGTGTGTGTCCCAGCCTCCCTGTGTATGTGTGTGTGTGTGTGTGTGTCCCAGCCTCCCTGTGTATGTGTGTGTGTGTGTGTGTCCCAGCCTCCCTGTGTATGTGTGTGTGTGTCCCAGCCTCCCTGTGTATGTGTGTGTGTGTGTGTGTCCCAGCCTCCCTGTGTATGTGTGTGTGTGTCCCAGCCTCCCTGTGTATGTGTGTGTGTGTGTGTGTGTCCCAGCCTCCCTGTGTATGTGTGTGTGTGTGTGTGTGTCCCAGCCTCCCTGTGTATGTGTGTGTGTGTGTGTCCCAGCCTCCCTGTGTATGTGTGTGTGTGTGTGTGTGTGTCCCAGCCTCCCTGTGTATGTGTGTGTGTGTGTGTGTGTCCCAGCCTCCCTGTGTATGTGTGTGTGTGTGTGTGTCCCAGCCTCCCTGTGTATGTGTGTGTGTGTGTGTGTGTCCCAGCCTCCCTGTGTATGTGTGTGTGTGTGTGTGTCCCAGCCTCCCTGTGTATGTGTGTGTGTGTGTGTGTGTCCCAGCCTCCCTGTGTATGTGTGTGTGTGTGTGTGTGTGTCCCAGCCTCCCTGTGTATGTGTGTGTGTGTGTGTCCCAGCCTCCCTGTGTATGTGTGTGTGTGTGTGTGTGTCCCAGCCTCCCTGTGTATGTGTGTGTGTGTGTGTGTGTCCCAGCCTCCCTGTGTATGTGTGTGTGTGTGTGTGTGTCCCAGCCTCCCTGTGTATGTGTGTGTGTGTGTGTGTGTCCCAGCCTCCCTGTGTATGTGTGTGTGTGTGTGTGTGTCCCAGCCTCCCTGTGTATGTGTGTGTGTGTGTGTGTCCCAGCCTCCCTGTGTATGTGTGTGTGTGTGTGTCCCAGCCTCCCTGTGTATGTGTGTGTGTGTGTGTCCCAGCCTCCCTGTGTATGTGTGTGTGTGTGTGTGTCCCAGCCTCCCTGTGTATGTGTGTGTGTGTGTGTCCCAGCCTCCCTGTGTATGTGTGTGTGTGTGTGTCCCAGCCTCCCTGTGTATGTGTGTGTGTGTGTGTCCCAGCCTCCCTGTGTATGTGTGTGTGTGTGTGTCCCAGCCTCCCTGTGTATGTGTGTGTGTGTGTGTCCCAGCCTCCCTGTGTATGTGTGTGTGTGTGTCCCAGCCTCCCTGTGTATGTGTGTGTGTGTGTCCCAGCCTCCCTGTGTATGTGTGTGTGTGTGTGTGTGTCCCAGCCTCCCTGTGTATGTGTGTGTGTGTGTGTGTGTCCCAGCCTCCCTGTGTATGTGTGTGTGTGTGTGTGTCCCAGCCTCCCTGTGTATGTGTGTGTGTGTGTGTGTGTGTGTGTCCCAGCCTCCCTGTGTATGTGTGTGTGTGTGTGTGTGTCCCAGCCTCCCTGTGTATGTGTGTGTGTGTGTGTGTGTGTCCCAGCCTCCCTGTGTATGTGTGTGTGTGTGTGTGTGTGTCCCAGCCTCCCTGTGTATGTGTGTGTGTGTGTGTGTGTGTCCCAGCCTCCCTGTGTATGTGTGTGTGTGTGTGTGTGTCCCAGCCTCCCTGTGTATGTGTGTGTGTGTGTGTGTCCCAGCCTCCCTGTGTATGTGTGTGTGTGTGTGTCCCAGCCTCCCTGTGTATGTGTGTGTGTGTGTGTGTCCCAGCCTCCCTGTGTATGTGTGTGTGTGTGTGTCCCAGCCTCCCTGTGTATGTGTGTGTGTGTGTGTCCCAGCCTCCCTGTGTATGTGTGTGTGTGTGTCCCAGCCTCCCTGTGTATGTGTGTGTGTGTGTGTGTGTCCCAGCCTCCCTGTGTATGTGTGTGTGTGTGTGTGTGTCCCAGCCTCCCTGTGTATGTGTGTGTGTGTGTGTGTGTCCCAGCCTCCCTGTGTATGTGTGTGTGTGTGTGTGTGTGTGTGTCCCAGCCTCCCTGTGTATGTGTGTGTGTGTGTGTGTGTGTCCCAGCCTCCCTGCGTATGTGTGTGTGTGTGTGCGTGTGTCCCAGCCTCCCTGCGTATGTGTGTGTGTGTGCGTGTGTCCCAGCCTCCCTGCGTATGTGTGTGTGTGTGCGTGTGTCCCAGCCTCCCTGCGTATGTGTGTGCGTGTGTCCCAACCTCCCTGCGTATGTGTGTGCGTGTGTCCCAACCTCCCTGTGTATGTGTGCGTGTCCCAACCTCCCTGTGTATGTGTATGTGTGTCCCAGCCTCCCTGTGTATGTGTGTGTCCCAGCCTCCCTGTGTATGTGTGTGTGTGTGTCCCAGCCTCCCTGTGTATGTGTGTGTGTGTGTGTGCGTGTGTCCCAGCCTCCCTGCGTATGTGTGTGTGTGTGCGTGTGTCCCAGCCTCCCTGCGTATGTGTGTGTGTGTGCGTGTGTCCCAGCCTCCCTGCGTATGTGTGTGTGTGTGCGTGTGTCCCAGCCTCCCTGCGTATGTGTGTGTGTGTGCGTGTGTCCCAGCCTCCCTGCGTATGTGTGTGTGTGTGCGTGTGTCCCAGCCTCCCTGCGTATGTGTGTGTGTGTGCGTGTGTCCCAGCCTCCCTGCGTATGTGTGTGTGTGTGCGTGTGTCCCAGCCTCCCTGCGTATGTGTGTGTGTGTGCGTGTGTCCCAGCCTCCCTGCGTATGTGTGTGCGTGTGTCCCAGCCTCCCTGCGTATGTGTGTGCGTGTGTCCCAGCCTCCCTGCGTATGTGTGTGCGTGTGTCCCAACCTCCCTGCGTATGTGTGTGCGTGTGTCCCAACCTCCCTGTGTATGTGTGTGTGTCCCAACCTCCCTGTGTATGTGTGTGTGTCCCAACCTCCCTGTGTATGTGTGTGTGTATGTGTGTCCCAGCTTCCCTGTGTATGTGTGCGTGTGTGTCCCAGCTTCCCTGTGTATGTGTGCGTGTGTGTCCCAGCTTCCCTGTGTATGTGTGCGTGTGTGTCCCAGCTTCCCTGTGTATGTGTGCGTGTGTGTCCCAGCTTCCCTGTGTATGTGTGCGTGTGTGTCCCAGCTTCCCTGTGTATGTGTGCGTGTGTGTCCCAGCTTCCCTGTGTGTGTGTGTGTGTCCCAGCTTCCCTGTGTATGTGTGTGTGTGTCCCAGCCTCCCTGTGTATGTGTGTGTGTGTGTGTGTGTCCCAGCCTCCCTGCGTATGTGTGTGTGTGTGCGTGTGTCCCAGCCTCCCTGCGTATGTGTGTGTGTGTGCGTGTGTCCCAGCCTCCCTGCGTATGTGTGTGTGTGTGCGTGTGTCCCAGCCTCCCTGCGTATGTGTGTGTGTGTGCGTGTGTCCCAGCCTCCCTGCGTATGTGTGTGCGTGTGTCCCAGCCTCCCTGCGTATGTGTGTGCGTGTGTCCCAGCCTCCCTGCGTATGTGTGTGCGTGTGTCCCAACCTCCCTGCGTATGTGTGTGCGTGTGTCCCAACCTCCCTGTGTATGTGTGTGTGTCCCAACCTCCCTGTGTATGTGTGTGTGTCCCAACCTCCCTGTGTATGTGTGTGTGTATGTGTGTCCCAGCTTCCCTGTGTATGTGTGCGTGTGTGTCCCAGCTTCCCTGTGTATGTGTGCGTGTGTGTCCCAGCTTCCCTGTGTATGTGTGCGTGTGTGTCCCAGCTTCCCTGTGTATGTGTGCGTGTGTGTCCCAGCTTCCCTGTGTATGTGTGCGTGTGTCCCAGCTTCCCTGTGTATGTGTGCGTGTGTGTCCCAGCTTCCCTGTGTATGTGTGCGTGTGTGTCCCAGCTTCCCTGTGTGTGTGTGTGTGTCCCAGCTTCCCTGTGTATGTGTGTGTGTGTCCCAGCCTCCCTGTGTATGTGTGTGTGTGTGTGTGTGTGTGTCCCAGCCTCCCTGTGTATGTGTGTGTGTGTGTGTGTGTCCCAGCCTCCCTGTGTATGTGTGTGTGTGTGTGTGTCCCAGCCTCCCTGTGTATGTGTGTGTGTGTGTGTGTCCCAGCCTCCCTGTGTATGTGTGTGTGTGTGTCCCAGCCTCCCTGTGTATGTGTGTGTGTGTGTGTGTGTCCCAGCCTCCCTGTGTATGTGTGTGTGTGTGTGTGTGTCCCAGCCTCCCTGTGTATGTGTGTGTGTGTGTGTGTGTCCCAGCCTCCCTGTGTATGTGTGTGTGTGTGTGTGTGTGTCCCAGCCTCCCTGTGTATGTGTGTGTGTGTGTGTGTGTGTGTGTCCCAGCCTCCCTGTGTATGTGTGTGTGTGTGTGCGTGTGTCCCAGCCTCCCTGCGTATGTGTGTGTGTGTGTGCGTGTGTCCCAGCCTCCCTGCGTATGTGTGTGTGTGTGCGTGTGTCCCAGCCTCCCTGCGTATGTGTGTGCGTGTGTCCCAACCTCCCTGCGTATGTGTGTGCGTGTGTCCCAACCTCCCTGTGTATGTGTGCGTGTCCCAACCTCCCTGTGTATGTGTGTGTGTATGTGTGTCCCAGCCTCCCTGTGTATGTGTGTGTCCCAGCCTCCCTGTGTATGTGTGTGTCCCAGCCTCCCTGTGTATGTGTGTGTGTGTGTCCCAGCCTCCCTGTGTATGTGTGTGTGTGTGTCCCAGCCTCCCTGTGTATGTGTGTGTGTGTGTGTGCGTGTGTCCCAGCCTCCCTGCGTATGTGTGTGTGTGTGCGTGTGTCCCAGCCTCCCTGCGTATGTGTGTGTGTGTGCGTGTGTCCCAGCCTCCCTGCGTATGTGTGTGTGTGTGCGTGTGTCCCAGCCTCCCTGCGTATGTGTGTGTGTGTGCGTGTGTCCCAGCCTCCCTGCGTATGTGTGTGTGTGTGCGTGTGTCCCAGCCTCCCTGCGTATGTGTGTGTGTGTGCGTGTGTCCCAGCCTCCCTGCGTATGTGTGTGTGTGTGCGTGTGTCCCAGCCTCCCTGCGTATGTGTGTGTGTGTGCGTGTGTCCCAGCCTCCCTGCGTATGTGTGTGCGTGTGTCCCAGCCTCCCTGCGTATGTGTGTGCGTGTGTCCCAGCCTCCCTGCGTATGTGTGTGCGTGTGTCCCAACCTCCCTGCGTATGTGTGTGCGTGTGTCCCAACCTCCCTGTGTATGTGTGTGTGTCCCAACCTCCCTGTGTATGTGTGTGTGTCCCAACCTCCCTGTGTATGTGTGTGTGTATGTGTGCGTGTGTGTCCCAGCTTCCCTGTGTATGTGTGCGTGTGTGTCCCAGCTTCCCTGTGTATGTGTGCGTGTGTGTCCCAGCTTCCCTGTGTATGTGTGCGTGTGTGTCCCAGCTTCCCTGTGTATGTGTGCGTGTGTGTCCCAGCTTCCCTGTGTATGTGTGCGTGTGTGTCCCAGCTTCCCTGTGTATGTGTGCGTGTGTGTCCCAGCTTCCCTGTGTATGTGTGCGTGTGTGTCCCAGCTTCCCTGTGTATGTGTGCGTGTGTGTCCCAGCTTCCCTGTGTGTGTGTGTGTGTGTCCCAGCTTCCCTGTGTATGTGTGTGTGTCTCAGCCTCCCTGTGTATGTGTGTGTGTCTCAGCCTCCCTGTGTATGTGTGTGTGTCTCAGCCTCCCTGTGTATGTGTGTGTGTGTGTGTGTATTCCCAGCCTCCCTGTGTATGTGTGTGTGTGTGTGTGTGTGTGTGTCTCAGCCTCCCTGTGTATGTGTGTGTGTGTGTGTGTGTGTGTGTGTGTATATATATAAGACTCTATGGATACAGTCACCGTCTTGGCAACTGAAATATGGCTGACGGTCTGCAGGAGAAACAGCCCAATCCAGTGTGTCTCCTGCTCACTCGCGTCTGATTCAGCTCCTGAAAGCCTTTATAATTATATAACAGAGAGGCCCTGAGGTTTGAACTCATACTGCCAAAGGAGAGAACAGCTCAATACACTCCTCAACTGCCAAACCACCCTCATCCTCAGCCTTCTCAGTCTTTTGAGGTCCACGAGCGTGAGAGCAGCGCAGTAGTTTCAGCGTCCTGAACAGAGACGGAGCTGTCGGGAGAGTGGTCATGTGGTCTTGGACTGGGGCCATGAGTTCTGTGCAAGCCCAGAGTGTGAAGGACCCTAACTAACAACAGTGCTGTTCAAGCAACAGCACGACCTTGGCAAGGACAAGAAATATCATCACCTTCAGCTGATGGAGTGATGCAGTGGGAATGATGGCAACTACAGCAACCACAATGACCTCAAGTTCACACACATTTACATGTAGTGACATTTAAAAATCCCAAACATTCTGCACCTCTAGCTACAGAATGAAGCCAGCTTGAAACAGCAGGTAGAATAATAGACTACATAAAGAGTTTTTCCTGTTTCGAGTTTAGATTGCAAGTATGAAATACGGTCCTGGAGAGCATGGCCGTAACCACGCGCCTCCAGGATTGTGTCATTCTGTTTCGCGGTTTCTAATAATTTATTCCACCTACATGTCCGTTCTCTAAATGATACGTTCCTCCACAGCGCCGCCTTACACACAAACAACAACAGTGTTCTTTCAGTCTCCTCTCAGATTGATTAGTCTAAAAAAAACCTGGTAGCTGCACAATCATTTAATGGAAAATAATACAAAGACAAGGCAGCCTTCACATCCTACAGGTCCAAAATGGCAAAACGAGGCTCTAAAAGGGAGATACTGAGCCATTACTCAGGGTTTCTGTCCTGCTTTAATCTTCTACCACCAGCATGAATGATTCAGTTCATAGAGTGAAAGAAACCAACCAACCAACCAACAAAAACAGCCTTGTGGAACTCATAGTTATGTGTGCAGCAAAATGTCCCAGTCATGTTGTGCTCCCGACTAGAGGCATCACCTCATGTAGAGAGTATTTAACCTGCTGTTAAAAATCTCCACTCTTACAAGACTCTGGATGCAAGGGTACTAAGAGGACAGATGTTATTTTAACTTGAAAATAATCACAAACTGATATGAGCTGATCAGTGATATCTGACATAACTATTGTGTTCCAAATCTGTTAAGAAAACAGGCCATGAATCTGCAATTCAGCGCTAATTTCCCGATGGAAGCATGAATGCTTCACTGTTTTACACAAAGATAACTCGTCATGATGCACCCCTGTGAAGTGCGACCTGCGGAAACGGTGAAGGAGTGTCTACTGAGGCCCTATTATTGTCATGAGGCCCTGTGAGGAGAGCTGGCATCTACAAATCCTCATACTCCCTCAGAACCTCCTTAGCCATATCCCCATCTCATTACCCTTGTCTAGAGTGGTCATGCACTTTGGGAGCGATTAGTATGCCTGGTGTACAGCAATAATTTACTTTACTGGGACTTTATTTAAGCTTTACTGGGACTTTATTTAAGCTTTACTGGGACTTTACTGGGCTTCCCTCGAGCAGAAGCTACTCTGACAAATCCATACAGTTTTCTCTTACTTTAAAACATAAGAAACTGAGCAAGTAGTTTATCGGGAACATTCTCACTCTTTTAGCACTACTGAAAGAATCCTTTTGTTGTCACATTTACAATAAGACACATTTACACATTTGCACTGAGGCGGGGTGAACCCAGCTAGGAAGTGAACAGTTCCCCACCTCCACCATTATCTCCACCTCCATCTCCACCATTATCTCCACCTCCTTCTCCACCCCCATTCCCCACCCTCACCCACACACAGTGGGCATATGAATAGAGCAGGAAGCAGCCCTCCCTCACAAACGACAAACTCATTCAACATGGGGAAGTGTCTCCTGCTCCAGAGGATGAGCGTCTGTCCTGGGACACTTTCAGGGCTGAGAGCAGGCAGCAGGCTGCCAGTAGGGTGTGCTGAATCAGACACCGCTGTGTGTGACAGGGAGCTTAGTCACCGTGTACTGGAGTGTGCATGAGTGTAATACCCAACACAAACCACTGGGCTCCATGTGACTCACTGATCCCTCTACATAAAGCCACATGGGATAGTAATGACAAATCCAATTGGCAATAGAGACAATGGAGGACCAATCAAGATATGCTAAAAGTAATCGTGATGCCTCCAGAAAAAGCAGAAGATGGTTAAGTGAGAGTGGGGAAACCCTCATGAGAGTGAGGTCTACATCATCAGTTTAGAAGCAGAACTATATGGCTCTACTGATGGAGCACGATGGCTTCTGAAAAGGTTGCATTGAAAAGAAAAGAACAGAAGTCAGAAATTAAGCTCAAAGAAGCTCAGCACATGCAGTAGGTCTTTCTGCCTACCTTTATGAGTGCCACACACAGGAGTACCCACACCAGGCCACCAAACCCTGTGTGCACCACTCCTCCTCGTCCACATCCACGACAGTCTTTCTACTCTTGACTGGCTTATCATGTCTCAGCATGCATCGGATGAACGCTTCCACAGCCAAGCCTGCAGGGTTTTAATGGCCAGCCATTCGATGCCAATATTAAGCACTTGGGGCAGATACCTGCTTACCTGCCAGAATATGCTGTCTATCGTTTGTCCAAGGAAGCCTTCCCGTGTTTCAGAGGACAACAGTTTGGGCCCCAGTATAGTCATGAACTCATCAAAATCCACCTGTCCATCTCCTAAAAAACAACAACAAAAAAACCCAAAACAGTTTCAGCAGCATTCAAGCATCCCTAACCCTCTCAGACAGAGAGATGCACTGACCGGGGATGGCCATGCCCCTGAAAAACTGCATCACCATTTGTATCACAGTAACTATAAAATGTTTATAGTAATACAGCCATATAATCTGGGTTCTAGTCATACAGGCATCAAAACAGGTGTATAGTAATATATACTTATGGAGGCTTGTTTCAGTCATAGCAGTCTCTGTTACCTGCTACAGGCCTGCATTATGAATGTGCATGGACACTCCTCACATAAAGATAGGCGTGTGTTATGAATATTCATGACATTCCTGAGATTACAGAGCTCTAGTGAGGATCAGGCAAGGGGCCTTCTGTTCGTCTGCAATTATAACCAGAGAGCAGCGAGGGGGCACTCTGCTGTGCAAGGCGTTCCGCTCCTATGGTGGCCCCTGCTCTTCCTGAGGGAAGGCTGAACTGCACACAGCACAGCTGCAGGGACGCTCATCTGTGCCATGGCACCTATGGGTCCGGCTCACCTGCCACTCACCGTTAGGGAGGGACAAAGATCTTGGGCTTAGAGGCCAGACGGACGGGCCAAAGGATGTGGTTGGCCTGAAGAACAGGACTGCACCAGGAGACTGGAGACTGGAGCCCCCCTCCCGACTCTCCCCACATACTTGGCCTAGCACATGGGCTTTGCTCAATCATCGTGCTAACTTTCATCATGGAACTTTTTAGCTATAAATGATGATAGTGCTAAATAAAACAAACAAAAAAAGTGGTAAATGCTTTATGGTTTAGTAACACAAGCTATATAAAAAACTAAATGATTAATGTGGAAACACTTTACAATACAGCCTGTATTTTACAGTGCAACTTCTTGTCAATTTTCCGTGTAGTTTCCTGGAACTTGTGGTGTAACTTCCCTGTGCTAATCGATCCTTCTGGTACGTAAATGTAGGTACAGCAGAAGAAAACAATAGAACGAGGAACAAGAGAGCCACAGTTGGGGACCGCAGAGGAACTTTATGACATTTACTGTGTAATTTCCTGGGAATCAGTGTAACGTGCTTGTATGAAATGCAAAAAAAATCAAATACATTTGACCTTTGCACATGGCAGTTGTAATGGTCATTTTTGTGTGCGAGTTTGGCAGACAAGCGTCACCCACACTCCAAGCAGTTATTACGCCTTCGTCTTCTACACAAAAATAGTTCTACACTGCTGAAAACGAGCCTGAGGCAGGCAAGGTCTTCCACCGCTGCGGCCCCTCTAATGGGCAGGCCGGAGTTCCTCGTTGTCTTGTTTTCTCCTGCTGTACCTACATTCAAGTACAAGAAGGAACCAGTAAGTAAGTTATGTGTACTGATTCATACACTCATACACCAAACGTTCCAGAAATCTACACAGTAAAAGGCAAATAGTTGCACTGTAAAATACGTTCAGTATTATAAAGCGTTACCTTAATGTGTTACATTACATAAGGTAACAACAACCTGACATTTATAAATCTGAACCCCCTTCCAACCCTCCAAGGCAAGTGATGCTTTAGAATTGACTGCATCTATAAAGGTCAGCTAACAGGTCAGCTATTACTTTAATGTAGGAAGCACATACCATATATGGAAGATTCTGGTACTACTGCGACAAAGCTGGTCAAAAGAACATGTCTGTCTGTGTGTGTGTGTGTGTGTGTGTGTGTGTGTGAGTGAGTGATTATCTGTGATAATACATGTGTGTGTTAGAGAGAATGTGTGTGTGATTTTTTGTGTATGAGAGTTTGCATGTAAGAGAGAGAATGTGTGTGTATAAATGTTTTTTTGTATGTACTAGTGTGAGTGCACATGTAAATGAGTGTGGGTGTGGAAGAGAGTGAGGGTTTGTGTATGTTGACTGTGGGTGTGGGTGGGTCTGTGTGGGGGTTGAGTGTGTGTGCACATGTAAATGAGTGTGGGTGTGGAAGAGAGTGAGGGTTTGTGTATGTTGACTGTGGGTGTGGGTGGGTCTGTGTGGGGGTTGAGTGTGAGCGCACATGTAAATGAGTGTGGGTGTGGAAGAGAGTGAGGGTTTGTGTATGTTGACTGTGGGTGTGGGTGGGTCTGTGTGGGGGTTGAGTGTGAGCGCACATGTAAATGAGTGTGGGTGTGGAAGAGAGTGAGGGTTTGTGTATGTTGACTGTGGGTGTGGGTGGGTCTGTGTGGGGGTTGAGTGTGTGCGCGCATGCTTGGGAAGGTGGTGCTCACCATCCATGTCGAGTCTCTGCATGATGATGGCCAGCTCCACCTCGCTGGGCATGTACCCCAGTGAGCGCATGGCCATGCCCAGCTCCTGCTTGGAGATGAAGCCGTTCCCATCGCGGTCCAGCACCCTGAACGCCTCTCGGATCTCTGCCAAAACACACAAGCATGCGACTCAGCATTTTGGCTCCGCCTCCCTCCATCCCCCTTTCCCATGACTCTGGTTAACTGATTTTCCAACGTCTCCAGCACGTTCTGTCCCTGTGCTGACTGCGAGATCCTCTCCTGCAGCTGTTCTGTCCCTCTCCAGTGGTTACTACCATGTCTCATCTCAAAGATTCCTCTGGTCCGTGTAGTAACTTAGAGAGAGGGTGCATGCGTGCGTGTGAGATTGTGCGTGCACGCACGCATTTGTGTGTGTGTGTGTGTGTGTGTAGATGGGACTGGGTGTGAGAGACACAAAGAGGCAGACAGAGCATGAGAGAGTGAAACAGGAACTTGATCTCTCACTGCATCAGACTGAAAACATTCATTCTACACAGCCATCACAAAACCGGGCACAGACCGACGGCCCCGGTCTTGCTTGATATGTTCGACATGGGACTTTAGGGGCCTGGGTTCTGCTCAGGAGGCTGCTAAGGGCACTGATGCATATTTCATGACCAAGGACAGAAGTGCCCGTGTAGCAGGAAATACTGAATGTTCTTTTAAATCGAGGTAAAGTGTCAGATCCCCTTGGAACGCCATGACCGTGTGTGATGCAGGAGTTTGACGTTGAGTGCTGAATAATATCATGTGGATGACACACAAGTTAAAGTTGAGTCATCTAGGGGGAGAGGCAGCCCGCCACAAAGTGCTTCCAGCACTTTCTGCACTACAATAGAGGGGCGGCGGATTGAGAAACCACACCCTTCCTCCCCACCTGGCCCGGCTCAGTGAAGCCACACCCTTCTCCACCTGGCCCGGCTCAGTGAAGCCACACCCTTCTCCACCTGGCCCCACCTGGCCCGGCTCAGTGAAGCCACACCCTTCTCCACCTGGCCCGGCTCAGTGAAGCCACACCCTTCTCCACCTGGCCCGGCTCAGTGAAGCCACACCCTTCTCCACCTGGCCCGGCTCAGTGAAGCCACACCCTTCTCCACCTGGCCCGGCTCAGTGAAGCCACACCCTTCTCCACCTGGCCCGGCTCAGTGAAGCCACACCCTTCTCCACCTGGCCCGGCTCAGTGAAGCCACACCCTTCTCCACCTGGCCCGGCTCAGTGAAGCCACACCCTTCTCCACCTGGCCCGGCTCAGTGAAGCTACACCCTTCTCCACCCAGCACAGCTCATTGAACGTCAGCTTTACATATAAAATGTCTCAGCCAGGTTAATTTGAAACCAAAATTCTCTTTTGATCTGGAGCATTAAGAGACAAAGATGCAGTGAAAATGACCCTTGTGTTGTTCAATCTTCAGAAAAAGAGATGCTGGACAGCTGTGATTGGATGTTAATACCGGTTAATGCAACACTTTCATGTGTTTTCTAGAAGCTTCCCTTTGTATGGCTTTGACTTCTACAGAATGAAATACATTTAAAAAATTCCTGCTAAATGACAGGAATGAGTGGGTTTTGAAATTCCATTGTTAAAAACATAGTCAGCAACACATTCTTTCTTTTAAGGTCAAAAGCATACATGGAATGACTCAGAATACTTAAGGATGCTGAGACTGTAGCACCCTTGCACACCTTAACATACGTGGGGTGATATTTTCTCAGTCATTAACACCCATCTCCGTACAGGTGCTCAGAAGAGAGCCCCGAGCACCGATGAGAAGAGGGGCAATTACTCCAACATTACCGTTACAGTAGAACATATCTTAACACCGAAGTCTGCATTTCAGAAAGGCATATCTGAAGAGAAACTGATCCACCATACTGAACTCCCAAAAGGTATGAAGCATGTTACAATCTAAGTACAACGTACCTACCAGTCTAGTTGCTAATGCAAAACTATTCACCTACCAATGAACCTACCAAGACATTAAGTACACAAATTTGAAGGCAGCAACAACCAAAAGCTACATTGCCACAGACTTTCAGCATGGGCAAGTCAGGGGCCAGTCAGTGGAGAGGGACACAGTGAGAATTCCCATAATGCCGTGTGCCTCTCTGCAAGTATATTTAGTTAAAAATGAGTGTTTCAGTGTTGTTAGAAATGTTGACTTGTGTATAGGTGTTAGCACATACAAACCTTTCCTCTGTTGCATCACTCAGCACGGAGGTCCAAGCTGCCTTAGAAACAACATCAACACTAGAACTGTGCGTCAGGAAGGTTATGAAATGGGCTTCCATGGACAAGCAGCTACACACAAGTCTAAGATCACTATGCACCATGCCAAGCATCAGCTGGAGTGATGTAAAGCACACCGACGCTAGACTCTAGAGCAGTGGAAACGTGTTCTCTAGAGTGATGAATCACACTTCACTATCTGGCAGTCTGATGTACAAATCTGAGCCCAGCGTCAGCTGGAGTGATGTAAATCACAGCGACGCTAGAATCCGAGGTGTTGTTTAGGTTAATTTCAATAAGTTTGTTATGGTCTTTGTGTTGTGTGTGGATTTTGGTTGTCCTTCTCACATTTTCACTGCTAGATAGATCCCTTCTAGCTTGTTTTTGTTGTGTAAGTGTTGTTAAAGGATTTGTTGCTGTACTAAAGCAGTTTCTCCTTGCACAGAACTGTATTTCAGCTCTTCTTCTGGGCTGACACTATTCCATTAATTATGTGATGTACACCACCACCATGCTGGATTTCTCCAAGAGTTAAGAAAAGCTCAGAGAAGCATGAACCACCTTTAGCTCAGATGAGTATTTATTAAGGTTAATTCTCAAGTGTGGGACAGACTGCTGGCTTGTCTGCCTCAGTCTCAGTGAGATGCACATGGGGAATATCTAGCTTACAGAATTTTCCTGTTACACAGTGTTTACTACCTAGGGTTTGTTTATCTTATCATAACCTTGTTTACCATCTAGGGTTTGTTTATCTTATCATAACCTTGTTTACCATCTAGGGTTTGTTTATCTTATCATAACCTTTTTCAGGCTCTTTGCACTTGAGTTCTCCTCTCAGCTGCTCACCTAAGAGAAAACGCTAAAGTGTGAAACCACAGCTGCCCCGCCCACAACTCACCATCTTTCCACATTGGGGTCATGACCTCACCAGCTAATCACACTGCTGTCTCTCTTATTATTGTATTAATATACTGCCCCCCCTTGACCACGACATCACTGCACCATCAGCAGGTGTGTCACCACTACTCCAGAACACCTGGAAAGTGTAGCTACACTCCTATTGCACCTGCCGTCCCAGCACAGCAGGGCAGCTCCGAGCATGAAAGGCAGTGGATTTGTTTGTGTCTAGGGAGGCAAATGGCTCATGAATACATCCATCAGGTCCATCAGTGAAGCGGGCCACGGGCCACGGTGTCTGAGGCTTGTTTAAACACTTCTCTCTGAAACAAAGAACTGCCTTGCCCCAGAGATCCATCTGATATCAGTCTGATGCTTCATATGTCTGTGGCTCCTCGCCTGTAGGCTAAGATCAAGCATAGCATCTGATCTTTGGTTTAGTATCTGATACATCCGCTATATAAGGACTACATATTAAACGGATTTTGGAACATGGAGAGGGAATAGGTGCTTGCTCCCTCTTTATTCGTTTCAGCTCAGTGAAATATGTGCACACTCTTCAGGTAAAGAAACGTGAATTATTCTAATCCTAAACCTGCACATTACCTCTTGCCTGTTCTTGGCTTTGCAAACAGCAAATGAAACACATAAATGAGACACAAACCATGTGTTTCACCTTAAATGTCCTCCCTAAGGTGGGAGTCAGATCAAATATTCTTAAATGAATTCAGCTGTTTAGGTTCGGCACCACAGTAGTGCTGTAATTAGACGGGACTGAAATGATTAGAACATTTAGACTGCTTCACCATTAACTTACAGTAATAAGTGAAAATATCATGACATGCTGTGAGGTCATAATGATGTCATCTATGACTCATAGTTGAGTGCTTCAGCAGGAATAACATTCTCCTGAAAAGTTGCTTGATCAGAAACACTGAAGCAACACAAAGTAAGTGGCTTGGAATGGAGCCTTTCCTCCAGAACCCTGGGGCAGCCAGTCTAACATTCTGCTCTTAATAATTGGGCCTTGGAGATTACAAATCATTGCCCCCTGTGAACTCGAAAGCAACTCCCATGAAAATATATGATGAGCAACAGAAAAGAAGTTGTATACATATTTCATCAACAAAACACAGAAAGTAATTGTGCATAACAGAACTGCATTTTAAAAACAAACTAGGCACCAGTCTGAACTGCTGGCATGCAAATATTCAATGTGAATATAACAAGTTGAAAATTTTCCAATTTTCTTGTGTGTGTGTTTGTTGCGAGTGTAAAACGCCCTCACTCACCATCTAGTTCCTCCACAGAGATGTTAGCAAGCTGGTCACTGTCGCTTTGCTCAGACAGAGAGCGGCTCAGATAGTTCCCCTTATACAGCAGGCCTGCAGTCACATGGTGGAAGGGCATCGTCTCCCTGTAGTAGAAGGAACGTTAGAGTGCGTGAGTACGTTTAAACAGAGATACCGTGCGTGAGTACGTTTAAACAGAGATACCGTGCGTGAGTACGTTTAACAGAGATACCGTGCGTGAGTACGTTCAACAGAGATACCGTGCGTGAGTACGTTCAACAGAGATACTGTGCGTGAGTACGTTTAAACAGAGATACCGTGCGTGAGTACGTTTAAACAGAGATACCGTGCGTGAGTACGTTTAAACAGAGATACCGTGCGTGAGTACGTTTAAACAGAGATACCGTGCGTGAGTACGTTTAAACAGAGATACCGTGCGTGAGTACGTTTAAACAGAGATACCGTGCGTGAGTACGTTTAAACAGAGATACCGTGCGTGAGTACGTTTAACAGAGATACCGTGCGTGAGTACGTTCAACAGAGATACCGTGCGTGAGTACGTTCAACAGAGATACCGTGCGTGAGTACGTTTAAACAGAGATACCGTGCGTGAGTACGTTCAACAGAGATACCGTGCGTGAGTACGTTTAAACAGAGATACCGTGCGTGAGTACGTTTAACAGAGATACCGTGCGTGAGTACGTTTAAACAGAGATACCGTGCGTGAGTACGTTTAAACAGAGATACCGTGCGTGAGTACGTTCAACAGAGATACCGTGCGTGAGTACGTTTAAACAGAGATATCGTGCGTGAGTACGTTTAACAGAGATACCGTGCGTGAGTACGTTTAACAGAGATACCGTGCGTGAGTACGTTTAAACAGAGATACCGTGCGTGAGTACGTTTAAACAGAGATACCGTGCGTGAGTACGTTTAACAGAGATACCGTGCGTGAGTACGTTTAAACAGAGATACCGTGCGTGAGTACGTTTAACAGAGATACCGTGCGTGAGTACGTTTAACAGATTATACCGTGCGTGAGTACGTTTAAACAGAGATACCGTGCGTGAGTACGTTTAACAGAGATACCGTGCGTGAGTACGTTTAAACAGAGATACCGTGCGTGAGTACGTTTAAACAGAGATACCGTGCGTGAGTACGTTCAACAGAGATACCGTGCGTGAGTACGTTTAAACAGAGATACCGTGCGTGAGTACGTTTAACAGAGATACCGTGCGTGAGTACGTTTAAACAGAGATACCGTGCGTGAGTACGTTTAACAGAGATACCGTGCGTGAGTACGTTCAACAAGGATACCGTGCGTGAGTACGTTCAACAGAAATACCGTGCGTGAGTACGTTTAAACAGAGATACCGTGCGTGAGTACGTTTAACAGAGATACCGTGCGTGAGTACGTTTAACAAGGATACCGTGCGTGAGTACGTTTAACAAGGATACCGTGCGTGAGTACGTTTAACAAGGATACCGTGCGTGAGTACGTTTAACAGATTATACCGTGCGTGAGTACGTTTAAACAGAGATACCGTGCGTGAGTACGTTTAACAGAGATACCGTGCGTGAGTACGTTTAACAGAGATACCGTGCGTGAGTACGTTTAACAGAGATATCGTGCGTGAGTACGTTTAAACAGAGATACCAAGCCCAGGTTTTGCTGTCATATTCCTGCTTGCCAAGAAGCTTCCATAAGAGACTGTTGCCCTTAATGTGAGGTTCTAAAGTTAGACTCTAAAAGAGGAATTCACTCTCATCAAAGCAATTCCATTAGTCTCCACACAAAACAAGATTTTCTGCAGCATTGCACCTTGCAAAGCATGCACATAATTCAGAGCGGGGTCACAGCTTCCAGAGGAACAGTAGAAATGTAAGAAGTCAGTTGAGCTTTTAAATTAAAAAAGCAAGATTCAGTAATTAAGGTCTGAAAACACATTAGGGATTAGGGCATAGCCCTGATGGCCTCTGGTTAATACACCAGGCCCAATGAAAGAAGCCCCTCTCAGGAACGCAAGTTCCCTCTATGGCCAAAGGTATGTGGACAGCCCTCCTACTAACAAAATTTAGATGTTTCAGCCACACTCACAGCTAACAGCTTTATAACAACATCAAGCACAAAGCCATGCCCTCTTCATAGAAAGACACTGGCGGTAGTATGGATCGCATGGAAAAGCACAGTGACTTTAAATGTGGCATATGAGACCACCTTTGCAACAAGTCAGATGGTGAACATTTCCGCTCTGCTAGATCTGCCCCCATCAACTCTAAGTGCTATTATTGTGGAATGGAAGCCTCAAGGAACAACAGTTCAGCCACAAAGTGGTAAACAAGGCAAACTCACAGAGCCGGGCCGTCTGCTGCTGTAGTGCATACAAACCTTTCCTCTGTTGCATCACTCAGCACGGAGATCCAACCTGCCTTAGAAACAACATCAACACTAGAACTGTGCGTCAGGAAGGTTATGAAATGGCCTTCCACAGACAAGCAGCTACACACAAGCTTAAGATCACTATGCACCATGCCAAGCATCAGCTGGAGTGATGTAAAGCACACCGACGCTAGACTCTAGAGCAGTGGAAATGTGTTCTCTAGATGATGAATCACACTTCACTATCTGGCAGTCTGATGTACAAATCTGAGTTTGTTGGATGTCAGAAGAATGCTCCCTACTGGAAAGGATGGTGCCAACAGTAAAGTTTGGTGCATGAGGGATAACGGTATGTTTTGCAGCGTTTGGCCAAGGTCCCTACATTGCACTGTTGGATGTTTATGCTATAGCATACAAGCACGTTTAGATTATTATCTGCTTTCAAGTTTATGGCAACATTTGGGGAAGGCCCTCTCCTGTTCCAGCATGACTGGGTCCATACAGACATGGTGCAGTGAGCTGGTTGTGTGTGTTCTCCAGTGGCTTTTGGGATGACTGTGATGACTTCAGTGCCTGACCTCATAAACGCCCCGTTGACAGAATAGGCACAGATTCCCACAATCCAAAAAGATCATGGGAAGGAAAGCCTTCCCAGGAAAGTGGAAACTGTCATAGGTGTAGACCAAATAGTGGGCTCTGCCTATAGCTCGAGTACTATGAACACACCTTCTAAAACTGCTGCTGCTCCCTCAGCTCATCTTGTAGGTGCTGGCAGTATGAAGGCTTGATCCCCAGGGAGCAAATGAACTGCCATATTGATAAATATATGCAAGTTGCTCTGGATAAAAGTGTCTGCCAAACACTAGAGATGAAAATGGGGTAGTCAAGAGCTCGGATGGTTTCTCCTGCCCTGGGCTCCATGCCAGCTGGTTCCCCTGCATCGCGCCCTCAAAACTCTCACGGGCTGCACCCAAACAACAAGGTGATCAGGATGGGGGCACACCAGGATGGTGCCGTTATCAGAAGCCACCTGCACCTCCTCCATTAGTGACCCCATCGTTTTTCCCACTTGCAAGTCACCGAAGAGACAAAAGAAAAATGAGAAAAGAGTCACATGAGAGATAGGTCATTGATGCTGATTGGAGTTTCTTGACAGAAATGTGAAGTTTCCAATGGTCTCATATTGAATTTTGAGTGCTTTGTGGGGGGCAGGTACTTGGGATGTAAAACAAGCAAATGTCATCTGACAACACCGTGCGAGGGAGATGCTGTGGATACTGTGGTGAGTCGTGCTGGTGCAAATGGGTCAGACAGAGAAAAAGGAATTCCAAAGCCTCATAAATACACTTTGTGCTAGCAAGAAGACATCTGTTCTCAATGGCCCTATTCCATGTGTTGAACAGAGTGATATACAACCACCTCGCCTCTTTGGTTTGAATCAATGACTTGTAGACTTGTGCAAAATTAAGAAACGGGATTTTATTAACACCTGGCGAAATTTTTCTATTTGAAATGTAATGGCCTAATAAAAGAGGCTTTTTTATACTTTCAAATAAAGTGAATAATTCTCTTATTGTTTAACTAGAAACCAGCCTTAATGTTAAGGCACTGTTCATTTAGATTCTATAGCTTTAACACCTCATTGGTGGACATGTAGAGTCTTTTAGTTTATTTGACTTCAACTTTTAAAGTCTGCAAGCTAGGGAAGATAGTACTGGTAATGGTAAACATGAACCCTTTTCATTCCTGTAACTAGTTCTGGGCATCATAAGTTTATTACTGTAGTAAGGAAAAAGGTGAAGTTAATTATGAGGATCTCATATAGGTCTAAATGATGTCTTCCAATAGTCTTCAGTATCCCATATTTATCCCATATAATATCACATAGATTATTTTATAACTCACTCAGGCTCATATGGATGAACAGGAGAAGATTGCCTTTATTAAGGTCCCTGTGGAGGTTGTTTTTTGTTTGTTTGTTTTTTAAAGGAAGGTTAAAGAAAGCTCTAATTCTGATGAATACCTGATATAACATTTCACATCAGAAAATATATTGCAGTTGCATTAAAATGTTATTTCAATGTATCTGTATTCCTGTTAATGTTTATTTTACAGGTAATGTTAATGTTCAGCCCTGACCATGCAAATAGGCTCTGCGACAGACTTAAAAAAAAGTCATACAAAATGGAAGTGATCACTGTTCAATTGAATAGGGAAAGAAGATGAAAACCTTGCCTTTTGTGCTATTCCTGAGAGAAACAGCAAACATTTTAATGAACAGCTTTGCTACTTTGCCTGCACCATTGTGGTTTTACTGGCAAATCCCTTATTCCTACTTCTAATATCAGAGATTTCATTTGTGAGGGTTCTAACAAACCTTTTATCTAAGCAACATTTATCTAACAAACCTTGATCCATCTTGTTTAGGGTAATGATAAGAGTGACTGCTATGGGGCCCAGGAAGGATTTCCAGCGGTACATGAAGGGAATGTTTGCTTGAACAGAATGTCTTTATGCTTACACGATACGCCTTAGCTGATAAAACTGCCTTGACTGGAATTAATCTAAAAAACATTCCCGATAAACAAGATCCATTTTTAGTGCAGTTGTCCTCGCACAATTTTACTACCATTACAAATAAGTAAAATCTTTCTATACATTTTGGAATTGTCCCCAGACTTTGGAAAGTCAGCTATGTTACCCTTAACAGGCAACATTAGTCATTTAAAGACCAAAACACTCATTTCAAATTTGCGCAGACAGACCCCTAAGAAATACATATCCCTAAATGATCCCTAATAAAGAAGAAGTGCATCTTTCTGTTAACAGAAAATATTTAAAATCCATTTTAACCTAATATTAGGTCTGGTCATCATAGCACAACTACTGCAGCAACGTTCTGTAAATGAAAGGTGCCTTTGAGAAAAAATAGCATGCTATTCTTTTCATAGACTTGTCAAAAGCATTTGTTACAGCTAATAACGGTTTTCTTCAGCAAAACCTGTTTTCTACTGGGCTTGACTGACAACCTTTCATTTAATTCACCGATTATCTTAGTAATAGAACTGTTGAAAATAATCACAGATGGAAAATTACAACAGTTCCTCTAAGTTATAAAGGAGGTTCCACAGGGTTCTTAACTTGAGCTGGTAATTTTTACATTATGCATTAATGAGGTTGAAAAACAAATTGAAAAAACAATCATTTTTATACAGATAATACTGTTATGTATTCCCATGCTTCTCTGATAACACTGCGAATGAAAAACTAACTTCAATATCTAGGACTTAAATCAAATGTGTGAAAGACTTAAATAAATCAATGTGTGCCCTGCAGGTACTCCTGAATGATAGGAAGAAAAAATAAATGTGGTTTTCAAGGACTTGTAGAATAGTCCACTATAATAATTAGCTATAAATACGTAAGTGCTTCAGTTATTGATCCTGGCAAACTAATTATTTGGGTATAAAACACATTGATAAAGTAACTAAAACTACAATAATATGCCTAGTTTCTGTTGTGCAGAAATTAACCCCCATTTCCTTAATTTGGGTTTTGATTTTAACATTGCCAATGTATCCAAAAAGAAAAATGTACTTCAAAAATTTTATATGAAACAAAAACGTTTAATGTTGACTGAAAGATGTTGTCTGCCAGGGTTTTCTAAATGGCATGCACCTCCTACAACATAAAGGGTCTCCGGTGAGGCCTGTACCCTCCTACAACATAAAGGCTTTTGAACGGAATTCTGCAGCTTCTGGATAATGTCCAGCACATCTACTGCCAACCACATAACAGTCTTTACTGAAATGATTCTTAAAGCATTTTGTCAACAAATGATGCAAGATGTAGACTAGTCTGTGCTATTCAAGTCAATTTATATGAATATAAAAACAACAAACAAGAATAATTTCACACAGTCTTAATGCTAGATGACTATATTAGTAAGACACACTGGGGTAGTCTGCTCTGTAAACAGTAAAAGTCTGTGGTTACATATAACAGATGAGACCATGTGAGCAGTGATAGTAACAACTTGCAAAGGTCCTTTGTTATTTGGCACACATGAGGCCTGCATGCCAGGCTCACAGCTCCAGCGTGTTGTCCACAGGCACAGACTGGCAAGAAATGCATGAAACCTCCACCTTCCCAATGGCTTTTAAACACACCTCCAGTGTGCCCTTCATTCTCTGGCCTAAGGTTCTATTCTCTGTTCTAAAAGGTACAGCCAGCAGGGGAATCCCACCTGATCAGCAGAGTTTCCCGAAAGAGAGGCCACTGCTTGGCGGGCCACAGCATGCTACCAGGAATGGGCACTGGTCACGGCCAGGGGAAAACCAAGAGTAAAACCACAACCACACAGATACTGGCCTGCTGAAGCACATTTGATTAACTGCTGTTTGCTGCAAACAGAAAGGATGTATGTCGCTAAGGGAAACAGCAGTGGGGAAGACCACTGTCGATTAAGACGAATGTAAAGGAATGGTCGAGATTAAAGCACAGGAATTAAAACTCCGGGGTGTGCTGGGGTGCTGTAGGATGAAAACACTGAGGTATGGAGTTGTGCTAATGTATGAAACACTCATTTCTTTTTAAAGTGGGAGCAATGTCTCACCATGAACACATAGTTTAATGATTCACACAGAGATTAATGGACTTGACTCTTTTGGATTTGACTCTTTTCTAATTTTTTTCTCTCTCTTTGGTGACGACTTACATTTATGCTTTTATATATATATATATATATATATATATATATATATATATATATATATATATATATATATATATATTATAGTTGCCCATTAATGTAATCTACAGATTTGAGTTGTAAAATGGACCAAATCAAAAATGTTTAGTTATTCAGATTAATGTATTTATACTGGTGGATACTGTATTTTAAGTCATTCAAAGCCTCATTAGCTGGCTGTAATTAGCAGATTACATTTTGTATCACTGGAACAGAAGGCTTCAAACAGCAGCGGTATAAGACCAAATTCAGTAGTGTAGCCATATGCCATTTTCTCCGCTGTCTGCTAGGACCTCTGCTAACGAGCAGAGGCAGTCTGGCCATGGCAAGCTTTCAGAGGATCCTGAAGGCTCACAGTTTACAATCATAAAGAACAAAACACAGTCCCTCTGCATTTTTTAACATCAAAGTAGTTGTACAGTCAGTGTTCATAAATCCTTCGTCCTATTTAATGTTCCCTGCACACTCCATAAACTACAACACACGTTGTGTACATTTTGTCCAAATAGAATTGAAAGGGGAAATAAAGCATGTTCTGGAAGGACAGGTGCACAGCAGCGCAGGTGAGGTTGGCCTGTTTAATCAGGCTAATCAGGAAGACGCCTCCAGATGCCTGCAGAATGTGTCTGATAAACACAGTAACTCCATACACCAGAAAATCAAAAACATTTTGGCTCACGCTGTAAAGGTCTGAACATTCCTTTGTATACAGGACCTCCTCTAACAGAACCCCATGTTACAGATTCCATCTGCACACAGGGAACGAAACATCACTCCTGTTATCATCTGACAGCAAATGGAATATCAAACCACAAAATCATGTTCTCTGCCAGAAACACAAAGCAGCACCATTATAACTGTAGAAGCAGTCTTAGCAGTCATTGTGGGGGCCTGATGGGGCATTTGGTTTATGGAGCGTGTCCAGACAGGGCTGAAAATCAGAGCCCCAAGACGGCAGGCCAGTGAGCGAGGGAGCCTCCTTAGGGACAGCCGAGGAGAACGGGACTCACCCGGCTGCCCTCCCACTAGAGAGAAAAGCAATACGCTTCAAACACAGCCCCCTTTTCTGCTTGAAAGGTCACCAAGAACACATGCCAAAATTTTGACACATTAAAGTAAAACAACACTACTGAAACACATGACAAGAAGAAAAAGAATGACAGAGAGAGAGAGAGAGAGAGAGAGAGAGAGAGAGAGAGAGAGAGAGGGGTTTAGGGAGAATGCCAGGCAGGCAAGCAGATTTGCTACTACATCTAATAAAGAGAAATGCTTACTGGTCCATGTTCAGGCATAATGGAATAATTACTAATAAAAGAGTAAAATTAAGGCATACAGGCAATACTGAGGACAGGCACTGTGGGGGTGTTGGACCAGGGATACAAACAACCTTCACAGCTAATGAATAACTAATGATGAAAACCCTGAAATCTTCTGTTATCATGGAATGACAAGAAAACATTCAGAAGAAACTAGATACATGTCCCTCAGAGCATCTAAAAGTGATCGAGTGAAGGTTAGAAAAATAGTCTAGAACTTAACACAGGCAAAGCCACAGACTGTCTTTAAATGTGTACAGTTCTCAAAATCTGTAATAAACAATTTGTAACAGAGAGACTTTAACTGTAAACCTCTCTTTCTATACTTACAAATTCAAACATCTCAAACCTCCAATAGCAAATACAATTCACAGGATTAAATTATATGATAAATATAAACACTGCCACTAACAAGAAAGCACATGAGGAGAGAGGAGAGAAACTCAAGGAAATTCACACAGCCAGAAAAGCAGCTCAAACTCTGAGTGTACGCCGGGAATGATGTCTCCCTCTCAGCACTCCCTTACCCATACTCCCTGGGGTACTGCAGCAACCTGTCGTCCTTCCCCCGGCTCTGGGGAGTCCTCTCTCCCTCCGACCCCTCCCCCGTCCGGAGGTCCGGACCGGTGACCTCCATCCGACAGCCACGCTTCGGCTGGGGCAAAGGAGCAAGCGAGCTGTCCCCCGGGGTCGGCTCAGCCCGGCTACCTCCTGGACTCTGTCCTCTCCGCAAGCAGCATAGAGCACCCAGAAAATCCGGATTAGGGCTTGCTATAAGATGTTTCACCGGGCAGGAAACAAGCGATCTCTCACGGCACAGGCTGTGTGCCTCCGTTTGTCAGTCATTCACTCATGCCCACTCTGCGCGAGTTGGGGGTGGGGGGGGGGGGGGGGGGGCGCTAACGCAGCAGTTGGGTTCATTACAGCAGCCTTTCCCTCCCTCTGCGGTTCATAGCGGAGGCGCTGCCCCGGGGTACCTGCCCCGCGGTACCTGCCCCGACGCCGCTCCACAGTGATTTGGGAGGTACGCGTCTCCCTTACAGCACTTACACAGCATTGCTAGCGCACTTAAGTACAGTGTGTAAGAGCGACCAGCTTGCGTTAGGAGTTGTAATCAACAGTACGGGGAAACTGATGGGATATCGCCACCTGTGTGTTTTAATTCATCTTTTGCTTATTGTGTTTTACTGGCCAGACAAGCAAAAATTTAACCCGACGGTCACGCAAGTAGCCCTGCTCTGGATATGAAATATTTATTATCAAGCAGATTTAATGGATGCTGCCATTTTCGTTACAGCATGCAGACTACAAAGCGGGTCGCAGAACAACTGTTTTCACTGGTTACTCTGGATCGATTTAATAAGCAAGCCGACGTTCCTCATCTAAGTGTTAGTATCTGAATAAAGAATGGGAAAATGATACCGCCGTCCGAGCAGTGAGCAAACGCCGGACAGCTGAGAGCAGCTCTTGTTTTAAACTGGCAGTCTATTAGAAGGAAAACGATGAAGACACCAACTTAATCAGCCAATCACAGAGCCCCCAGGATATTGATCCCACTCGCACAACAGGTGCGATATACGATGGTGATGCAAGAATGAAATTACATAAAGCACAGCGCACGAGACACGTTTCACCAAATATAACGACATTTAAACGAGCTGAGCTATTTTGGCAGGTTCTAAACTTTAAGAGCCCCAAACTTACCTTTAAAAGTAATGTCCGGTGTTATTGAGTGATTAGCCTGTTCAAATCCGCTGGCTCGGTGCTCGGCGCGGATGTCGCTTTGGCATCTGAACGGCCCAGCCGAGGAAAAGCTCGAGCAGGAATTCCGTTACCGAATGAAACAAGTGAACCGACTCATGTGCGATTACTGGTCGTTTCTCCTTCAGCGCGAGAACGAACAACGGTCTCCTTCCCAGATCAACATGAGTTCAAAATGCGTCCTGCTTCCAGCCAGAGCAATCGACCACTTCCACTTCTCATCCAACTCCCTTTAATTCAAATGATTTTCTCGTTATTGCATTATTTCCGCAATTTCAAAATGGCTTGGATCTTTCACTCATCACTCGCGCCGTTCTGACACCTTTTCGGCTACCACAACAGAAGCGCCATCAATCGTTTCACAGGAAACTATTCCATTAAAAAAAATCAATGCAGTTCATCGCTGTCAAAGCAGGGGCTGCGTGCGCGCGTTTCCAGCGACGGACAGCTGCTCGCGCTGCCTCCCGTCTCCTCCACAGCTCAAATCAGCCCGGACATGGAGGACTGTCCGCATGCTCACGTCCGCGAGCTTCCTCTGCAGGTGTAGTCCAGGTAGAAGTAGGTGAGACTGGAGTCACATGCCAGTGATGCACGTAAATAGTTTAACTGGCGCTGATATCAGTGAATTTCACTATGCAACCCACCACACAAAACAATTGATAAGGAGCTTCGACGCCACAGGGCGGACAATTTGTCGAGCATGTGCCGGTTAAATAAAGCCCACACACTCGATGCAGATGAATACATGATTTACAATTCACGTGTTGGGCTGTAAATTCTGTCAAAGGCAAACGCGTTTCTTCTAAGCGTAACCTCACTTACCTACAATAAATTGTCAAGACTGAAGACAAATTCGTCAACAATTGACTGACAAATCTGGAAAATTCTGATTTTGTTTCCAAAAATGTTTTTGCCATAAACTATTTCTGGGAAAATGGTGACCGATAAAAAGTAAAGTTGACATGCAATAAGGGATTTTTTTTCTATCTTTGTATCTTGCATGGTGGTACATCTTTGATAATCACTGTCAGATTGTGGTTAGTATAATTCATAGCCATGTCTGGGTCCCCTGAATTTTTGATTAGTTGCCTGGTTAGAAAAAGTACCTGTGTCTGTCTGTGTCTGTTTGTCTGTGTGTGTGTGTGTGTGTGTGTGTGTGTGTGTGTGTGTGTGTATGAAAGAGAGCATGAGAGAGAGAGCATGAGAGAGAGAGAGAGAGAGAGAGCGAGCATGAGAGAGAGAGAGAGAGAGCGAGCGCGAGAGCATGAAATGGGCACTTCTTAAATTTCTCTTGATCTCAGTCTCTAAATATGGTTGTGCCAGTAAAACCTTTTGAATTATTGAATTGAAGAGAGGAGAGAGAGAGCGTGAACTCATTTACCAGCGACGTGATTTGCCCAGTGCCTAACCACTGCAGACTTCAGTCAAGGCTGCTGATGGGATGGGTCTTCCTTATCTGCACTGTGAGAGGTCAGGCAGCCGAGTGCCTACTGCTCCAAGCTTACAGTGTCTTTGATCTGTTCATTCACTCGGACGTCTGGTGATCGTGTACTGCTCACTCACATAACCAAAAATGAATGCACTTGGCTACCTGTCTTTGGGACCAAGAGATATGAAATGGATTCAACTTATTAGTGAAAACAAAAGCAAAACAGACAGAACATTATGAGCGTGTTTCGGCCAGTCACACACAAACAAAATAATTGTCACACACGCACGCACACACACACAGCGCTGTGATATTATGATGTGATAATTAGAATCCCCCTCACTTCTCAGGCTCAGTGTCATCTAAATGCTTCCACCAGCTGACTCACACACAGGAGCCGAATCAGTGAGTTTCTCTCTCTCTCACACACACACGTTCACTTTATGTTTCTCAAGATACTATCAGGCATACTTGAAGATTGGCTGACCCAAAGGTGACTTGGTAATTCAAACCATATGGGAAGCAAATCTTAAAATCACCAAAGGATCCTAGATTCTAAGATCTCATAAAGAAATGACACACATTCAGCAACTAACTACTTTAAAAAACCAAATCACGTGGCCAGCATTTCCATTCAACTATTTGGCTATTTAGTGCGTAAGTGAGCACAGGCAGAAATCAGGCATTTGTTATAAAGAAATGATTTTCATTAGCAAAACAGGGGGCCCTAGTTCCCCTGAGCCCAATGTCACATGTGAATCCAGAGCATTGTTACGGTAATATAGCTGTGCAGGTAATACGTCTAGCCAGATTGACACGTCCCCGGTTCACCCAGCAAAGTGCCTCCATTACAGACCCAGCGACCAGCCTGACCGCGGTCAGGGAAAGGCAGGTCAAACTAATAGCTTGTCAGATTACAGCTAACTGAGTGGAACGGGTAGCGTGTGATGGTGTAATAATGGCATCATGGTTCATGGTGCAGCTCAGAGGACGCAGAGGCTGAAAGCGCGCAGAGCAGGCGAGGTGATCGTGTCAGGCAGACGCCGAGGGAAGGGAGATGAGTGGCAAGTTCGTCATGCTGGTATAAGACGCTGGGCCTGAATCATCCGGTCGGGAGCAGTCTGCCATAACCGCGTGCTGACTCTCACATGCCTCGGATTGATCAAATAAAAGCCCCATCCAGACACGCCACCTAGTGCATATTCCAGCTGGAGGGGAACTAACATCCACCACATGAGCCCAACGTATGGAGGCAAAAGGATGGAGAAGAACGGAATTACTTACCCAAGCAGCCTGAGCACCACCTGCTCATACGGGGTGTGTGCTGCAGGCCAGGAGAACGTGGTCTCACATCTCTGGCATGGGCCTGTCCTCCTCCGGTGTGCATGCATGCCTCCAGCCTCTGGCCTATTCTCAGCATGCCTCAGACCTGCCAGGCAGCCCACCCTCCCTGTGGGAGTGACACTCCCAGGACACTTTTGGCTCGTCTCAGGGAGGCCGAAGGCTGAGAACGCAGCTCCCGGCTACTCAGGGCCATGGCAGAGCTCCCGTGAGAGGCTGTTTTCTCAAATAAATCCATATTGTCAGTTGAACTGGCAGCCTGCGTTTGAGCTGCCAGGACCCCTGAGCGCGCCCAGCCAAATGACACACGGATCTCCTCTGAGCACTATCACAGACGAACACAGAGTGCTGACACATGCATTCTAATTACCCGTAACTGTGCAACCTGGACATTGCATTAGGGCCAGGCGACCAGGAGCAGGATGGTTCTGTACATATTCATTAAACACGCAGGCACAAGGTGGCATGAAGCTCTTAAATCCTTCACATGAGTCACTGCTGGAACGAGGGGCGACGCTCTATTCTTTAAGGAGCAGCTAACATAAATAAACTCTCAAGTACTTAATACCTGACCCCAATGGCTGTACCTGCCTGAGCAGAAAACAGTAGAGCACAGGCGGCTGTACTTTACTCTTATAGACTACCACAGTAACCTTCACCCTCTCAGATATTAACACAGGGCAATCGTCTATGCTGGTCTGTCGTGGTCTGGCCACATGCGAGCAGAGGCTAACAGATGTGTA
This sequence comes from Electrophorus electricus, assembly GCF_041902795.1. Taxonomy (NCBI): domain Eukaryota; kingdom Metazoa; phylum Chordata; class Actinopteri; order Gymnotiformes; family Gymnotidae; genus Electrophorus; species Electrophorus electricus. Next base: position 1,246,123 of record NC_137513.1, read on the forward strand.
TTAATGTGTATTAATACAGAACTGCACCTTCCCATTTCGATAATTGGGTCCCGTTTTGTTTGTGGGTACTACAATGGATTATCACCATTCACAAGGGTCTTTGTGATTCACTGCACACCATCGAGTCAGTCGTGTTTCAGGATTTAGTATTTCATTATTATTCAGTGTAAGCATTAACATGCAAATCTCTCTGTAAATAAATTAACAACATTCATGTTGTTCACAGACACACAACAGTTTCACATCAGTTAATGAGAAAATTAGGTGATCCCTTTATCCTGGTCTGCTCCGGACATGGTGCTCACCATCAGTGCTCATGTTTCCAAAGAGCTCAGTTCATTCAGAAGGTCAGATCATGTGAGTTGCACTGCTGAGAAATCTTTACTGACTAATTATGACAGTGGGAGTTGACTACAAAAATCATTAACATGGTCATAAGATATGCCATATGCAGTGGTATTAAGTATGCAGCATGCCGGTTTGTTAAAAATGCCGTATGCAGGTGTGTTAAGTATATGGCACGGAGGTGTGTTAAGTATGCAGTATTCAGGTGTTTTTGATGGTGTTATAGGTTTTCTTTCTCAAGCATGTTCTAATCACATGAGAGACCATCACACAGCAATCAGAAAAGATGAAGACCATCCTCGTTGAGCTCAGGTGAGCCAAGCCATCCTGGGACAGATCCGAGTGGTAACAGACTCCGTCACCGTGTGCTCTGGTGTCACCTTTCAGAGCTGCGTTGCGCAGGACTTTCAGGGACGGCGGTGTCTTTTTCATCCATTATCTCTTTGGCAGACGGCTGCTTTCGGTTTGGCACCACGGGTACTGAAATCTGTTAGCTTGACAAAACCCCCAGCAATCGCACGTTCTCTCACTCCTGCTTATCTTAGGCTTTCACGCAGTGCACATAGGAGAGACGAAGGAGCAGGACCGTGTACGCACGTGCACAAGCCTGTGACATTGCACCGTGCACCAGCGGCAGGAAACACAGGAGGAGGGATGGCGTGAAGACCCTGTCTGAAACGAGTCTGCAAGGCCAGTCTTGAAGCACCATTAGATATAACACGTCGACACATCCTCATACAGATCATACGCTCCTCGGCTGGCGTCAAGGCACATGGTCCTGCCCACAGCAGACTCGTACTAGCAGCGACTGATCCCTCGCTGAGCTCAAAACATCTAAAGAGCTCTTCAAACTGGAGCAACATGGTCACGTGAAAACAGACTGAAGGAACTGAAATGGGTGTTTGGGTGCTCACACCAGCCAGACAATCTCTGACTACTTTCCACCTTCACCGCAAATATGAAATGGGAAGGCAAAGGAAGAGTCGCCCAGATCTCCTACCTCCACTGGCTCTCAGGAGGAAGTGATGAGGTCATTCTGAAGAGCGCCTACCATCCTGCCGTATGTCTGGTGGCTCTGCACGGAGTGTGGGAGTCTTGGATTAGTGGACACCGTGTGAAGATTAGAAGTTCAGCCCAGACAAAAGCTAAAGAAAGCGGAGGCTCTCACTGTCCTTACACACTCTGCCTCTTGTCACTAGCGCTGCTGTAGCCTTGGCAAGGCCCCGAGTTCTGGCAGGAGCCCAGTGGGGAGCCCAAGAGAGAGTTTAGAACTGATTTCCAGTCAAGGTCAAACTACTCCCTTTCGACCAATAAATGAAAAATTACCTTTAGCACTAATGAACTAAACTGATTTTTCCTTTATTCAACACCCCCACAACTTAAATGTCCTTGTCTTCCACATTCTGAAACTCTCAGAGCTGCTCAACAGATAACTGTGAAACTTTAAAAACTCCAGGAAAAGAACAGGAAGGTTCACCAGAGTTGTTGAGATTTTAAGGGTGAGGATTTAGACAAAGGATTTAGAGCACAGAGTTTCTCTCACAGGTGCCTCAAAACAGACCAGCAGTGAAACACCGGGCAGAGACATTAGAAACAGAACATTGATACAAAGAGCAGCTTCGCTGCTAGTTCACGGCGCAAGCATGAACTGTGGGGGAAGGGTTCTGGGTGAAGTGCTTCCTCAGGTGACAAACTGAGCACACAAGCACATGAAGGAGACAGAGCGATGTTATTATCCCAGATCACCTTTGTGGGGAGAAGATAGGAACCTTTTCAGATAGCAACCAATGCTATATGTGAATCAAACAGACAGATATAGAGTTATGCTCTTCTGTTTATAACCCAAAAACTAAAAAGGTGCTAGCAGCTCTGAAAGGGAAGAGCCTGTATTTTTTTTTCCATCTTTTTTTTGGGTTAGTAAACACTGGCTGAAAGTTGGTCTGTGCCTCTCAGAGAGCAGAGACCTTTTGTGAAGTGGTAGAGACGTACAGGAGCCAGGCTCTGTCGTCATCCGTGAATCACGGAGAATGAATCACAGTGGCTTGAAAGGAAAAGCCACAGGAAAGGAGATACAAACGGGGAGGGAAAATGGAATGTGAGGAGAGGACAGCATAAGTGTGGCTCAGAAACCAGGAGTCGACGTTTAGGGACAGACATAAAAGAGGCTTGGGTAAGTCCTACCAGCAGACTGCGCAGAGATGCTTTGTGGTGGATGAAGAATTAATGACGTGTTTGAGCGCGTGGCTCTCGTCACACGGTTTCTCTGTCCACAAAAACACATTTCAGCTCCGTTCAGTAGAAGCACATAGACAAACGTCCATGAGATAATTTATTCAGTACCACATTCACTCCAGTCACCTTCTGTTACAAACATTTAAAATGCAGCTTCCATTCGAAACACACCAAGTCATAAAGCAATCTAAACATAAAGAGGCTGCTGGGACACGTCCGTACATCAGTGTGGGAAGACGGAGAGTTTACATTCTCTGTAGGCACATTAACCACTATGAGGTGTCACTCCATGTGGCAAGACAGCGCCGGGCACCAGGTACAGTAGTGATACAACCCAAACAAAACGACAGGAGCCTCAAAGGAAAACTACAGAAAATGAAAATCAAAAGGAAAAAACAAAACAGGGCAAGAACATTTGCATTCCCAGTAGGAGAATTCAGCAAAACAACAGCAAAACAAAAACAGAAGAACTGTGATGTATACATCAAAGCAACATTAATGAGTATAAAGAACTATTTAATAACTATTATCACAGATTCTTAAACCCATATGACACAGTTGCACTTATGTTAACTTTACAGAGAAAAACTAGGCAGTGTTTGATGTGACATTTTAATTAAATGGGGACTGAAGGAAGCGTTTTTCTTTCATTTGCAGTTCCCACCAGACTAAAGCTAGACTGTGTGTGAATGAAAGGAGCTGCAGGCCGAGTGCTGCGATGCTCTGTGGGCGAGTGGCGTGGATAATACGGGCAAAGGCCGGAGGCATAAGGGCGGGGGGGGTGAGAGAGGGAGAGAGAGAGAGAGAGAGAGAGAGAGAGAGAGAGAGAGAGAGAGAGAGAGAGAGAGAACTGCACTATGGGCTACTGCTGAGTGCGCCTTCAGTACAGCCAGCACAGACGTTCCATGGCCACGATTAAAAAAAAAAAAAAAATCAAACAGTTGACATTTCTTGAAAGCCATACAGTGAGGCTGCCCCACTGAGCTGTGACATGGTCTACACCATGCAGATGCAGACAGAGACACAGACACACACACACAATGAAGCTGCCCCACTGAGCTGTGGCATGGTCCATGCCACCCACCCACGCACACGCACGCGCACACACACGCGCACGCGCACGCGCACGCGCACGCACACGCGCACGCACACGCGCACGCACGCACACGCACGCACACACACGCACACACGCACACGCACACACGCACACGCACACACGCACACACGCACACGGATTCGTGTGCTCCGCTGACTGAGCTGCTCCATGCTATTGACCATAAAGACACTTTAAAGAGCTCTTAGTTCTAGTGAGCTACCTTTACCCTTAGCAAAGGTACACCTTTCAGGGACGCCTTCAAATCCATAGCGTGCATCTCTACGTGTGTGTGTAATATAAAATGTTTTTTCTATAATTATTAATCTCATACAGATGTTAAAAACAGATGCAGCAGAGTTCATCATCAGCACCCTGAGAGGTCTTTGGTCGTCTTCTTCTTTTGGAAGCGTTTGTCTGAGGGGTTGAAGCCCCTCTCCTGGGCCCCAAACACGGCCCAGCTGGGTGTCTTGGCCATATAGTCCAGGCTAGAGAAGGTTCTGGTGCCGCCACTCTCCTCATACTGCTGGACCAGCTCCTGGAAGCGCCTGTAGTCAATCCACGTCCACCACTCGCCCTCAACTTTGAACTGCGACAGAAAAACCCAGAGCAATGGAGAGAGAGAGAGAGAGAGAGAGAGAGAGAGAGAGAGAGAGAGAGAGAGAGAGAGAGAGAGAGAGAGAGAGAGAGAGAGAGAGAGAGAGACACACACACATCATTGATGGATTATACTAGCAAACATGCGGGTGAGACCTGCAGTGTATTTCCTTGCCTGACAGAGGTCATCTGTGACTAATGAGGCCAGCTGTTCCTCCCACCGCTGCCAAGATGCACAGCGAGGGACGCAGGAGAGCTGGGGGCTCTGAGGCAGGCAACCGCCGAGCAAAGGACGAGCTACTCCAACACCAATACTGTGAAATGAGCTTACACTGTGCATATTTCCTGTCTCAAAGTAACAGTGTACAAATCATGTCACAACTTAAGTCACATGACTTCATATTCTCTGCAAAAATGGACTTTACAAGTTACAACATTACAAGTCTTACAAAATGTTTCAATGATATTAGTTATCTAACATCTAACATGCGTCCAGGAGTGTGAAAGTGATGTAAACCTACAGGGCAGGGCATGTTATCACCTAGTAGCGGAGTTACAGAGAAGAAGCTGTCACTAAGACAAGCTATTAATTTAAATAATTCTCCAGTGAAGGGGATAGGGAGATGTGTTTAAATCAAGATATTAGCTTGTAAGTAGTCAAACATTTTTAAAAACCGCGAAGACACTATGTTGGTTATCTGGCAACCCACACTAGCTGGTTGGGAAATGGGCTTTTTTATGGGCCCTTTTCTCAACATTTAGGTGGATTTAAGTAATAAAGCCCATAACTAATTGTACCTAAAATGAAACAACAAAACTGCATTTCTCCACTGTTGTATAACTTTCCAGAAAATCTATTTAATAAATGTGATAAATGTAACACTTGAAAGACATTTTTCCTACTTAGGGTCTTATATCAACAGGACTGGCAGCTCACACAATCTGGTCCAAAATCACACTGTCGCAGCACACGTTTTTTCCTCACACAAAGGGAGTGGCGTGACTTGAACTCAGAGTCTTGTGAACGTCTCTGAACGACAGTGAAAATGAACCTTAACAAACGAGTCCTGAGAGGTGAGCGTAAGCACACAAGGAGTCATCTTCCCATCTCCACTGGTGTCTGGGAGCAACCCGCTATCGAGGGCCGTACCTACCCTAACTCAAACCTCCAGACGTATGGTGTAGACAACCAGATCCGTAGAGGTGTAGTCATCTGTGTGCTGGTTGCACTCTCAGACATGCTAACCAGCCACCATGAAATAATAACAAATCCAGACATCATTATGCAACTTGTGGGAGAATGTGCATGTCAAGATTACCTGTTCTCACACTGTCTTTTTCCCTGACTGCTGTAATGGGCACTCGGAGCAGCTAAGAGGCCTGCTTCTTGGAGAGGATCTCTTTGAATGTGCGCCAAGCTGCAGACCGAGTTGCTCTGGTAGCTGTGGGAGGTTACGGTGGACTACTGGGACTCCAGACAAGGAGCTTTTGATTTTATCATCTCCATGCTCTTGCTCCCTGACAGAACAGAAATATTCAACTTTCTCCACATAGACAACAGACATTCGTGGTCCACTGGTGAGTCCCGTGACAAAACAAACCAACCCCCCCCCCCCCAAACAAACAAAACAAAAACAACCATCACCAACTGCTCGAGTGCTGCCAGTGGCAAACTGCAGCAGCAGCCACTGCAGAACGAGGCCAGACGGTCCCATAAGAGTTAGCCCACAACGTGACCGCTCAGACTGCATGCCTAATTAACGACATGCTAGCACATTCAGGGGCACAACTCTTTCCTCACAGGTCTGAGAACAGCCTGGAAGAGTCCCACCACAGAGAAGCACGTCCACCGTCACCAGTGACCGGATAGTGAAGCGTGAGAGAGACCCAGCTCAGCTGGTACTGTGGGCTTTCGTAATGAGCTGTGCTGTCCAGACTCCTCGAAGCAGCCTGACGCTTTACACCAACAGTCAGGAACACAACAAGCCCCTCCTCCTATGGCTCGCCTCGTCACTACGTTGCCTCATCCTCCAGTCTGCAAAGCCTGAAAGGCCCCTGAAGCCAGCCAGCGTTTTCATTACACTGTAACGCTCGAGGGCCACAGGCTCTGCATCCATGGACAGCACTTCCTGCGAAGCCCACCGCCTCCTCTACTCTCCCACAGGCAGGGAGAGGGGACAGCTCAGGGAAGACTGAGGAAGAGGAGGGAAGAGACTAGAGGTCTTAGTCGGGTGTGGTCTGCAGCCCTTAATCACAGGGCGTCCGAGACGCCTTTATTACCCCAGCAGATGGGCAGTCGAGCTTCCTCCATTCCCCGCAAAACACGCCACTTTACCTCTAAACGAGCAATAAAATGAAAGAACATGGTGACAAAGCTTCGCTCATCAAAGAGATTAAGATCTTCATTCCTCTCTCATTATGTGGCAGAAAATGTAATAATTGATCATATTCTAAAGCAGGGAAATTTTAACCAGTGATTATGATGAGCGTTATGCAGTCAAGAAAAAAAAAATGTAAATTTGGATGAATAAACTTTAAGTGGGATGGATTTAAATTTGGAGGAATAAACAATTAAACAAAATGCCTAAAAAGCACAGCAACATAAATAATGACGCAACTGGTCATGAAATTCTCATAAACCAAGAAATGTAATATGAAACGTATGTTGTGGTATGAAATGCTTAAGGAAGAGTCAAACCGTGGGCTGGCCAAGATGTTCACATTTATGAAAACAACAACAAAAAAAATTTATGTAAATGAGACTACTGCAAACAAACATTATGCAAATGAGATCATACTAAATCTCCATTCGCTTTCTCCATATAGTCAGCCACAATTTGGGGTGAAATATTGTTTAATGGGCAATAAAATGTGTGCTGATGTTTCAGACATCATTCTTGTCTGCTCTAATGGGAAGAGGCCACCTTTCAGCACTCCTCTTTACCCGACCAAGCAGTAGAGGAGATGGGGAACATCCAGCAAGCATTCTCCACAGCAATGCTGCCACAGCGATGATGCAGCCAAGGTAATGATGCTGCTGCCATGGCGATGCTGTGGCGGTACATTTACCAGGTTGTCTTTATGAGTTAATGAGTAATCAAAAGGTGTGTAGTACAGTGCGGCACCTTGTCATTTAAATCACTTATTTAATTCCAGAACTGATTTATTCCCGATTTAAAGGGTCCACAGCCACAGTGTTTTAAAAAGGTGCTACTTGCTAGTGGATCACATGACTATGCTGAGAGCTGGAGCACCAGTACAGCCTTGCTTAACCTCAGTGAGTCACCAGGGAAGGACAAAAAGCTACTAACGGTGTGACAACTCTGTCCAGACTGAACAAACCAGGCATCACGTCTCACAGCACAGTGCAGTTTCAGAGCTAGACACATTAGAGGGGGATTGAAAGGACATGACTGGATGGATGGATGGATAAATCAGTAAGTTCACAGCATTACTGACAACAGTCACAAGGAGAAACGCGGAAGGAACTGCACCCCAGTAAAGGAACAGTGGGCTTTGTGAGGTCCACATGAGAAAATGCAGTGATGCAGTCAGAGCTAATCTACAAACTCAACTACATCACAGCCAAGGCAGGTACAGCCACACCTGTCTCTCTCTCACTCACTCACACACACTCACACACTCACACACACACACACACACACACAATACATATATTGTTAATATATTTTTGTACATATATAGAATATATATTTCTCAATGCACCCCTGTTTTCTTTTTCCTCAGTTTGGACAGAGCACTCTCAACTATTTCACTGCGAGTTATACTGTGTATGTGACAAATAAACCAAACTTGAGAGGAAGGAAAAGTGTGTCAGTGCAGCCATCCTCTACCTGCACAACAGACAACACCACACCCTCTACACAACACACCCTCTATACACCACAGTGATCAGCCAGTAAAGTGGCTTGTGTGTGTGTGCGCATTGTCAAGAACACTAGAGGAGCCAAGCCCCAGCTGCTGGTAGATAAAACAGTAACTCAAGACTGTAAGACCAAACAGACCAACCTGTGCACTGCCTGGACTGACTATGAGAAAGCCTGTGATTCAATGTCCCACATGGATCCTGGATGCTTGAGGCTGTGGGACTCCAAGAGCCTTCATCAAGAACTCTGTGGGTTGTAGAAATGGTTACTATGAAACAGATGGCAACCGTCAGCCATAAAGCTGTACGCCAGAAGTGAACGAGACATGGACTCACTAATCCATCTCACCAGGACACACAGCAACGACATCGGAATGTCATTTGGACTGGATAAGTGTAGTCGTATGGTGACAAGGAGAGGGAAGGTAGCTACAAGTACCTTGGAATCCCACAAGCAAATGGGAACCATGAAGTAACCACAAGGAAAGCAGTTACAGCCAAATACCTACAAAGTCCTGAGAAGTCCGCTGTGTGTAGGCTATCAACACACTGTACCAGTCATCAGAAACCGCACCGACATCACCATCTGGCCAAAGGAGGAGATAGAAGCCACTTACATCAAGGCAAAAACTCCTCACAATGCACGAAGGGTTTCATCCCAAATCCAGCACTCTGAGACTGTACACTAAGCAGAAGGAGGGGTACCGAGGACTAGCGAGCATCAGAGCCACCATCCAGGACAACAGGATGATGTGATGAAGAACTTAGCGAGAAGCCCAGACAACAGAAACCCGAGGAGGATGATAACGAGGAGGAACAGGGATCATCATGGGAGGATAAAGCCCTGCACGGTATGCACCACCAGCAGATAGTGGAAATGATATGGAGAAATCCTACCAATGGCTGGCAAAGGCTGGAGTGAAAGACAGCACAGAGGCACTGATCATGGCAGCACAGGAACAAGCTCTGAATCAAAGATCAGTAGGGGCTGGATCTGCCACACCAGTCAGGACCCCAGATACAGGCTGTGCAAAGACACCCCTGAAGCAATCCAGCACATAACAGCGGGATGCAGGATACTGGCAGGCAGAGCATATGTAGAACACCATAACCAAGTGGCTGGATAGTGTACAGAAACACAGTCCGTACAGATAAGACCGGCACAGATAAGTTCGAAGGTCAAAGTGGGAGACATCCCCAAAGGCGGTGGAGAATGTTTGAGCTGAGATCCTGTGGGATTTCCAGATACAGACAGACAAAATGGTAATGGATAACCAACCAGACATACTAGTGATGGATAAACAGCAGAAGAGGGCCATAGTGACAGATGTAGCGATCCTAGGTGATAACATCAGGAACAAGGAACACGAAAAGCTGAAGAAACTCCAAGGGCTAAAAGAACAGCTGGAAAACATATGGAAGGTGAAGGCAACTATGGTTCCCATGGTCATCAGGAGCACTAGGGGCTGTGACCCCCAAACTGGGAGAATGGATCCAGCAGATCCTAGAAACTGAGATCTCCAAACAGATAAGTGTAGTCCTGGGAACAGCTAAGACACAATACAGGACCCTCAAGCTCCAATATATATGGGGTCACAATTTCAGCCATTAGAATTGGTGAGCCCTCCACAATTCCACTCCACTAATGTTTATGTGTACACACACACACACATTCATTCATGTATAAATATAGGGGTGTGTGTGTGTGTGTGTGTGTGTGTGTGTGTGTGTGTATATATATGTGTGTGTGTGCGTGTGTGTGAGAATATGTGTGTGTAATTTATGTGACTGTCCTGTCTTAGTTATTTATGTGAGCAGTTGCTGCAACACTATTTATCCCTCTGGGGAAATACAAAGTTATTTCTCTCTCCCTCGATCTTTCTGCATAATGCTCCGCCCATGTAATGCTCTGCTTGCATTATGCTACGTGACATAAATACAATAGTGTTGTGCCAGAGCAGCCCTCATCCAGCTGTGTAATGCTCCACCTACATAAAGCTCCGCCCACTCAATGCTCCGCCCACACAATGCTGCGTGACGCATGTGAAATGGGAAGGGAAACTGTTGGTTCCATGCCTACTCTGCTCATCTAGTGCCCCATCTGCATAAAGCTCCACTCATCTAGTGCCCCATCTGCATAAAGCTCCACTCATCTAGTGCCCCATCTGCATAAAGCTCCACCTACATGATGCCCTTCCTGCATCATGCTCTGCTCGTGTAATGCTCCACCTGCATAACACTCTGTCTGAAGTAGGAAAACATTTGTGTGTTTGTGCGTGCATGTGTGTGTGGGTGCGTGTGCTGTGCTTGCATACGGGTTAGATGCAGACAATGCTAGTTCAGTCATTCCATCAAAGATGGTCTGCTATTGATTTCTGGACGTCTATGAGAAAAATGTGAAATGTACATTCAACATGCATCAACATAAGCCCACAGGCAAGCAGAATTGATTTAGCAGCAGGTATGTAGTTTCTAACATGACCAAAAACAAACATTAAACTTGTAGCACTCAGCATCTGTCTATGAGACAGTATAGGAAGTCCTCGCACGGCTTCAGCTGTTTGCACTACTCACAGCTGGCAGGTGAGGGATTCTGTCATTCCGACGGAATTTAACACGCTTGTATTTGAGCAGACAATAAAGGAAACTACAGCCTGAGGCAGAAACTGGAAGAGTACCGGTGGTGATGCCTCCTGGCGGTTCTGGGCTGTCGAGCTGATTACACAGGTAAGATGTGAACGCCACGCTGCTCTGTGCTCTCTACACACACTGTTTACTGGGCAAAAACAACTGATGGTGGTTAGAAGGTATTTTTCTGACAAGCCAAAGCTGTTTAACTGGATGTGGTGTTTTTTCTCCCATGCGGAAACATGAATATAGCTCATAGTTGGAAATTTCATGACAGAAATCAGCAAACAAGGAACGTCTGGTTAATCCAAGGTAAAATCAAATTAGGATTTTGCCAGTTGTAGCCAGATTCACAGACGAGCAGGGCGTGCTGCTGGTTGGTCTTAGTCTGCAGTTTGGGGGACAGTCAGAGTCGATGGTTGGCAAAGATCGCAGACTCCAAATTCTTTACTTCTGAACTAGTTTGATGCCCATCAGAATATAAGAAATGTTTAGAGCTCAACGTCTCTCACCATCACTGCTGCTATAAGAGGGGAGAAAGGAATGAATGCACCATAAAAGCATTCTGAGCGTATCACTAGAGAATTAAGAAAAGTGGAAAAATGGAGTCGTGCTCACTGTGCCCTATAGGCCACGCTGCCTGACTAACTATCCCAAGCTTTCCCAATGGTGCAGCAAATCACACCCAGAGAAATGAAGAACTTCAGAAACTAAGATGCAATCAGTCAACATTTCAGAGGTTGAGTTTTGTATCGTTTAAGTAATCAGGTTGGAGGGCGTTGGAGTTCAACAAAGAAGCCAGGAGACAACAATGAGGCTTGAAGTCTCACATGGTCTGTCTAGAAATGACTCCACTGGATGCCACTGTGGGGAAAATAAGTGCAAATGGAACACAATCATAATCAGGATTTGCTGGACTGCCAGCATTATAGTGCAAATATCACAATAACATGGCATACAATTCTGAATGGACGCGCTTAAGGGTACCTTGCACATAAACACATTTTGTTGGCGAGAGGGGAAAAAAAACTCTGAAAAAGACCTACCTACTGCCCACATAAACCTTCAGAATACTCAAAAATAAAACAATGTGCAGAACAGATTTTAAAACGGATCTGTTTGATATGTAACAGGTTGCTGTTTCTAAAATCAAGTGAGGCTAATCTTGCATTAAGAGGCAACTGAGAGACAGACCGACCGACCGGCCCCTCCCCTTGTTCTGGAGTTAATGTTTGTGCTGTAGAAGTCCTTCCGAGTTTGACATTTAGAGAAACACCAGGAGCATCTTAACAGCTACAGCAATTTACATCCAGACGTGTTTGTTATTTTTCAAGGATGGCAAATGGCTCGGTGCAGAGTACAGGTGTGAGGGGCAGTACCTTGTGATGTGCTAGTAAGAGACAGTTGGAGTGCTCATGTTCACAGGCGATGCCGTAGTCTGGCAGTAGGCGGGCCAACTGCTGCACAAAGTGGATGACCTCCTCGTGCCAGGGGACATTGGCCATGGTCAGGCTGCTGGCGGAACTCTCGCCACAGTAGGTCACTCCCTAAAGGGACGAAGGTGGGAAAAGAGAGATGGACATGAAGAACATTCATGTAGGAAAAAAATACTAAAATGTCATATTCAGAATTTTTCAAAGGCTGTTCCAAAAACAGCTTCATCTGTGGAAATAACTGGCAAAGTTCAGCCAAGATATACACAGCAAAGCCACCTAGACAATTTAAATATTTCACAGAATTTTTTGAAAGACTGTTTCACGATTAAGATTTAGCTGAAGACAGTGCCGCTAAAGAATAGGAGTGCGAGTTTTATCTTCATTCACAAAGATACAAGTGCCCCACTGAATCATATCAGTGCAGCCAGATGCACACACACAGCCAAAGCCAAGACAGACTTGGTGTTGCATGAAGTCTGATGGAGCCAAAATCAGTCCATCCAGCTCCCCCAGACACACGCTCACACACACCAGCTCATGAACCCTCACACAGCCTCACACTCATTGATACACACTCACAGCCTCACACCAGCTCATGAACTCACACAGCCTCACACTCATTCATACACACTCACAGCCTCACACTCACAGCCTCACACCAGCTCATGAACTCACACAGCCTCACACTCACAGCCTCACACCAGCTCATGAACTCTCACACAGCCTCACACTCACAGCCTCACTCGCACACTCGTTCATACACACTCACACACACCAGCTCATGAACTCTCACAGCCTCACACTCATTCATACACACTCACAGCCTCACACCAGCTCATGAACTCACACAGCCTCACACTCACACTCATTCATACACACTCACAGCCTATCACACAGCCTCACTCACAGCCTCACTCGCACACTCGTTCATACACACTCACACACACCAGCTCATGAACTCTCACACAGCCTCACTCAACCTCACTCATACACTCAACCTCACTCATACACTCAATGAAACCATCTATACTCAAGTTAATGTACAGTAGTCAAGTCAAATTTATTTATATAGCGCTTTTTACAACAAATGTGACAAAGCAGCTTTACAAATGTCCAAATCCAAGCCCCCGGTGAGCAAGCCAATGGTGACAGTGGCAAGGAAAAACTCCCTAGAGCACGAGGAAGAAACCAAGACTCAAAGGGGGACCATCTTCCTCTGGGTGACAACGGTCACCACAATAGCAACAGTACTGGGCCATAAATGTTCCTGACAAGCTAAAGCAGCCTGTGCTCTACAGGCTGTGCCTGCAGCCGTCTTTCAGTCAGCCTGTAGACATGGTGCACATCTGACTTTACATGAGCAGAGAGCAGCAACAAAATAACTGTCCTGGCACGCCTCCCATTTCAGGTCCTTCATTCCGTTCTTCAGGTGGCATGTGACTAAACCCTACTCACTTTGTGCTAGTCACAAGCCTCATTGAATTGTCACTGGAGATGGAGAGCCTACGATATGATGAGTGTGGTTTCATTAAAGCTTTTATAGTTTTTACTGAAGCATAAAACTTCAAGGCTGGAGTCTCTGCTGCACACAAACAAAGTCACGAGCTCAAACAGAACGGTAATGAACAATTGACATGGACCATCATCTCCAGGCCAAAGGAAACCACATAAAAGAAACAAGGAAAACAAACAAACAAGACAACAGAATTAATTTGTTTTTAGCCCCTTTTTTTGTCTGGCACTTAGCAATGCATCCCTCATGTGGGAGTGCTTCATTTAAATGTTAATGACTACATGAAGGAGGTATTACATGGATATGATTCTGAATGTCACAATGTTAGAAAACGCAGAGCTTCCTCTGAGATCAGCTGCAAATGTGTCTCTATGAACCAGGCAGAGCAGTATGGCAGGAAGCGGTTTTACTCTGGGTAAGACCTGCGTACAGTCCCTCGGTTCATTACACGCTCCTCCTACAGGGACCAGAAGCCCTATAGATAACAGCTAACAGCCAGCCACTGTGTGATTGTGGGTCACGTCCACACAGTTGGCCATCACCAGAAGCACATATCTGCAGTTTTGCTGGTCATCAAATATTTATGTCCTGAAACACCTCCTTGCATATGGCTCTCAGATAATGCAAATCCGTGAACAATTTCTGGATCACACAAAACTACACAAGTACGTATGAACAAAGAAAAACAAAGGGATTGTTTTGATGGTGCAGAAAGACGCGGCCTGACTGAGTAGAGTATTATCCCAGGCTCTTTAGTTAATGATCTCTGTTGTCGTATACCCCACTCTCTCCTACCTGTTGTTTGAACATGAATGTTTATAACAAAACATTCACAGTAGGCAACAGACCCTACTATGCAGGCAGCAATTAAGACTTTGCATGCTGTTAAGCCATTACCTGGTCTCAGTCCAGTTATGAAAATTCATTGTCGCATGCAAAATGCCAACTGCCCAGCAACTCAGGTCAAGCTGCTTTGGAATGATTACTGGAATACACTTTCGTCCACAGTGAGCAAACTACTGCCTACATCTTTCCTCAGACTTGTGCCAATATTTTCTAAGGAATAAACTTTATGATGTAGCAAACATGATCTGGTGGCCGCTGCTTAGTCAAGCTGCGTACATAACAGATTTTGAATTTTTTTGATGTCAGAGATGTTCCACTGCTGCAGTAGGCCACTGCTACTTTACAGACATTTGGTGAAGGGGACCAATGTCTTTCTAACTCCTTCTCTTTAGGCTGGGCCTTATTTCCAAGGTGGGGAATACAAGGCATGAGGTGGAACTAGCAAGACCTGGTCCATATCAGTCTGTGTGGAGCCCCAGTATGGACCAGTCTGTGTGGAGCCCCGGTATTGACCAGTCTGTGTGGAGCCCCGGTATTGACCAGTCTGTGTGGAGCCCCGGTATGAACCAGTCTGTGTGGAGCGGCACAGAATGACAATCACCTCCAAAGCAGCTCAGATCAACCAGGTGAGAGCTTGTGTGGGGGTGGAACTCTGCCAACTACAAATGCTACAGCTCCCTGTCTCTGAAATGGAACCCATCACCTCCACTCCAAGACCTAGCACAGACACCTACTGTTCAGCTCCACGGACTAAAATGCCTGTCGAGGTTCAGTCCAATTTCAGCTGGGCCTCCCTCACTGGTGGCTGACGTTCATTCACTGCTTAATTAAAGCTCACAACGCTATCACATGCTAACCTGAGGCATGCCATGGAAATGAGGATAGGCTCATCAGCACAGTGGGAGCCTGCTTCACGTGTTTGACATCTTTATATCCCTACAGACATGATCAAAATGTTCTTCTAATCAAACAGGAATGACCATCAATGAACTCATAAAACAGCTTGATGCTTTAACAGTTGTGGCAGGAGTAAAACAGTCCGACTACAAACTACATGACATTTCAGTTAGAACACATCACAGGCACAGCACAACAAATACAGCACACCCATTCTCTATGGAAACTAACGCAGAATCTGACGCAAGCCTTCATAGACATTACAAATGTGCCAGGAGACTATATGACATTTAACTCTAAATGTAGAAGCGATACACAGTGGAAAACTAAAATACCAGCAGAGTGAAGCTCGCTGTAGAGTGTGAGCCCAAGGCTGAGCGGTAACAGAGGTGACGGAAGGGCGGGGGCAGCACTGATCCCCCCTCACTCACATACCATCGCAGCTGGCTGGCTCTCTGGCCTTCAGCTCTCTGCCTACAGCCAGCCAACATGCACTAGAAACACACCTAAAGACAGGCAACACACGCGCATGCACTAATGGTGCGTGCTCGGTCACACACACATGCACATACAGTGTTGCTGTGCGCAGCAGCAAACGCACTTCAGCATTATTTAAGGGCCATAACAGAAGTAGGATAAAAGAAGGCAATCGCCATCTCAATCAAGCATTTGTTGGAAAGAAAGTAAAACAGAATGAAGGACTTTCAGAATTAGAAAAACACATCAGATCATCACACACTTAACACCTTCTTTTTAAATTTCAGTAGCACACACACACACACACACACACACACACACACACACACACACACACACACACACACACACACACACACACACACACACACACACACACACACACACACACACACACACACACACACACCACAATTCATGAAGGACGAGTTATCACAGGAAATAGCACACTGAAATTCCTTCACCAGTCCTCGGTTATTAAAGCCATTACCCCCAGAGCCGACTGCCCTGTGCCGCACTAGCACACCAGCTCGAGGGCGCACATCATTATCCAAATGAAGGACAGTAGAAATGGCACTTGCATGTGACATTCATTTTCTGGAAGAAAACCAGGAGAAGAACAAGAACAACATTGTGATAAAGATGATGAGTTTTTGGAAGCTAGACAAGATTTAGTCTGAATAAGAAAGCCCCTTTTTAAAAAATATATGCGAGTCAGTATCATTAGTTTGGCACTGAAGGCTCACTGGCTCCTCAGAGCTCCAGACCTCCTGCAGTTTGTTGTACAGTACACACTACTAAGGCAAAGACAAAAACCAGTCCGATCTATATGCAAATGACAACCCTCAAACCTGGTCTGATTATCACACAATAAACCACTGACACTGACAGATCTTGAAATCTTTTCCAGTGACTGAATCCTAAAATGGGTATGCGTTAAGCCGTAAAGAGAAATGGAAAAGGGTTATCTGTTGATAAATCAGCTCAAGACCTGCTGTCAGCAACAAAGATTAAACGAGGTTTTGTTGAATTAATCCTCAAAGCACAGGCAGAGCTGGGCCTACATGCCACAGTAACGTCCTGCCTGTAGATGGAGCATAACGGGCCCTTACCCTTAGACCTTCACTGTCGAGAGTCCTTAAAATGTTCACCTGGAGCCTTGGCCCCCAAGATAATAAGATATTACTCATACTTTAACTGTAGAGGTGGGAGTAGTCATGTGGATTAATCACATCTGCTCATAAAACGTGCACATTAATTTCTCTTCTGTCATTAGGGTCATCAAGAAACCAAAATGTGATCATTATAATAAATGAGTTCTTTAATATTTAAACCTCACTCCAGAGAGATGGTGTGAAGGCACCCTGAATTGTACCCAACATAAATGTGACCAACTGCTGTGGATGGAAAATAAAAGAGAAACTAACACGAGTGAATATAACATTATCCCATAAATCCAGTGGAAACAGTCTATTATAGAGCAGTGTTGAGTCTCAGAGGGCCAGGCTCCGGTTATATTCAGTGGAAATTCCCGCATTCTTCCATGGCCTCGATTTCCTCCCAGAGTTGCAAGCATACAAATCCTCAGCCCATCAAAGCAACTCGATTATTGTTGCTAGGTAACAGTGGAAGGCCACTCCGCTCTGGAGCGCCTCCGCTCTGAACACGGGCTGCGCCGATCCAGCCGGCTTCGGGGTGGCTGCTTGAGGGGTCACAGTAAACACGGACGTGGGCGAGCAGCAGTTCCCCCATCTCAGCTACAGCAAGAGACAGAGAGGGCCAAGACTGGCGCAGGGCACGGCTAAAACCACCTGCAGGAATTACCACGGGCGTCCATTACAATCAGCCACACACGGAGCCAGAGAGGTGAGACGATGGGGACCAATCAGAGTGAAAGGTGAGAGGCTGGAGACCAATCAGAGCACTGTTCCACAGATGTGGTTGCTCTGAGCTTCTCTACCTCTAACCCCAGAGAGGGGGGGGGTTCGGTGAGAAACTTAATTACAAACTAAACCTCTGTCTGTTTAAAGCCCAGTGCTAAAATGAAAGAGCGCTTGTATCTCTGTAATCACTCAATTGCTTCATGAAGTGGATGGGATGTAGTCGCTGTTACAGCTCACCAGACTTTCAATACACAAAGCAGTGCTGGAATAGCAAATCTCTCTCTTCATCAGAAATGGAGTTGTCCATAAAACACAATGAGAAAGAACTGTTCCCTCTACTAAACCAGCTCACCCATTACTCAACACCATTCATTTAATGAGTTTAGGCAATACATTTCTGATAGCATACTGAATACAAATCTAATTCTGTCTGAACACAAAAACATCCAAACGTATCAAGGCGCATCATATCCTGGTATTTACTCCGTTTCCTGTTCAGGGTCGGCTGACCAGTGAAACTGAGCGGCATACGAGATGATTATTAGCTATAGGATTAATCACTAGGACAGACTAATTGAGGGTGACGCTCACAGTCACCATTTGCCGATGGGTGATTGTATGCTGTAATTAAAAAGTCATTCATGTCATGCACGTGGCATATTTCAAAGCCACGGTCTCCACATTTCACAAGAGATGAGAAGCAGTCTCAGATAAAAATGGATTGGAAGCTTAAGTGTTCGTGTTTTCAGTGTGACAAATAATTAAAGTCATTATGTATCCAGAAATAATTAATCATACTCAGAAGTCATATGCTAACATTCCATGGTGTGAGCCCTGTTCTACACACCATAAACTGCTGGATGTTCTGGAACATATCAAGTATAAAAACGCATAGAGAAGTGAAGCCATGGCATGGGAAGCACACCATATTCTGAAATTTCAGACTGGACGTGTACATTTATGGCATTTAGCTGACACTTTTATCCAAAGCGACTTACAGTTATGACTGAGTACAACTTGAGCAGCTGGGGGTTGAGGGTCTTGCTCAGGGCCCCAACAGTGGCAACTTGGCAGTGGTGGGACTTGAACCAGCAACAAGCCAATTACAAGTCAAGTACCTTAACCACTGAGCTACCACTGCCCACATAATGCACATAGAATGGCCTTGCAGTGGCATTACATTAAGACGTTGTTTCCAAAGCCCAACAAAATTAATCTTGCGTGACTAAACCAACTGGCCAAGTGAAAGAACTTTTTGTTCTCTCCTTTAGAGGGCTAATTTAACAAGTCATTATCTGCATCTCTTGCTAATGAAATAAAGGACAAATTGTGGGACTCTACCGTAACCTTGACGCCCATCTCCATGAGAAAGGAATGTGAGGGAACGTCAATGAGAAATGACGGAGTGAGAGAGAGAGAGAGCGATAGCGTGAAAGAAAGAGAAAGCGGGGGAATGAGGGGGAGAGCACTGATCACGTACCTTGACCTCGATGAATTCTGGCTGGCCCAGGGCGATGAGCTCAGCGTACGCCATCATTTCGTCCACGTTCCAAGCCTTGACCAGGGTCAGTCGGTACACCGTACGCTGTTTCTGCGAAAGCAGAGACGATTGCACCGAATCAGCACAGGTCAGAGGTCATAGGTCAGATTTGCAGCAGCTACGCTTGGCTGACATCCTTAACCTCGTTAACGATGTTCCACACTGTTCTGTTACATGATGAAGAACGTGAACTCCAAGTCCTCCCATAGTCCATGTTTAATGCATATTTGTCCCTTCATTCTTGTTAGTACATTCACTCACTCACTGCTCACTTAATTGTTTATTCTGTAAGTGTACAGTTAGAGATTACAGTACATGTCATTACACACGGAGACTCTGTTCCTTTATCAGTGGCTAGTTTCTGACCCAATAGTGACCAACACTGCTGTGCCTGATGCATGGTCACTGTCACTAAGAACTGCTACCATAGCAGTGTTGCTGCTGTGCTAAGAACCACACAAATCCGTCAGTAGTGGTCCTGGGTCACAGCCTGGCCTCGGCTCAGCAGCACAGAGGGCGGCAGGCAAACCGTGCATGACAACAGATGGAGTGCAGTCTATAAATGTACACCTACAGGACAGTGGCACCTCAAAGTGACCACTAAATGCAGCTGCAAGTTAGGGGCATCCAGTAAAGTGACTGGTGAGAATATACGAAACTCTATTTTGAACGGCACTGCACCAATCCAAGTGACGATGTTTGATTTTTATAACAATGACTATGCAGCCTGTCAATTAAGTGAACTGCATAAAAGACCAGCGCCTTTTTTAACAGACCAGTTCTTCCTCATCTCTGCATGAGTGAAAACCAGTCCTCCCTCCAGTGTTGTTAAGAAGGCCCCAGGAATAATGGGCAGCCACCACTCCTGCAGCTCTTATTGGGCCGGAAGAGTTCCCAACAAGCAGTCAGCATTGTCTTAGCCCTTAAAAAGACCTAAACAATGCGGTGGACAGAGAGAGAAAACGATAATGAATCAGACACTGAAAACTCATCAGCCATCAGCTGGGAAAGATGGTTGCAAGTATGTGTGTGCGCGTGCAGCAAAAGCCCTGTGCTGATTTACCACCTACAGGATTTGTACATGTTCAACTAAACAGAAATAAATGCAGTGAAACTTAATTCAACCCTGGGACACAGCAGTATACGGATGGCTAGCTGTTAGGTTGGGACAGGAGGGGTGCTTTAAGACCCACGACCTCGCCTCCCACACGGGGAAGACAGTCGGATGTTGCAATAAAACCACATATAGAAATTAGAAACTATGACTTCAGACAGACGAAATGAACAGCTGAGCAAACCCACACATTCAGAGCTACACAAGATAATGTTTGTGCATTTAGAGTAACAAGAGCCATTACACTTTATAAGCCCCCCACCCTTTACTTAAATGCACATTATATGCAGCTTAAATACAAGGCATGCTCTGGCAACCCTCAGGGTTGAAGCTTCCTAGAGAGCAGGAAAGGCTCCCTTTAAAGAGCAAAGAGGAGGCAGAATGTGAGGAGGATTCCAAGTGTGGGGAGTCTGGTACGATTCATTCCCAGCTGGGTGGACACAGCTCATCCCAGTAGAGCGAGAAGTGCCAAGGACACACTTAGTATGTGTGCAACAGCTCCTACATATGTGGACTCACCACTCAACCCAACGCCTCACCATTGCATGAAGAGTTGCTCAGCGACAGTCATGTCGCGCACCTGAGCAGGAAGGGCAGCAACGCAGAGAGACAGGCAGCAATGCTGAGCACCTGGGCAGAATGTTGATGGCTCTTTACTCTGCATTCAGTTCTGAAACAGTCTCGAGCTCCACACGCCTCCATCATTAAGGGTGCAGGGAGAGGAGAGACTCTGCCCATGGCTGGAACCGCTATGCTTCACGAATCCAGAACAGCCATAAACTATTCATACAGTCCAGATGTCATCAGTCAGTGCTACCAAGATGGAGGAAGGAACTGATCCTCCCCTGACCAGGACAACCAGGCTTGGTGTTGAAACGCAGAGCAACAGAAAGGGTGTGGGTAAACGCCCGAGGGAAACAAACAAACAAAATCACTCCTCTGTCATCCCTGCGGAGCTCAGTGCTGGGGAAGATCGCCGCTCAGACCCGCCTCATCACTGGGCTTCTTGGCACTCGGCCAATTTATCACCTGAGCAGTGTGTCCTGTAGAAGAGCAGTAAGAGAGGTGAACGGAGACCCTTTTTGAGGCTGGTAGCCAGTCTGGTGAAGCAGGCTCAGAGCAGTGCATGAGCTGACACTTGCAACGGGTCAGAAGGTCCAGTGAGCTGGAGAGAAAAGAAACGCATTCGACCCAAAGAACGAATGGCCAACTTTGGAAAAGCCTGATACATCTTGTTTTTGAGGAGCCATTCTGGGGCAACACGCAGACAGACAGACTGCCACACAGACAGGGACACCAGGGCCCCAGGAGTGGAGATGAAAACCTCTGGCTTGAAGAGACAGGTGTCGAATAGGAGCAAAAGAATGACGCCTCTCACCCTGTCTCTGAGCCCGCCTCTGCATCTTACATGTCCTGGACACACCATGCCCTGCTGTAGAGAATGTTCACATAAATTCAGATGGACCTTAATTGAAAAAGAACCCATTCACTCCATCAAGGTTCAGAACATACACAATAATTAGATCAGTACCAAAGATGCATAGCAGTTACCTTTCGATTAATGTAGTAAAATATCCTTACTGTCACATTACATGTCCTTCGCAAGACAAAGGACATGTTGACAGTCTTTCATAAGACAGTAGTGCCCATGTAATTATCTTAAGTGGCAAAGATATGGGACGCCTGTCATGCTACCCTCCTTAGTGCTTTGAAGACATGGACATGAGACACTGCTGCTCACGCTGGGGAAGGCTCCCTCAGGTAAACGTGAGACATTGATGCTCTCTCTCTGTCAGACTCCCTCAGGTAAACGTGAGACATTGATGCTCTCTCTCTGTCAGACTCCCTCAGGTAAACGTGAGTCGTTAATGCTCTCGCTCTGTCAGACTCCCTCGGGGAAACGTGAGACATTGATGCTCTTGCTCTGTCAGACTCCCTCGGGGAAACGTGAGACGCTCATGCTCTCGCTCTGTCAGACTCCCTCGAGGAGACGTGAGACGTTTATGCTCTCGCTCTGTCAGACTCCCTTGGGGAAACGTAAGACGCTCATGCTCTCGCTCTGTCAGACCAGACTCCCTCGAGGAGACGTGAGACGTTTATGCTCTCGCTCTGTCAGACTCCCTTGGGGAAACGTGAGAAGCTCATGCTCTCGCTCTGTCAGACTCCCTCGGGGAAACGTGAGACGCTCATGCTCTCGCTCTGTCAGACTCCCTCAGGCGCAAACTGATGGCGACTTACAGGTTTGAAGCAGTCGGCCTGAAGCTAAACAGACATCTGACCTCTGCGTACACTGGAAATTCTGGACAAAGAATCTTGTTTTGTGGGCAGGAGATAAAAGTGGAAAGAGGATGATGCTGAAAAACCATGAGAGAGAAGGTGAATGAAGCTTCCTAAACCTTGTGAGAAACAATAATATCGCTTTCAGTGATATTTTGGATTAAATAAAGATGCCTTAAAGAATAAAAAACAAAAACAAGCACTAAAACTATTGTATCCATGGTAAGCTCATACTGGTACCTCCTGGTTATCAACAGAAAATACACTTTAGCATAGAAACTCTGAAAGGTGGTATATTTACTGTACTGAAAGGAACTTGTGTATACGGTACAGAGGGGAGTGCCTCCACACAATCTGACGACCATCATGGGAAGTCATTCTTCGGACTACATAAGAAATCTGCCATTTTTATAGTTTCAATCTCTGTGTCTGTCTCTCCCTCTCTCTCTCTCTCTCACACACACACACACACACACACACACACACACACACACACACACACACACACACACACACACACACACACACACACACACACACACACACACAAACACACACACAAACACACACACAAACACACACACACAAACACACACCTTCAGACAAGGCATTATAAGTCACAGTATGCACAGGGCAGTACATGAGTGTTAAGGAGCAATTCTGCATAACAGTCTTTAAAAATCGCAGCCTAGCTGTATTGAGTTTCTCAGGGAAATGAACACCTCTGTGCATTCCTCAGGCTGAGCCCACGTCTAGAGAACAGAAGACCAAAAACTGCTGCCATACCTTACCCCAACCCTGCAGTATGAATGACACATTTGATTGTGTGGAGAAATGGCGGTCCTGTGAACGTCAGGGCCAAACAAAACGGCTCCACCGTAGAATGGAAATCAATCAGAGGCTTCATGCTGCAGGTTCATAGTTTGCTACCAACTTTACAAAATCAATATGAAGGCGTCGTCTTCCTCTGTAGGCATCCTGCTCCTGTTGAGCTCCAGCACAGAAAAATACCACTGAGGAAATTCCACAGACCAGTATTCCGCATAGAAACCTGTGGCCTCATGAGAAACTGCACAATGGAAAACTGATGTATGGAATATAAAACCAATCAAAACAGGAGCAAAAGGCACACAAAAGCAAAAAGCTTAAAAATCCTTCATCTGTTATGTACAATGTACAGCGAGACTTCAAATCATTCTCCAATAGCAGTTAATAAAATAAAATTAAATTAAAAAAAACATTCAACAACCTCGCAAACCTCGATGGTGCATTTGGTTGTTTCTCTTAGTAAGAATTGGTATTGGTGGTGCAGTATATTAAAATATGTATACTGCACATTATTCTCTCTACAGACTATTTAAATAAAAGTGTTTGCAGAGCGATTTGCCCAAATACCCCCCCGGCCCCTCCCCCCGGCCCCTCCCACCGACAACTGGTTGGTGTTGGTGAAAAGCGAATACATATAAGAACACGTATGAGAATGAGGTGTCAGTGCTCCAGTGCACAGCCCTCACCTTCTCTCCGAGGGCCTGGAGACTGTCCAGAAAGCGCTCCCAGAAGTCTTTGAAGAGGGGGCGGTCAATTTTTTTCAGACTGTCCCTGGTGCTGGCATCCACGCTGACGTAGAGCTGAGTGACGGGCAACAGGTTCCTGCAGCGAGAGAGAGAAAATGAGAGAGAAACAGATGAGAGGTTACACTTGAGTATCAATCCATTCTCGCCCATCAGTACAAGTGGCCAGGTTTCCTCTTAATCCTGTCACCAAGGGCTGAGTACCTCTCAGGACTGGCATAAATGAATAATGGTTCCATTCCTGAAGGCCAGTAGGCATCGTGTGATCAGATCAGGACAAATGTGGAACCCTCCAGCAGAGGACAAGCACGCACTTCTCCACACGCACATCCGCTTTCCACGCAGGGAAAATGAGCTGTAATGGACTGCATGCATCCTGCTGTCCGACACAAAGATCGCAAATAATGAGAGGAGATCCAAAAAGGAGACAAAATGATGAAACGACAACTCAGGCTAACGGTTGAGAAAAGCCCTGCCAGCTTACCACAAAGAGATCACAGCACCTTCATTAGCAACACTCAAGCACGGGGAAAAAGATGCAGGACTCCTAGGAATACACTGTGATCTATATAAGCCCCGCATCTTAAACACAAGACACATCTAACAAGGGGTCTGGTGCTCAAACATGAATATGTGTGCAGGCCATGAGTGATAACACACCGACTGCCTGTGACAGCCAACAGCACAGAGCTGAATCGGCCCAATCTGACATAAATGCAGATTAGGGCCGAAGCGTCTAGGACAACAGCTGTCTACTGCGCAGCAAACACAGCAGGAGCTGCTCAGCCTCCCACAGGAGATCAACCGCTCTTCAATACTGCAGTTCCCCTGTACCACAGACCACATGGCACAGAAAAGCAACCACTTCAAAACATACCGCTGACAAACCAATACGGAAATGTAACATGAAAGTGGAAAACCACATCTGATTCACATGCAGTTTGTTACAGAGAACATCTCACAGCAACTCTCACCCTGTCTGTAAACAGACATCACTGTCAGAAAGCTCTCTGTGCTGGGTTGCTGAGTGAAGATTGGGTTTGTTTTATTTAATAATAATAATAATAATAATAATAATAAAAACTTTATATAAGTGAAATAAATATAACTAAAATGCAGCTCAAAGTGCTGTAGATACAAAATCAAAACAGATCAACACAATTATAAAATTAATAGAAAAACTGATTAATGAAATTAATATAATAAAGATTAATATAATAAAAAAAAATTAATGTAAAGAAATAAAAAGGCAACTGCAAAAAGCTTATAGTAAAAGTTAATTAAACTCTTAAGTTAATAAATGTTTTTACCCATTTTTTAAAAATAGTTACAGAGGGAGTCTGACGAATGTCTTTTGGTGTTGTGTTCTGCTGGTGTCGTGTGCCACTTGTCCGCTGGTAATGTGTTTCGGTTGGTGTTGTCGTTTGGTTGGTGTGTTGCGTTCTGTTGGCTTATTGGTAATGTGTTCTGTTGGTGCTGCTTTCTGTTGGTAATGTGCCAAATATTTGAGGCTGCTTCTCTGTATGATCTGGAGGAGGCTACCAGTACATGAAGACTCTGAACATACTCTTCAGGCATTTAGAAATATATGAAGGTGCTAAACCATTTAAAGATTTTAAAACTAGTAATAAAAGTTTATCATCAATTCTAAAGGAAACAGGCAGCCAGAGGGGTGATGCTAAAATTGGTCTAAAATGATCATATTTTCTGGTACATGTTAATATTCTTGCTGCTGCATTTTGTAGCAGTTGGAGTTTATTTACTGCAGTTTGAGGCAGCCCTGTAAGCAGTGCATTGCATTAAACTTGCCATCTTGTAATCAAAGGTAGGGTCTTACTCGTGCTGTACCCCTCATGATAAAAGGCACTTTTAGCAATCTTATGTGCTAAACTTATCCTTTCTGTAAATAGACAAAATGCTTGTGAGACTGTTTATCCCTTAAAAGCAACATTACTGAAATATGCCGGCTGTGTTATGAAAATCTAATAAAGGCATTTGATTCGTCTCGTTAATTTGCTTAAGGCAAACGTTAGGCTTAATTAAAGAGCAGCTGCCTTAGTGTTCCTCCCTGGGACTCGGGGGTTAGACAACAGTATCAGGAAGTACTCACTGCTGGGCTAGTTTTGTTTCTTGTAGTAGCCCCTGGACTAACCAGACTCAGAGTCAATGCCTAATACAGAAGGAGGCTTGTAGCAACATACCCACACGTTTGGCGTGCACACACGCGCGCACAGACACACACACGCGTGCACACACACACAAGCGCACACAGGCATTCACATTAGCCCAGAAGAAGATGGAGTTTAACAGCAGCCAAATTGAAAATGTGACAAAGACAATACATTCAAATTTGCTGATGTATAATTCAGAGCACTCCATCATGCATACGCTCTGAAGCACAAATTCTAACAGATTATATTGAACTAAGCATAAACTTGGTACATACTAAGGATATAGTGAATGCGGTGGAACCCACCTAATCTCATCAGGGAATTGGGCGTTGGTGACCAGGAAGCTGGAGATTTGGCGCTGGTGGAGTAGACGCAGGAAGGCGTTTATCTCCGGGTACATGATGGGCTCCCCCACCAGAGACAGAGCACAGTGCTTCACTGCCAGGCCCTCCTCCAAGCGTGCAGGCCACACCCCCGGGACCCCTGCCACGGCCCAAACACACACTCCATCAGTGCCACTGCACTCGTGAGCCAACTTTACGTTCATTGAAGCTGGGACCCCTAACGAGCAAAGCACTGGCGGGGGGGGGAAGGAGGCAAACCCTAAAATCAAGACATTTACATGAACACCCACAAACAGCACCAACACCCGGGATGTTAGCAACATTTCATTGCGAAGCACAGAAAACAGCTCGCCTTGGTCAGTGTGCTGAGCAAAAGGAGAAAATGGTGAAAAACAAAAACAAACCACACAACAGCTGAAAAAACAAACAAAAAACAAAAAAAAACAAAAACAAAAACAAAACATACCACACACAAGAGTAGGCTAAAAAGATGTTTGAATAAATCACCTATCAAACCTGTCCAAATGAATTTTTATAGTTCTGGTCAATAGAGTTAGCACACACAGAGGGAACAGACCTTGTGGGCAAAATGATGAGTAGTAAATGAAAGTCAGTAAGCATTTTGTGGTCCATGGTGTCAAAAGTCAGACAATTTTATTAACACAGAGCTAATAAAATTAGCATTAGGACAGTAAAGTTCTCTCACCACATAGCAGGGCCAAGATTGTATTACGTATGACTGAATTTTCTTTAACTCGAAGAGTGAAATGTCTTCAAACTTATTGCAACCGTCGAATGTCAAGTTCTGGACTGATCTTAAGCTGTTCGTCTTGCCTCTAAAAAAACTTCCCAAGTATCAGATAACAGAAAAGGAGACAAAAGGAACGCCAAATCAAAACTGACATGACGTTCTTCTAAAAAAAAAAAAAAAAAAAAAAGGCATGAATGTTTTATTTGAAGCGGTTACAAATAATCCTCTGCTTGGTCTCACTCTTAAAGCATCTCTAGATGCTGATGCAGCAGGTGCTGCCTGACGTTGGCCCCGTGTTGCTGTGCTCGTCTGCACTGCCTGGGTCATCACGGCATGCAGGCTACACGACGCACTAATGGGGCAACGGCAGCCTGAGTACATGTTGGCAACAAGGAGACGGTAGAGATGGAGTGGTGAAATCAAAGCTGGATCCAGACTGAAATCCGCCTCTAGGACCTGACTGTTCCTCCTTTTTAAATATTAAAAGATGATTTATTGCTTTGATGTTTACCAACAGTGTTTTTTTCAGCATTGTCATTAAAGCAGTAAAGTCCAGAGTTGTCTGAAATGAGGGTAATCAGGCCCTTCGAAACCAAAGTCTGCTTCAGCAAACTACCTGAAAGCTGGCCAGACCTGTGCCTCTATATTTAGCTCCACTCCAAGCTCACGTCACAGGGAGCACGCTTTCACCCATAACACGCACTGCTTTTCTGTCTGTCAGGCCATGATGAATATTTCAGTCTATGACTAAAGGGGAAAGAAGAAAAAGCACCAAGCATGTGAGCTGCCTCCTTCTCCCTTGCACATGAAGGGTAAAACAATGGCAGCAAAACCAAAGGATCTTTTCCAACCCCAAGAGGGAGCATGTTTACACCCAAGAGGCAATGACTCACTTCCATCAGAGCCATATGGTGAACCCAACAGTCCACAGGTGAAGAGATTATGAAGAAAATGCATCAGGGGTCAAAAGTTAAATTAAGAAAAGGTGTGGCCAGCTTTTCAGAAGCTGGAAATACTCTGTGCAAGCCCACTATGTCAGGAGAATGATATTTCAACACTGGATGGCTCACACGTGTGTATGAAGTTTAATCAATTTTAACCGACAACTGTTTTAACTAATGTGACATTTCTAGGGCACATCATGACTCAGCATTTGCATTTTTCTAAGTTCACTTTTTTATGCACACAGTAAAAAACCACCACCCTTCTGTGTCCTATTTTCTACAACATTCTGGCAGTCCAAAACCATCACATCTAGTCTCCTAACTGACCCACTGTTTTGAAACCAGTGGGGACGATGAGTACCGTACCACTGCAGTGGTGACAGCAGAGCAGCCAAATTACAGCTCATCGAAGGTTTTAAGACCTTCAATGCTGAACCAAGCAGGACACAAATCCCCATGACAAGGTTAAAGGTGACAGGTCCAAGATCAGTCTGAAGAACCACAATTAAAATGAATGACAGCAGCATAAAAAATAACCTAGGCTATGTTCCAATATACTGCCACTGTGATCCCCCGTGTCTAGCAGTCGAACAGAAAGCGGCTGACATTTTCTGTTCGTTCCTCCGTTTGTCCTCAGAAAGTGTTATGCTTTCGACCTGCAACTTTCTACAGGTATTCGAGTTGAGCGTTCATCTTTTGGGCTATGAATATGAAAATCCAACAGTCTTTTTTAACTACTATGAGAAAAATAGACATTTTTCTATAGAGTATCCCAACAGAGAAGAGAGGCTGGGATACGTCTGAGAAGAGAAACGGGGCTTCTAAGTGCTAAGAGAGGGGTTAGGCGCTTTAGTCCGGGTCTTATGCAACAATGCCCCTGGCTGCAATTACCTCGAAACTGCCGAATCATGTTCTGATGGTTCTCCACCGACTCCTTTAGGATCTTCTCAGCTGGGTCCATCTTCCAGTGCCACTCGGTGCCCACCGGGTTGGTGTGGTGTCTGTGGAGGGAGAACAAGAGGACAGCCATGATGAACATGCCATGTGTCAGGCAGAGCACAGGCCCACCTCGCCGGCCCAGCAGATCAGCTTCCAGTGACCCTTTCAGTACCACTCACATCAGTGAAAAGGGCATTCGCGACAAGGAACAACTACGTTTTTCCATTCCGATCTCCAGAGAAGAGTCCACTGCAGACCCATATTGTGGTCCACAGTGTCAAAAGTCAGCAGAGAGAGCTAATAAAATTAGCCTTACTACAATAAAGTAGTATCACCATATAAAAGTGCCTAGTTTGTATTATGCATGCCTCTCAAATCAGTCTGATTTCTGAGCAGATGCTAAAATCTTATGGTTAGAGGTTTAACTACAATATTTAAAACTAGCAACAATACCAACAGTAAGGGAGGTAGAAAAGTTTATACAAACTGTATCTTCCAACCACTGTGATAAGAGTATTATTAAGAGGGGAGGTCACACTCAGTACCAGATCTGTTAACTCCAAGAGTGAAACTTCTTAAAACTGACCAAAAGCGTCAGATGTCAAGTCCTGGGCTGAAGGATCTCAAACACTGGAGATGATCAAAAAGAACATATTGGGTGTGCATGCACTTCTATTACATGGGACAAGTATGCACATATAAGAAGAACTTTGCACAAATCCTGCTTTCAGTGTGATAATGACCTATGATGCCAGCAATTACTTGAAAGACCAAAAGGGGACAATAATGAGCTGTTTAATGACCTACACTGAATTCTCCAGGCAGGTCCTGTGGGCTACGCGTCAGGTGTGATCATTACTCCTCCGTGCAGCTTCTGTTGGCCAGGGGGCTTGAAGTGCTCCCTCTAATCCCTCCAATCTGGCCCCCTCACTCTTACAGCTATCACAACAAAAACCACTGCAAGGAACGAAGAGGACGAGAAGGAGGAAGAGGAGACTTAACGAGTCCATTTACTCAAAGGTTCCTCCCTTCTGGGCCAGAGTGAGATATTTTCCCTTGTTTTATCCCCCTCAAAAACAAGAAAGGATGCACAGGGAATCATGGGCACAACGATCGTTTATGATGTTGACATTCTATAGGGGTGTAGAGGGAAACGCATCGGACCACCTCACTGTCCCTGCGACAGTCTGGACCAAAACCACCTCACTGTCCCTGCGAAGCATTTGAAACGTCTACTTTAATAATGTCCATAAGCCATAAAATTGCAGACTAAGAAGGTAAACTTGACAACAAACCGTGGGCATACGAGCAGAATGGTAGACACTCAAAAACATCCCAGATTTATTTACATGGCTGCGCACCGGGGCGTCCTCCATCTCAACTGAGCTTGCAGCCGCACCTTACTAACCAACTCCAGGTGTGTGTGTCAGCAGGGCTTCATCCTAACGCCAGCCTTCAGACCAGCCTCATGGACTGGCCATGAGAGCCTACCTCAATAGCCTGTAAGACCCCTGTCTAAGGGAGATGTTTTATGTCCATTAGTGAGAGCCAGTGGTGCTGGCTCTAGTCCCTCCCTCAGCGGTGTCAACATTAATCCATGTCCCCTCATCTTCCTTTGCACTCCAATTTTGAAGGAGGTCCACTTCATTAAATGTATGAGCTGTTTAAGTGAAAGAACACTTGACTCACCTCCAGCAAAACACACACTTGTTGGCACAGGCCAGACTTGGCGTGGTCTCCATGCACCGGTGAGACTCGATCCCGTAGAAAGTATGTTTATAGCAGCCTCCTCTGCCTCTCAGCATTGACTGGGAACAGACAGATCAATGGTTATTCAACTGAGTTAAGCTCCCTTGCTGTTGGAGAAGAAAGATTTTATTGGTATTTCAAGCGTACCTTGGTCCAGCGGCACAGTTTGACCCCTGAATGACTTCCTATTAGTTTATATCCTACACAAAAGACAAAAAAGCGAGACAAGGAAAAAACAGCATATTTAATTATTCATTATATTTAAGCAGGTGTAACAGTCCACTAGTCCAGAAATGGGTCGGTATGTATGACGAGCTCTGGGTCCAAGCTAGACTGGTATTACAAGTACAATACGTACTCATACACTGAAACGAAAGGTGTCCTCAGCGTTTAAGCCCTCCTATACACTAGGAGCAGTTTTAAGCCCTCCTATACACTAGGAGCAGTTTTAAGCCCTCCTATACACTAGGAGCAGTTTTAAGCCCTCCTATACACTAGGAGCAGTGTTTTTTATCAGTGTCTATATTGGTGCTACTTCACAAATTCATAACGGGAGTCTTAAACCAGGTTCACATTGTGTGGAAATCACCCTGATTTTGCTGTCATGCATCACACATGAATATTAGGACTAGAGGCAGAATGCACAATGTGACATACTCTGTGACCAATTATGTTTGATTTGATTTCTGGCAGTGTAATGAAACTTTAGATCAAAATCGCAGCGTGTGACAGTCCTACAAGGCTCGTCTTCAAGCCACCAATGAGAGGATGTTATTGAGTGAAGTGAAACGCGCTGATGTCATTTCCTTTCATCGCACATCTAACATTAGAGAATCTTTATCATACAGTCTGATTTTAAAAACACATGATTATCGCAGTCACACACAGATTTTACTGGCATCATCTCACACAGTTTGACATATAATGGTCTATTAAGCTCACTGAAGCCTGGCTTTAGGGAGACTAGTTGAGGGAATACAGAAAAACATTAGGGGGGAAAAAAAAGTCTTGCTCTTATCAAGAATGTACACGCAAGCTTAAGAGGAGTTGGTGTACGTGAATGAGTGAGTGAATATAGGAGAGTGAATGAAGCTTCTGAGGGGATCTGCTCACAAACCAGAACCCTTACCAACTGACCAGGTGGGTCTACTGCCCTGACACCTGACACACAGCTCGTGGCACAGCCCTTGGGGACTATTAAATCATTTCTACCACACCAGTAACTAACAAATGGAAAACAATATTCATCCCTTATATTTCAGATGTGTCCAGAAATCTGAATAATTTTCATCTTCCAATGTTTAAATTCTCCTTCAAAACAACATTTAAAAGTGTAAAAGCATTTTACAAAGTGTAACACACGATGTACAATTTCCAGGTATGTTATTATGTATTTCCTGCAATATAATGACAGAGCTGAACAGTTATCCACTTACATACTTCAGCCTTCACCAAGCTTAAGCATGAAACGCCATGACAAGACTGCTCAGGGCTTGCAGTTCATGGAGACCTCCTAAACAGATGTCAAATCAGTGCAAATCACCTGAAAGCTCCATTTTAACAGGACATTTTTTGTAACCCCTATGTTAACATAGCCAGACTGCATTTTGGTTTTTGAATAAACCAGCAGATTGTTGAGCACATTACGATGTGAAAAATTGAAGGAGATATCATCTAATACAGTGTGGCTGATATTTGTAAGAGTCAGTTTCAAACAACACATTTAAAAAAAATAGCAGATATTTTAAACAACAATTGCGTTGTGCCAGTGTTAAATTGGCCATGAACCAAAATGTCATGATCGACACGGCCATGAAACTAACCACAGATGTTGAAGGTGGGTGAATCAAAACTAGAGTCATTTTCTTTGCACTAGCCTTGATCAATGCCAACTGACACAAACCGCTCCACCTGACCTCTCTGATGTCCACACATCAAACAGAATACTTTCATTTAACCCTTTAAATCACACCAAGCCGTTCACACCCTAATCAAAGCACTTGGAACGTTCTTAAGCCTACAAACAATATGTACTGAAACAAAAGGACTAAGACCACATTTAAATCAACCAGCAGACAAAAGTGAGAATTCCAGCACTTTTTAAAAATAAGATGAGAGAAACCTATATGGGCCAATGTTGTCTGAACAGGGTGCTAGTGTCTTCTTAAGTTAGTCCATTTCCTGTGTCACTGCACTGTTCTACGAGCACTGTGTAATGTCACTGAGGTTCATCATTCAACCCACATATAAGGGCAATAATCTGGGCGTTAAAGCCAACAACCTGACATTCCCACTGTTAAGGAGTCACAACAGTACCTAGAAGAAGACAGCCCACTCTCAAACATTTGCATAACAGAGCCAAAAAAAAGAAAAGAATGAACACAATGTCATAGATGCAAATCCACCAGAATGCACAAACATACTCTGGGGTGACAAAGCAGAAAACTGCTTCAAAAGAAAAAAGGAACACATCTATGTCAGGTTGGAACAACCATCTCTGAATGGGAGGGGGATTTGTGGGACACCACTTAATATCCGTTACAGTGCTGCTCTAGAAGTTTCACACCAATTCACACCAACTGAGCTCAAACACTGTCATGTGACCTCGACATGTATAACGACATCACAGGTGTCATCTAGAGGTTTAAATGTTGGGGAATTTTTGCTGACTTGAAGAAGCTGCAAGATTCTACAAATCCAGTCACCTTCACTTCCAGTCCAAGTTCACACATTTCCCCAGCAACAATGGGCATCGTTTAAACTCTGACGTTTCACTGACTGCCTCAATTTAGCGGTCTTCATACTGACCTCATCTCACTCTTCCAGGCCAATGCCTTCCCAGGTGTGGCGTCACACCAGACTGACCACACCAGCCACAAAACCGTTCAGAGTGTAGCACTAGCTTTTTTAAAAACACACGTTACATTTACGGCATTTAGCTGAAGCTTTTATCCAAAGCAAAGTATAACTTGAGCAATTGAGGGTAAAGGGGCCCAACAGTGGCAACTTGGCAGTGGTGGGACTTGAACCAGCAAGCTTCTGATTACAAGTCAAGTACCTTAACCACTGACCTAACCCTGTCCATTAACATTAACACAGCACTAGCCATTTTACATACACGTTAACGCAGCACTTGCACGGCTATAAAGCATTTCCCTACACAGGACAAACTGCAGGAGAAAAATGTAATGCATGAGTCATGCAATCTCCCCTATTCCAGTGTACCAGGGGAGTGCTAGCTGCCTTGGCAAGTAGGAATTCATGAGCTAGTGATAACAGTTCAACTCAAGGTAGCCCGGAGTTGAACCTACTCTAAGTTTATTCAGCCCAACTCAGTGCTGCCTCAAACTGAACTTAAGTTAGCTCGCTAATCCATGAATCTATCTTAGCAAAATACATCCAAGAAGAATCTAAGAATGTTCAGTGCTCGGTGTAAGAGAAACCACCACCACCATACAAAAGAAGTGCAGAGCAGTGGAAACAGGTCAACAACATAGCAAAGTGTTCTGAATGATTACACTCTGTAAGCAGGACAAATGCATTGGAATATCATTAAAATCTTTTTCTTCTCGCATGGGCTCCATAGGAGATAGTGAGGAGCTTTTTCTGGCAGGTGCTGTTACGAGGAGTTTCTTTCTTTGCTGAACTCCATAGTAATTATGTGTATATAAAATGGTTCACAGAGGTGATTTGCTGTAACCCTGAACTGTATCTGGAGCCAAAGTCAAACCCTCCCTAAATGCTTATTTATGACTTTACCCTCAGAAATAAGCATGACACCAAGACGACTTCTGTACCAGTATTTTCATGTGGTGTAATACACTCCACACCAGCAGGCTGTGATAGCTATACAAGCTCTGTGTGTGTGTGTGTGTGTGTGTGTGTGTGTGTGTGTGTGTGAGTAGGAGGCAGGCAGCATTAATGAAAGGTGCAGAGTTGGACACTCAGGAGAGCTCCAGCAGGAGAGGGGTAATTGGATATTGCTGCATCATTAAGAGCTGTTACGAACTGCCATGGGCCTGGTACAAGCAAGTCATGTCACAGAACTCAGACAGAGCACTTCTCTCCTCCACCAGACAGACAGACAGACCACTGTAGGGGAAGGGAGGTCTGTGTAATTATCATCAGAGACCCAGCGTCTCAAAGGAGTGCAGCTGAGGAGGGGCACTGTATTCGACCCATATTCAATTAATGTCACACTGAAAACAGCCAAGCATGGAAGATACAGCATGTTTAAATATCAGAGAGCACACAAGGTGTCTAGAGTGATCTACTGAAAACTAAGAACAATTGCAAAAAACTAAACACTTTTGGTATTTTTTTTCTACACTTGTTTGGAATAAAAACCTTGTTTTAGTTAAATCATTGATCTAAGTGTATTTTTCAGTATAAAACTAATTATTAGAGCTTAATTCCTGATGCCCCAATAGGCAGAAGGAATGTAACATTTTTACAGGCTGTTGACACCAGTGTCTGCGTTGCACAAGTATTCATACAATTCCTCTCTCATCGCTAAAACTCAGAATGGCAGACCTTGCTAAAACAAAAGACAACAGGCCACATCCCAGTCTTAAATGAAAGCAAGCCCTAAAAATCCTAGAATGGCCGATTTTACATTTCAAAGCGCTTCTGATATCATCTTCTAAACGACGCTAAAGCAAAACAACTTGTTTTATTATGTATCAAAAATAGCGAATTCACAAACCAAGTCTCAAATAACATCACGTTCATCACACTGATGGTGACGCACACAACTCTGAAGTATAAACAGACGTGAACATTGACTGACAATGTTCAGAGTTTCTTGTTCTGCATGTTGGCATTGCTACTACAGCAATGTAGTGAATGAAATAGCTGATGTCAGCGGGCTGTACCTTGCTTTGTGAGCACTTCCCTCAGAGCAGGCGTTAGCATCTCCCTCTCCTCCTCCTCTTCCTCAGTCTTCCTTACTCCATTGAGCTTCGCCAGCCTTCCCCCCAGAGAGGCCTCTTCTGGTTTCTGCAGCACAAAACACAGCCTGTCTTGACGTCGCCCAACCCCGCCTGGCCACGGATGACATTTGCTTTAACTAACACATGTGCAGCTCTCATGATAAACATGGGTCCATAACTGACACGCAATA
This sequence comes from Electrophorus electricus, assembly GCF_041902795.1. Classification (NCBI taxonomy): domain Eukaryota; kingdom Metazoa; phylum Chordata; class Actinopteri; order Gymnotiformes; family Gymnotidae; genus Electrophorus; species Electrophorus electricus. The sequence goes on from NC_137513.1 coordinate 1,282,478, forward strand.
ATGAAGCGGTAGGTACAATTTTACTGCGGTTATACACAAACAATCCCATGACTCTTACCTGCACTTTTCATGCATTATTAATGGATAAGGTGTATTGCTAAAAAAAAAAAAAAAAAAAGCTGCTGCAGATTGAAATGGTACCTAATAATGAATTAAAGGGAGAAAGGTGGAGAAAGTACACAGTGAAAACCTCTGAAACCTTTCCATGCTAACCCATTAAACCTGCTTCCAAGAGCAGACTGCCGTGTTCCTCCAATTAATTAATCCAGCTAAAAACAGCGTGTATTTGACCGTGCATTTCAATTTATTCTACAACCTACAAACTCTCTCAGCCTGTAAATCACCTGCACTAGTAACACTATAACAAGAACAGTTTCCTGAACATTAGTCAACAATGACAGCTTGAATACATTTATTTGTGAATCATAAAGACAGCAAAAGGGATTTGGCCAAAAATCTCTCTGTGAACAGTGAAGCAGCTCTGGATACCAATCACCCAAATCCATGAGAGGTGAACGTGGGGGCCTGCTGGTCAGTCTGATGAAATACATTCCTCCACAATGACACGTGCATCTTCAAGCTAGCAGGACAGCACAGAAATGCAATTTTTTTTTCTAAACCTTACATGAAGTAAAATAAATGGTACTCTCACCACTTCTCTGCAAGCAAAGTCTTGGCTCATCGTGCTTATCTTCTACACAACACAGAGGATACAGGAGGTGTCAGGTGCCCGGTCTCCATGGCTGGACATACCAGGCAGAGCCACAGGCACGCAGATGTCTGATGAGCTCTCTAAAACACGTTCTGTCACTAGATAAATAAGCTCTTACTGTGTGCTGAAAAAACAGTGAATCCCTAGAAAGAGCCACAGATCATTTTAACAGCTCTAGCTCCTGTGTGAACTGGCCACTAAACGGCAGAGTTCCGGGCAGAAGACTTGTTCCACATGCATCACCAGCCAAGCAGTATATATGAAGAAATAGGGATCTCCAAAAGAAGACTTTAAGGCCTCTTCACACTGCATTACTTCAACCTGATATGCTGTGTCTCCCTTTACATTTAAGTAGGTAATTGCCCATGTCATCTTCTCTCTCAGAACCAACTGAGGTGCAGGTGCTACCCACATTGACTTGTCCTCCTGTTCTCTCTCCTGCCACAACAATGATCTGCTAGAGTGCACACAATCTCCCTGGAGGACCATGAAACAGGCTGAGCTCTGGCTGCTATACTAGCAAACCAGTAGCCCATGACCCTTCCCTGAGCTCTGTCGTGCTGTGCTGACACATACTGTACAGGCAGCCAGACTGTGAGCCGTCAGTTAGGAAGCCCCCCGCGGTCTCCCGGCCTCTGGGTGGCGGCTGACAGCAGCGCCGCAGCGCTTCTTGCCTCAGGTCTGTCATGGCGAGCGACAGTGGCACATGGGCGGTGGCCTACGACAGGCCAGTCCTGGGGGGCTGGCAGACCCGGACTGACGGACACCCCGAAACCCACCCACCCACCCCCAAGCTGGCCAATACACCACCTTGCTGGCATACCGCCAACCAAGCCATTCACGCGCCAAGAGACGACGGTGTGCTTCAGAGTTTAACCCACGGATGAGTCAGGCGAACCCTAAAGATGAACCAGCATTCCCCACTCATTGCCTGGGTTCACACTCACAATTACACCATTTAGCAGATTCACAGCCTTTTGGCTTCAATGACTGGTCACCATCCAAGCACCTTTTATTTATTTATTTTTTCAAAAGGTTGAAAATGACTGCACAGAGAAACCTTTTTAGAACCAACAGCTGCCACAGTCAGTCAGTACCACTGAAAATGTGATTAATTTTAAGTGACTCAGGCAATGTCCTTATCTGTTGTCTACTTACTGTGAATGTGAAAGACCTCCTAGCACCGTGAATGGGCTCTGCTCTGAAAAATGGATACCAAATTAGTATTGGCTAGGAGCCTGCTATGGACAAGAGCTTGATTTCTTCCCCACACACAGCATAACAAAACATTCGCCACAATCCAGATCCGTCCTGTGTGGTCAAAAGCAGGACAAGAGCATGGTCCATTTGTATCAGAAGTAAGAAGCTGGATATCGGTATAAGAAATTGGATACAGCATCAGTCACCCTTTGTCAGTGTGAGATGTAGGCAAAAACTTGGATCAGCACTTTGGCTTTGTGAAGCCTGACAAACAACAGAACCACTGTGTCGCTACAGAGAGGGAGAAAGAACAAAACCTAAAAATAGAATTATGAACAAGTACCGTGCAAAAATCAATTAATAGTGTCCTGAGGAAGACCTGAGGGATGGGGCCACTCTACAGACCGGCTCTGCAAGCTTAAATTAAGGCGCAATAGATACCTGAGCTTTCAGATGATGATCTTGTGTCAGGACCAAAACTACTCAGGAATCTAACCAAATAAACGAAACCATTACACTGCAGCGACTGTATTAGCTATGTGGTAAAAGAAGAGTTGGTTTGGTCAAAGCTGTAATTAACTATGGCTTGTAACTGGACACGTGCCAGCCATTGCCCACTCAACCCTAACAGGTCAAAACTGAAGACCAATTCAAATTCCTTGGGAAAAAACCATTTTACATTGTCGGGAACTATTGTTTGGTTCCATTGCCTTTGAGAAACCAATAACAACAACAAAAACACAAGCACATCAACAATGCTGCTCTATCCACTAGAGAGACAAAACTATGAAAGACAAACTCACCATATCAATGACAACCTGAACAGTATCGTTCACATCACAACATGAAAACATTACTGTAGAAACGGAGACTTGCAAAAGGGATTTTTTTCTGGTGAGCTTCTGATCATTTATTACAATCAAAGGCAAGATGGCATTGCGTTATTGCACGGAAGGAAAAAAAAAAAATCAAAGAAGCCTCATCACATATCAAAGGAATTTCATGACTTCATAAATGTGAGAGAACATGAAATACTTTTTAAAAATGCATTATAAATCATGTCAGAAATCTGAAATGTTGAATCTTGCATATTATAACAATGACAAACTTCTTTATTAAACCACTCACAGTAATGTGCAAGTTTAAATTCCAAGCATTTAAGGCAGCTTTTCATCAAAGCACTTGGAACACAGGATTACGACAAGACAAAGCCATCTTATCAGTCAACGAGACCGTGCGTCTCTCCCAAAACAGTGCTTCAAGCCATCGCATTACTCACTGGGCCCCTGAACCTCAGATCAAACGCCCATCCTGAAAGGAAAGGGGATACTCACAGTTCTGTCTCTCAGTGTGTGTTACATATGAGTGTGAGGTGTGAGCGTGCGTGTGTGTGTGTGGGGGGGGGGGGGGGAGATTTCTCTCTGCTCCCTTCTCATGAATCACTCCTCCACACAGGCTTGCACAGTGGGCGTTGGTGATCACAGTTCACAGTTACGTAAATCCTTTCTGCGCCTGCTAAAGCTGCTGTCTACTGTAGCAAACCATCTGCCACCCTGTCTCCTTCAATGGAGCCGCTGTTTCTATGCAGCCATTCGCTCATTCCGAAACAGCCCCTGCCCAGTTATTAGCCCCGCCCACCATCACTACTGTCCTGCTAGTAGCCCCTTCCACCAGTTCCTCTCCAGATATTAGCCCCACCCACCATAGCATCTCTCCAGACACTAGCACCCCCCCCCCCCCCCCGAACTGCTGGTCCTATATTGTCATTAGCCTCTCCCACCATAATCCCTTCCAGCCATTAGCACCTAGGTCTGGGGGCAGGACAGAGCAGAAACCTAAATGCTTTAAACAACTCATTAAAACTCCACTAGTGTGAAAGAATTCCTCTAGAAAGAGAAATGGTAATTACACATTAATGCAACAGAAAACATTAACAGTTCATTTTCACATCTTTTACCACATTATGAGTGTTTCCGAAATGATTGTTTAAGTCAACACTACTTTGGATATACGGACATCTGAGAAACACCTTCAGTTTGTCACATCTTCTGAGCAAAATCACATGTAAGTGAACACAGTACTGCAGTTCAAGTCATGTCCACTGCAACACACATGTAGTATGGCCATGTTTACTTACCATCTGCTGGGATGGCACTGAAAACACAAAGGCCGTTATTGAAAACATCACTGGCACGTTTTTAAAATCCTTAACAAGGATTCCTTTTACCCATTTTCCCCTCATCTTTAACGGCTCCATCCTGTCGAGCTGTGACTGCTGTCACGCTGAAACAATGTCAACATCAAACATAGTCCGCATTTACTTAAAGGGTTAAAAAGCACACTGTGCATTGTGTTTGTAGCCTGTGTGCATTCTGGGTGTGGAAACAGATGTGCATTGGTGAGATTTTGGTAGTGAGCTTTGTGCTTTTGCTTGCTCCATTAACATGCACAACACAAAGTGAGCGTTAATAGCTTTGTCAACACGGGATTTGTTTCATTTGGCACAAGAACTGTGTTTGTGGCCACAGTACTTGTTTCATATGACGTTATACATTTCCTTTGGGGTGTAGTTGATGATGAATCACAGGTTACTGGAGTTCCAACAGGCAGACGTTAAGGCCACATTTCTGTCGTGTGCTGTCCCACAGTCATTATCAGCTGATCCACTCCTACGTACACTTTAGTTATTATGCAGTGGGAGTGAACAACTCTGATTATGATACACATTCAAGATGACCCCACTTCTCAACCGAGAACTCTGACATTTCTAAGCAAAAAGATCAAAGAGACAAGTCCACAAATCAGCACAGTCCCACAAAGTGCCACAGGTCTGGTATAAAAAACTTGTTTCTCACTGATGCCCAATAACTTTAAACCTATCTGGGACGTTTACACTGGTGGAGCTGAACAATTTGACAGGAGTTCAGGGACACTGGACATTTTTCAGCAAACGACCTTCTCAGCAACACTGGACAGCTGGAGAAGGGACATGTTGTTGATATGGACATCGTTAACACATCTCCTGAGTCGATCATAAGTCTGCACATTAGCTTCTGGGAGCTTGTCAGTTGTCATACTGGCTGGCACTAAGGGACCAGTGTTATACAACTCCTTGGCAGTTAAGGGGTTAAAAAGTAATCCAAAATTAACCAAGAGCAATCAGATTACTTACTTTCAGATTTCTCCTTTGGATTAGATTATGGATGCATTTGTTAACAGGTAATCAGTCATTTGTAACAGAATACCCACCATACCCTGATTCCAGGCATACAAAAAAGACCCAGGACCCCTTGACTGGATAGCAGATGTTATCAAGCCTCAAAACTTCAGCGCTCTGTGAACTGAGTTTTCATTGCAACCTGTCAGCGCAACAAGTGTCAGGAGGCAACGTTTATAAAGCCTAACTTTTTTCACCTGTATCAGACCTTCTGTTCTTGAGCATCTTGCTTTTTGAATGACAGCTAGAGTTCATTTCTGTGTCAAAGAGATTCATGCTGTAGCACCAACAAGACCACAGCACATGCAATGCTTGCTCCTGACCGCCCAGTAACAAGCGCTTGAATTTCTAATGCACTGATTGCATTGTTCACAAAAGACCACCTGCAAGGTTTCTGGGATCTTTTCAGCAATACATTTCAAAACCATATAAAAACTTCTTCACAAACGCTCTACATTAGTTGCATTCCTGTAGCCTGCACTGCCAACATTACATCTCTCCAAGAAATAAATACAGCGTGAAACACCATTACAGAGAGTAAACAGCACTCGACAATTCAGCAGTGAACCTGCACCAAAGACGGCGCAGAACTGTCAGACAGAGACAGATCTCGAGTCTGAATTTTAAAGACGTTCTTGGCTTTACTTTTCTATTACAACCAAGGAATGCCGAGTAGATAAAGAATGCCTGTTGCTAATTGAGAAACTCCTGCTGGTGTAGAAGAGCTGACCTTGGCTTTTTTAATGTGGTTAATGACGTCGCCGAGGTCCTCCATGTCGATGACGGAGCCCCGAGTCTCCCCCTCCCCTGAAGAGTCTGAATCACTGCTGGACTCAAACAGCTCCTGCAAAGTCAAAGACAAAACTCTCAGGAAGCTACGGTGCTAATGACCCGGATTCACATAAGAAATATGTTTGTACAATAAAGCCTCTACAAGCAATGCACTGTTATCTTCAGAAGCAATATTTGGTTGACCTCAAATTATAAAAGGATGTCTTGTTTGAGGCTGTCTTGGCTGTCTGGAGAGGAAAGGACCTTCAGCAGTCCAGCGGGACACCTGGAAAGGTCAGCTCTGATCCCTTTAGACACACTCACATATCTTTTAAATGAACTGAGCTGAAAGCGTGATGGTTTTACTGCTAGAAGACGACCCCTAGTGGCACACACTGGAATTAGCGCACACTTACAGATGAGGCCTCAGCATATGCAGTAATAAAAGGAAGAAGGCTTTAAGAAAAGACTTAAGCATGTCCGCAGCACTGCAAGCATGTGGAGTTACTCTTAAGACAAACTGCATTTCTCTACTATTTTAAGGGGTCCAATTATTTTTAAAAAGCAAAATGGTGCATTTATTAAAATGCAGTTACTAAATAAGTTTTATTATTTTTGGTGGTAAATTGAGGTGAAAAAAATATCCTGAAACATAAGAGTATAATTTTTTTTTTTTCAAAAAGCATGAAGGAGAAAATGTATAAACAGTACGCACGATGAGGAAAAGGTTCCCCTGTTTGAGCTGATTAAAAGGCACAGAGGGCCCAAGTGCAGCGAGAATGACTCGGAAGTGCTGAAACTGGCACCTCTGCCGGTCGAAACCCATCTACGCCAGCCTGCCATGCACTACACAAAACCCTGCGCGTTGCCATGGCTACGCACACCAACGCGAGAAGCAGCTTGCCTCCGAGCTGTGGCCCTCCGGAGGCGAGGCGCCGTCCTCTGCTGCTTCCTCCGGCCGGTTCGTGCTCTTGCAGGAGCCTTTCTTACACTTGCCGCTGCAGGGTCTCCTGCGGCCCTGCGCCAGAGCCTGCAGGCGGCCCACCAGCCTGGTCCGCCACGCCTGGAAGTCAGCCTGCAGACTGCCGTGTCGGCTCGCGGCCACGTCGCAGTCGCCCTCTCCCCTGCTCGTGACTCGTGCCGCACCCAGCATCCACAGCCATTTGTCCACGCTTTTGCCTACCTGCCGTGAGACAACACCACCTGCTGTGAGGGCATTCAAATAAGCAGTTGAATGAAGCTTCTTGTAATGGGCACTGTTACAAACGCCTGAGGAAGAAACCAGGGGAGGGGCTGAGACTCCAAATCCTCCAATGGGATGCATTGGAGAAGAATAAAATGTATATAATTTACATAAAATAAACAACAGAACAGCATTGGATTCATCATAGTAACCGAGTACATAAACGTGCATAATTTTATGCTGCAACAGGAGGAGGTTCTCACCGTATTGTAATGGCCAGCATAGACAGAGTTCCCCAGGCCAAAGACAGCATATCTCATCCCTTTCAAGTAGGTGTTGCCATACCGAAAGTCAGTGGATGCTTCCTCCAGCCATTTACAGAACCAGTCAGCGCTCTCGGGGGGCTTGCCATCAGTGTATGTAGCCACAAGGAACACGCAGATCCTTTTACTAGTGCACTGGAGAGAGACAAGAAGTGCCATTTCAAACATAACATGGTGACTAGAGCTCGACTAAACCTCAACCAAAAACCAGCTAAGGGAGGGTTATTTTTCGTCCTATGTAGTGTGAGGCAAACCCGCTCTCCTGAGCGTGCCCAGACTGCCTGCAAGGCACCGAGTTCAATATGCTGCCTATTACACATCACATCAAGACCAATGGTAAGCCCATGACCATGTGTCAAAAATTCTCATCATGAAACCACAACAAGTCCTGTAGTACAGATGATAATTACCACATTTACTGCTGCACTGGCAAGCAATTTCCCCAGCTGACAGTGAGCAGCATTTCACACTGGTAACGTCTCTGAGAATGATTCACTACTCAGTGCTGAGTGAATGCGTAATCGACAAGCAGAAGACTGCTTCCCACATGAGCACATCTCCTCAATGTCTCTCAAAACCTTCCCCAAGAGCTCCTGAAGACCAGAGCAGTAAAAACACTGTGCAGCTGCCACTGTTGGGCCCCTGAGCAAGGCCCTTAACCCTCAATTGCTCAAGTTGTACTCAGTCATAATTGTAAGCTGCTTTGGATAAAGGCGTTAGCTAAATACCGTAAATGTAAATGTTGTGAAGGGGTCAGGTCACTTTCTCCAAGTGTGGAGTGTTTGCAGTAATTCAAGTTAACAGCGTCGTTCATCTAAGAGTATATGACGTAACAGCAAACTATAAACACATGAAGTGCTGGTCCTCACAGACTAAAATCAAGGAATGCTTAGAGATGACTACTTACTGACATGTACAATTTTAAAGAATCCTAAAATAAACTGATGCTGACTGACACAGTCATATAAACAAGTCAATACACATAAAAGGAATCGTGACAACTCACCTCATCAGATATTCTGTCCTCTGGATCATAATCTTTCATGTCAATCACTTCAGACTGGAAACCCAGATTTTGGACATCGTCGGCAAGCTCTCTGGCAAAGCCCTGAGCAGTGACATTCAAGTTGGTTACTTTTCAACTCAGTTCAACCCATCACTAAAATAGGCACTACAAGAGTTGTGCAGCAAAAGTCCAATATGCACAATTTTCCTCTTAGCCCAAATATAGACCATCAGCAGATATGTTTGGTGTCCAAATTCTGCCTCTTCCGTTTAGCACTCAAGGCTAACGTAGCTATTGTCCATTCATGAAGCTTCACAAACCATATAAGGGAGTGTACTTGAATTTTCATACAAACTTGAATTGACATGTAAACCAAGAACACGTGATCATTTCAGCATGTTTTTTTGCATGATGCCAAATGGTATTCGTAAGTACGCCTTACTGGTTAGCTACATTATACTCAGTTTTAGTACGCAACAAAAAGGAAGACAATTATGGACTCCACATTTGGGGTAAAGAAAATAAATGTGTAAATTTAATTCTAGTCTTGTGTAAAAAACAAGCTCTAGACGGGCCAATGAACACATGCACTAATACACCCGATTGAAATCACCATGTACATGTCTGGAAATGGATATGACTATCTAAAGTACTACTCCCACGAGAAGCAAACACGAGTGTTTAAGAACAAGTTCAGGAGAACTAATCTAAAGAAAACACGGTTACACTCCCCGATATCACACGAAAGTAGGACAGGTGGTCTTTATCACAACAGGCGTCTGCCATGCCGCTGGTCTACTGGGGCACATCTGACAAGTTTAATCAATTCTATGAGTGTAAGTTTGAATACATATTGCACATTATGGGCCCTGAATTCTTTACTAGTAGCCAAGGCTGTAATAATGGGTTTAATTAGAAAGTATACTACAAACCTTTGCTGTTCCTGTCTGCGATCCATAGAATATCCTTAGTCCTACAACACTGACGACTTTCTCTTTCTCTGAAATTTTCTTTTTTCCAGATTTGTAAAGCCAGGAATCTACAGGTTTGACAGGCTTCCTCTGTAAAAATAATCATACAAATCTTTGTATAAGAAAACATGCCTATCTGAATGGAGATTATTAGCATTTACCATTCATTGTGCAAGCACTGCATATCCAAATGCCACCAAACAACAAAGCTATGTGGCGTCTTCTGGGCAAACACCTGCTGCGTTCGTCACTTGGCTTAATTTAACAAGCACGAAGCTGACGATACGACAGTAGTGTATTGTAGATACGGTGTTAAACAAAATACATTTATACCTTTTTCCAGGTCATGTTTATTGTGAGCCATAATCCGATAACAACAGCTGCAACAGTGTACACGCAGAGTCTGTTCTGCCACACGGCTAAAAGGCAGTCTTCGGCATAGCCCCAAGCACTTTCCCACGTCCCTGCAAAACAGTTCAGAGCAGGTCAAGTCCTCCAGGGACTCCCGAGCCAGTGCAGACGGATAAGCTGAGCTAAACTAAGATAGCCTGGCTGTCGTTACAGTGGAGCTCTTCGCTACTTTTGCCAGTGTTTCAGACAACCAAGCATAACGTTAGCTAGCTAAATATAACCCTAGTGACATTCGGCTGGCTAGCTAAGCACAGGACATCGCTCGTACGCCAAGTATTGCTAGTAACCCATTACCTAAAGCACAGTTTATTTAGCCACTTCACCACACACTTCAAACGTAGCTTAGCTAGGCTAGCTAACAGTTAGCCAACAAATGTAACTCAGCTAGGCTAACGTTAGCTCCGAACTAGTTCAGCTTCTGAAAGAGGACACGAATCTCCACTAAGGCTAAACGTATCCGAAATCTGAACCTTATATCCTCACTCGTCTGCTCCGTAACGTTATTCGTGACTCCGTTATTGCAGCGCTGCGGCGGCGCGCGAGGTCTCGTGCTAGCTGGCTGGCGCGCGAGTTAGCAGAAAGCGCGATAACACAAGCTAGCTGAGAGCACTCACCTGACATTTCAGACGTAGCGAAAAGATAAAAAGACTTTTAGAATAAAAATAATTCTCTGCGGATAATCATCACACTTATTACAACTACAAATAAAGAATACCAACTTTGTAGCTCGACACAAGCAGCTGACTAACTTAGCTCAGTTCATAAACGAAACGCACAGAAAAGGACGCTGCCATGTTGCTTTTGACGGTGGAATTATGGGAAATGGGCATTCCAGGTCTGTGATTGGTCGAGTCACAGTAAACAGTAAACAGTAAACAGTGCACTCTATTAAGAGTAACTACATTTACCTGTACTAATGTTATACTATATGTGTGTTTTTATTTTAGTAGTACATACAGGTGGTTATACCTACAGCTATTGTCACATTCCTAAGATACAGTAACAGTATCTTAGATACTCTACAGTAATTCCTAGTTTAATAAGATGAAAACTACCTTTAAACAATTTCAGCAAACCTCAAATCAGATGTAATTTGTTAATAATCAAGGGAAACCTCTAATATTAATATTACCATTTAAGAATAAATTATATATGAGCATATAATATTTACAAATAATAATATTCAATATAATAAAACATTTAAAATACATATCACCTTACTTATTATCATTTATTCCATTTAAGAGTAATTGTTTCAAACATAAAATAAACCATTTGGTTATATAACACACATTTCACTTTAAATGTAACTAACTTATTACAATTCAATTGTATTTTTAACAAATGTTTGTTCACTTTTCCATTGAGGGAGGGGAACAATAGCTGAACTGGATGTAAGCAGTACACCACCTGTGGTAAGTGTGGACCTAGTATGTTTAAATATCCTCTCACATATTACAAGACTGCTTATTTCCAGTGTAATACTATAAATAGCATTCCAGTGTAATACTATAAATAGCATTACACCTCTTCTGCACATTTGCTTATTCCACATCATCCTGTTAATATGGCAGAGAGGAGCATTTCCTAACTTCATGCGCAACTTTAAATTATGCATTATGGATATTACATTAGCAGGCATCCAGTTCAGCGACTCTTACTCCGGTTCAGGCTCGTGTTTTTCAGCTTATGTCGGACCACTGCGATCGTAGTGAAAAAATTGCCCATGAATAAAACAAGGAAGCTAAGCCCACATACAGAAACCTAGAAGAGAAAAGATGAGATGGGTTCAGTAATAAAACGTCTGTTGTTGTTTGTTTGTTTGTTTTGGAGGGGTTCAAGTAATTTTCCTGTTTACTCGATGAGGAACAGGAACACCCAACTCTTGTCCTAGAAGACCAGAATTCTGCATTGTTCAACGTTCTTGCTCTAACATGTAGTCAACCTGATAAATATGAGTCAAATTACATGTGCCAAAACAGGTAGATGAAGAGGGAAATTCACACCGATGTGCTGGAGCAGGCACTACTGGACGGAGGCAATACGTTTTTCACTTACATTACAAAAGAAGCATTGCCAGTCTGCTAAGATGTCTATTTGTGTTCAATCCTGTACTATTAAATATACAAATGTCACCTACTGTCATCGACTGGTCTCATGGAACTGGCATTTTAAATGATCATAGGGTGGACACAATGGAAACAACTGACCTGCCACTCTTTACATCCAGGAACAGGAGCCATACTGAGCAGGTAGATGCTGCTATAAAGCTGCCAGAACTGAAAGTCAGGCAACAGTGGCATTTAGTTTCATACAGTACTGAATGACACAAAGCTACATAAACACTGATTAAGGGACAATTTTCCTCATGCAAATCAAAGCGTATTCCTCATCTTCTTCACCTTTTCAAGCCATATAATTTATTCTGGGAAACTATGACAGTTTCTTCTGTCATAAACGTCTACTTACTCTATGAGAGAAAGACACTCACGTGACCAAAGAACAGGAAAGGCAATAGAAACGTGAGACCCCGCCACATCCATGACTGGAACCCCTCTGCAAAGCAGATGAATTCATCACTGTATTCAGAGAACAATGACCTTAAAGCTTTATTAATTGAGTCTACATATGCCACCACAAGGACAGATAATTATGGGCATTTTGAAAAGAATAATATGCCCTATTGACAAAAGACCTACTGAATTCCTTCATTACCTACGGTCAAATCCATGTTGTGTCTCTCCCCTAGTGCTCGGAGTCTGTAAAGACATCCACTCTGATAGTAGTACTGCAGGAACTGCACAAAGCCTGCAGGAGCCGGAAGGACACAACTCACTTCACGTCTGCAGAATCATTTCTAGAAGGTCAGTGCTGACATGAATGTGCTGGCCACTTACTTTGGTACAAGCAAAAAGAAAGAAACTGTCTCCTGAACATCTGGTACAATTCACCATCGGGCCTGTGGAAGAAAATTACACAGCGTCTCAGGAGTCTCTCAATCTAACCATAGTACATGGAAATTAGAGGACTACTATAGCTACGGTCTAAGAGATGAATAGTTATGCTTTATCAATATGAAGTACATGGAAATGCAATAACAGTCGTGTGTCTGGACAACATAAGCAGTCAGATGCTACACAGAGGTAGGCTATAACATGAATAATTGTTTAAGTTACTTACCAAGTCAGTATGACCCCAGAAAGAAAAGCTGAGATGTAGTGATGAGCTACCCACCAGCCTTTGATCCTGAAACAACCATGAGCAACATTGGACTGTTCTTTCGATTGCTGCTGCTGATAACCAGTTTAAAGTAAAATCTTCAATTGATTGTTGGTAGAGCCTTTGACCCAACAACACTGTAGCATTTCCATAAGCTCCAGGTGACTAACTGACCTGGACCCGTTATTGATGAGAATGCTCTCACGGACTGTTAAAGTGCAGTAGTACCAGACCAGAAGGAAGTTCATGAGTGCGTCCACAAATCTACATGACACAAAGCAACAAGCCCAGTGGAACTGACATGAATGGTCCACATGTTTAGACTAAGTAAGGATTATTTGAGGATCTTTCAGGAATGCAGGCTGACCTGTAGGTGACGAAAAAGCGACACGTGAAAGCCAGCAAAAGCAGGATTACAGTCACGCACAGCTTGAATTTCTCATACTCATCTTTGTAGGCAGCCCTGCGGTACAGTGACAGGGAAGACAGAATGCTTCAATTCTTCATGCAACTTTATGACGTAAAGGATCATGGGCATTTTTGTATTTTCAAACAGTCCACAGGAGGCTACATTTGAATTTCACAGATCAGTGCATATCTGCAACTGATACCTCCCCACCCCTCCCGACAGTACCAATAAATGTTACCCAGCTGACATTGGAAATCCTTCTGCCTACTGTCCAAACTCAGGTAATACAGAAATCCTTTCCAAACCAGGGTTCCTTTGCCTTTTACCCACAATACCCTTGCACTTCTTTGGTCATTGTTTACTCATTATTGAGCTGTTTGTGAGATGGATCATGTTTCTTTCTTTTTTTTATAAGCAAGTAAAGTGCTAACCTGCAGAGGACAGCAAGGCTCCAGGACTGAAGCATTAGCCTAGATGTCTTACATCCATAATGGCTACGTGCCGGGAAAAAGGAATGATTTAGATGATGCTTACTTTAATCGTTTGCTTAGAAGATTGACATTCACATTCCCGAGGACGAGGCAGAGATATATCCTTTAGGAGAGAGGGATTAAAGAGGAGACGGAATTCACAGCACCCCATAAACCATGCATTTTGTGAAGACAGTCGTATGACTAGCTGATAATACCACATTACCCATTTTTCTTTGGAAGGAAAGCCTCCATCTGAGAGAGGATACTTTGTCTCTCCTGGATATGTTCTTTTATCTCTTCCACATGCTTTGTTTCTTCTTCTGCTAACCCTTTGCTGCAAATGTAATTTTAAAAAAAACATTTTAATTGAGATTAAACCATTAGCAAAGCAGGAAGAGTTGAACTTTGACACTTATTCACTCCTCACGTCTTCAGAGACTGCAAGAAGTCCTTCAGACTCTTCCGCTGATGAGCAATGGTGGCAGAGATGCAACTCTGCATCTCAGAGACCTCATGGAGATTCTGCATGTAACGCTGATGGTTCTCCTGAGGACAACTGCTATGAGTGTTTATACTGAATGTTACAGGCAAACTCCTATAGATTGTTTTTTTTTTTTTAAGAGAATGTTGTTATTTGGATTCTGTGTTCTGGTTGACAAAGCTTGAAGTCTTACCTGAATCACTTGGAACTCTTTCTGGTGACTCTCCCATTCTTGAAGGGCTTCTGTTAGTGTAGCTGTCATTTGCATCTTTTTCAGAGCAGAAAGTTGATGCGGTTGAAGTAAATGCTGCAGATAAATCCCAAATCAACGCTAGTTTCCTAAAGAGCTTTTTGACAAAACAGCACAACTGAAGACAACAGATTGGAATGGACTTTTTATGACTGATGGTGAACTTTGACAGCTGCAACTCTGCCAACCTTTGACACGCTTGTGTCTGGAATATATTACACATTGTTATAATAATGGTTTTACAAGTATGATCTTAAATTATAATACTGAAGGTAAATCCAAGCACGATCCAAAGTGAGTGGTTTTAACCATTATTAATTGTAGAATCTACTAAAGTTATGGCATGTACTGTGCAGCTTCTGTCTGAGTGAAGCCACCACTCCAGTAATACACCTTGGTTAAACAATACATTAATCTATGTCATTACTTATGTAAAAGACAACAATAAAACCCAGACAGCTATAAAATCCAAGTGAAGAAACTGGAGTCTCTTCTTGTCTGTTGGGCAAGATTTTTGCAAACCTTCAGAGGAAAAAGCTTCTACTTTTGATCAATTTGTGGGGGGCTACCCTTCCCAAGCATTGACTTGTGTCTTTGTTATGAAAGGCTGGTTAGATAATATATGAAATTGTGCAAGAATATGTGCTGAAGTTTACATTGGTTAGTGGTTATCTAAAGAACTTCTCATGGGTGGAGAGGTCTGTGCTAATAGTGTGATCAGCTGGTTGCTCTCCCTTCTCAGAACATTCTGTCTGACTATGTCATTACATCATCTAACCCAAATAAAAAAGGCATCATGTTTTTGTTCTTGCAGATGTCTGATAGAATGAAATTATCTTTGCGAGAGGAAGTATCCTTCTCCTCAGTGACTCTACTACACATATACTTCACAATATGTACTTTACAAATACTTCACATATTGTGCCTCTGGGCCTTAACCACTTTCTTAGCCTACAAAGAGTCTTTGTGGTAACTGCTGAGGAGGTCATAGAGTTCAGACGCAGGTCAGATATGCATCTTCGTACACCACAGCATGGGAGAGCCAAATAGCACCTGGTATCATGTACAGCTTTCCTTTTGCTAACCAGCCAGCCGAGTCCAAGCAGGGGATCATCTTTTCCCCTCTGAGATATAGATGGGAAAAGGTTTCCCAGAGCTTTGAATCACTAGAGCGCTGTGTGTTTGTCTCTGACTTTGTTGACTCATTTGCCTCAACAGAAGTAACAAGATTGTCACTTTTCTGGTGCTCTACAAATCTACACAACTTGGAACGCTTGCTGGATGTCTGTCTGTTTACAGTGAAATTATATTACTCTACACTGTTTTAGGTTACTGTCATTTCATGACATACAAGCCTGCTCATTTTGTTATACAAAAAAGGTGCTGATACTTTGCAAGGGTGATACGAATGCACACACACGAGGGAGAGGATCCAAATGCAAGAGGTTTTATTGAAGAACAGGGCAGGTTAGAGGAGTCAGGCAGGTCCTCGTAGTCAATCTGGAAGGTGTCCAGGCGTCAGGCAGGAGACGAGGTTTGAAACACAGGCGGGATTTGGAAACCAGGAAGACAAATACGTACCTGGAATTCTCGGTATGCAACATGGAAAGGCAATACTTCACAAAGAGAGTACCAAGGAAGGGAGCTTAAATAGGGAGCAGTAATGAGGAGAATGGTAATCAGGTGTGTGATTAGTATGAGACCAGGGACGCGTGGCAGTGTCTCAGTGTTCCTAACAAAGCGTATTACAGGAATGTTCTTTATAGTTTCTTAATTTTATAAGGTTATACACCCTGTGTGTAACCTTATTGTTAAAGAGGTGTGTTCAAAAGCAATACGTTCTTTAAAATGCACTTATGTTGCATCTGTGGCTGTACAGTATTCATCTTTTTGTAAAAGTGGATGGATCTTTTTTGTGTCATATGAGCCTATAATGCTAGAAAAGGTTAGTGCTGAGAAACCTACCAGCTCCTACTGCAGTCAGCTATCAGCCATCATCTCTGCACAAACCAAACAACATAACACTTAAATGTGAAAATACAGCGAGTGTGTGGTTTGATAGGGTTGGACTTGGCTACCTTCAGTACACCTACTGATGCTCTCCCAGCGTAGCATAAATCTTTCTGCATTTCTAGAGATTATTTTCTGTTAAACCCATATTAAAAATCCAGTACAGTTGGTCTAATGCTACAATGCATTATTCTCTGAATCAAAATCAAAGTTGTATGCTTATTTAACAGACCGTGGAATAGACTAAATAACCTCTTAAAGATTTCTACCACTTAATTAAAATATTACATTTGCACCTAATGAAAGTCTAATGAAACAGTTAACTTGCTCTTTACCAAAAATGAGGTAGGCAGCAGCATTAAAGGGGAGTATGTGGAGGAATTAAAGGGGAGTATCTGGAAGTGTACTTGCTGAATTCATTAGTCTTGCACTCTTGATAAGAACCATGGTGATACCATCCTGGGCAGGATAACTAATCTATTCTTTTGTTATTTCACTAGATTGTTTAAATCTATCTTCGACAGACAGCACTGCTACAGAGATACAATCAACTCCCTGCTCTAAAATATTGGCCTTCCAGAACAGACCAGGCTGCACCTGCAGAGTTCAGTATGTCTTTCTGAGGAGTGTATCAACCCAGGTTCTGAAACGGGGTTCGGCACTGTCTGCATTGCCCTGTACGAGTGCGAAGGAAAGAGAGATGGAGCTTCTTCATCTAAACCGACTGCTCTAGCTTGGCATTGCGTGGACTGACAGGTGTGGAGATGATAACGTCATGCGGAGAGAGCCCATCTGTTTCCATGAAGTTCCTCCATCGAAGATAGCAGAATAGTTACAGAACAGAGTATGCTACTCTAACCCTCACCAACCGTGGCAGTTACTAGTGCATTCTATCTAATGCAAGAGTTCACAATATATAGCAGCTGGATGTTTCCTAGACAGAAAACAAAGCTCTGCAGACTAGCTATAGACACGCGATTATATACAGTCTATTCTGATTGGTCGGTGCGTGTTATTCACATTCAGCCAATCAGAAAGCTTCTAAACCCAAACAAGCGAGTGCGCAGTGCATGCGGAACTGGGGCATGTCCTCACCGTCCAGCTGCTACCCATAGGCGGGGAAATTAGTAGGTTATGACTCAGGTAAAATTCAGACGTTTACACTTTCTGAAAATTAAGAAGTAGTTTTTTAGCATATGTTTGCACTCGTTTGTTTTATGAGAGAATGAAATAATGTATTGAGCAGTTTAAAAGCCGACTGCTTCTAGCTGAGTACATAGTGGTAGATGTAATCTAGTCCAGACTTGGCCAGCTGGCTACCGTGCACCGTGTTACTGCAGCCTGCCTGCCTGCTGTCGTACTGTGTGGCAGTAATCATAGATATGAGTGCCGTGGTGTATGTTTTGTCGACGGTTACGGGATATGTCCTCACCTCCGCGCTATTACTGAGATGTCCGTCACTACTTCACCGGAGAAGGCGAGAGACATTCCGCAGCAGACACATATCGCACCGCGGCGGTGAGTGGGTCTCCACTAGACGGCCCCTTCGCCATTCCCCATGCGTCTGAAACATACGGAAAAATATGGGTTTTGCTTGTTTCGATTGCTGTGTTCTGTCAAAAATACTTGACATGTATCGCTGGTTGGCTTTTCTTCAGCTACGTTTAATTATCACTGAAGAGAGTGACATTTCCAGCTGATTCTTAGCCTGTTTGCGTTGAGTTCGTGTTCAGAAGGACTTGTGTCGTCTTAAACTGGGTGACTACGTACCAGCTACAAACCTACTCCAGATATGGCACCATATTCTTCGCCCTGTCTTATTGCCTTGATTAAAGTTCATGCGTATATTACCCACATTAACAGTTTAAACAACCAAGTCAGTATGACTGCTACTGTGGAGCAAATAAACTACACGCCTGGTTTGATGAGTTGCCTTAGACTTTGTCTTCTTCTGGTCGCAGGTGCCGGGGAGAACCTGGAGAACACAATGGCAGCCTTTAGGCAGTATGATTTCCCCACCAGTCACATTATATTGCAATATATTGCACAGTCTTCTTAAGAAAAGAACATTTGGTGTAAAGTGAACTGTTTGTTAGATCCTGTTATCTGTGGCCCCTCCTTTCACTGATTGGCTGAAGCAAACATTCCTGTTCTGGCTTTTTCGACCCACCCCACCCGTAGTGCTGTGGAGCTTGGCACTGACATGCTGGAGCTGGACTGCCATCTGACCAAGGACGAGCAGGTGGTGGTGCTACATGATTCCAACCTGAGGAGACTGACTGGTGTTGACGCAGACATTTCAGATGTGCGCTATGCTGTGAGTGCGAGAAGGCACTGGGGACCTTTGATCCGTCTCTTACGGTGACCCTTTGACATTTGCAGTCTGCTTGCGTTAGATTCTACGTTGACCAGCATGACAACGTGTTTATTGGTGCAGAAGTGGAATATGATATGTACTTTTAAAAAGTGTGTTTGTGTGTGTGTGTGTTTCTCTCAGGATCTTCCACCTTACTTGTGTAAGCTTGGGGTTACTTTCAAGCGAGGTGAGTGGTTTGGAATTCAGATGCAGGTTTACTCCTGTGGTCTCACATGAGTAAGATATGCAGTAGTCTGATTAGTGTTCAGGACTTGTGTGCCATTTAGAGTTACCCAAACATCAGTATGGCCAGCTTTTTAGCCATGTTTGGACTGCCTGACCAGGCACGATCCAGTGGCCTGACCCGGCACGATCCAGTGGGCTGCCAATTATAAGGAAAACCATTTAGGTCAACTTTTTTTTTTTTTGGGTGAGCAAACATGTTTGCTTACATTGTTACAGTGTGAGAATGGGCTGTTGGTGAAAGTCTTCATGTGTGCAGAGTGCTTCGTTGAAGGGGGCGGCAGCCGTCGCATCCCCCTGCTGAGAGATGTCTTTGAGGCCTTCCCGAGCCTCCCCATTAACATAGACATCAAAGTGAATGACGACAGGCTCATTAGGAAGGTGTGTGGTCCGTCCCCAGAGTCTCGCCGCTGCAATAACGGTGCCATTCCTGTGACATATGAGAGAAGACCAGTGCCAGTAAAGGAGATGTGGTTATTGGCTGGTGTCACGAGAGGCTCATCTTGACTTTATATCATCTAAAGGTCTCTGAGATGGTCATAAAATATGACAGAGAGCATTTGACCGTATGGGGCAACTCCAGAGATCAAATAGTGCAGAAGTGTTACAAAGAGGTGAGAGCCCTGGCTAAGCGGCAGGCTTCATTCATGTCTGTTGAAGTAAGCCCAATGCTGCCGCGTGCTATCGCCGCGTGTCCTCTTTCTCCGGCAGAACCCACGGATCCCGGTGCTGTTCAGCCTGTCCCGTGTCCTGCTCCTCCTGGGGATGTTCTACACCGGGCTCCTGCCCTTTGTCCCGCTGAAGGAGCAGTTCCTGGAGATCCCCATGCCCTCCATCACCACCAAGTGAGATCTCGCCGCTGCCGCACTCGCGCGCTCGAGTCAGGAAATGCAGTCACGGCGCTTAGTTCTTTTAAGAACACAAAATAAAATTGAACCTTAGTCTTTAAATAATGTAGGTTCTCTTATGAACTATATTCAGCCATTTTTCAGGTTCCAAAATGTAGACTACAGCAAGGCTGTCTGTGTTTGAATGTTTGTGAACAAGAGTGTCACACCCAGAAGACCAGAATGCCACCGGGCATTTACGGTGTCACTGAGGGATTAGAGTGGAGAGCAGAAAACCGGCATTGTCTGTTCATAGTGAACAGTGTTGTTACAGTCTAATAATGCTTAATGTTTGTTGTTTTGTTAGTATAATGCAGAAGATATTTTTAGATGTTGGTGAAGACTACACATTCAGTATCATTCAAATAGTCACCTACACAGCTACAGGGTTGATGATATACTGGTGTTGCCACATGGAGACTATATTGTCTATAAATCTCTAATGTTCTGTTCAGTATCATATTGTCATAAATCAAAGCAGGATTCTTCTTTTTGTTTTTGCGTGTAGAGCAAACAGGAAGCAATGACGAACTGTTTAACGTTCAGCAGTGGCTGTTTAAGAAATGTTTAATTGTTAATACATTCACACGCACCATTAATACATTCCCATGCACCGTTAATACATTCACATGTTCACGTGTACCAGTGAAACCTGTATGATATTGTTTCTTACATCAGGTATGAATATCATGTTGGAAAATGGTGTTGAAAATGAGGTTGGCTTCTTTGGCCCTGTCCACTTTGTAAGATAAGACCACATTTACAATTACAACGTTTATTATCCAGAGTGACTTACAAAAGTGCTTTGTCATTTCCTCATAGAGTACATCCTAGTACAGTACAGTAGGTTAGAGTCCAACATACCAATGAACTAGAATACTGTAGAATACAGGGATCAATGCTGATACCTAGAGCTTATGTATTTGTACTTCTATCTTAAACAATGATAAGTGTAATAAACAATAAGAACTAGAGTTTGTTAGACAACATCAGTGTAATCAACAATACCCTACAATAATTACTAGTTTAATTTAACAATTAATAGTTACTAGTCAATATAAGAGCAGGGTCAGTGGACATTTAAATATTCCACGAATAGACACGTCTTCAGTCTGCGTTTGAAGACTGCAAGGGACTCTGCTGTCCGGACAGCAAGCGGAAGTTCATTCCACCATCTGGGATCCAGGACAGCAAATAGTCTCGATGCTTGTCTTCTATGAGACCTGAAGCACAGTGTTTCAAGCCGAGCCGTACTTGAGGTTGGAAGTACGCGAGGTACGGAGCGGGCTTTGACCAGTGTCATGTATGGAGGGGCTGGTCCATTTTTGGCTTTGTATGCG
Organism: Electrophorus electricus; assembly: GCF_041902795.1. Classification (NCBI taxonomy): domain Eukaryota; kingdom Metazoa; phylum Chordata; class Actinopteri; order Gymnotiformes; family Gymnotidae; genus Electrophorus; species Electrophorus electricus. The sequence goes on from NC_137513.1 coordinate 1,303,940, forward strand.
ATCAAGGTTTTAAATCTGATGCGTGTACATGAATCCAGCAAGAGTAACAGCTGCTGAAGGACCTCTGTGCAGGACTTGGTGGAAACCCTGAGAAAAAGCCCAAGTGCTCTTCATTTTTTCTCACGTCAGTCACTGCTGGAAAGTTGAATGCAGGAATCCATTTTGCAGAAGAGAGAGGCAGGTTGATTTCCTCTCTGATGTGTGCGCTGTGCACCTTACTGCCACAGATGAAAACAGGCTAACACATCATAAACCAGCCACACATGGCACAGCTGCAATTGAAAGGCGAGCAGTAGGGCGCACTGCCGCTGAAGCGATGTTGGGTCCTTGTTAATGATTTCACTTCTCTTTAGACTACGGGACCCCAGGCAGAGCACACGGAGTGAACGCTTCATCACTTGGCTTGCAGACAGGTGGGTTCCAATCCAGGTCATGTCAGAGGTCATCCCTGCCTTTCTGTGTTTCTCACCCACTGACGTGGACCTAATGTGTGTGTTTCGAATGTTTTTCACAGCCTGCTCATGAGAAAAGCTTTATTTGACCATCTAACTGCTAGAGGAATACAGGTTGGCATCGCGTTTTCAACAATAACAGTAACAGCAATTTAAGATAATTCATTATGACAGGTTGTGTGTAAAGTTGGGTTTAAAGTGACCATTACTGAAGCGCCTGCGTTTGTACGCGTGTTTCCTGCCACAGGTATATGTTTGGGTGCTCAATGATGAGGACGACTTCAAACGAGCTTTTGACCTCGGAGCTACAGGTGTGATGACTGACTACCCAACGAAGCTGAAAGAGTTCATGGAGAAGACCGACCTTCCAAAACCTGAGTTAACCTCTTAAAGCAGCCAGATAGCTCCAGTGTAGGTTTGTTTGTTTTCTACTGCCTTTTCCCTACCTTTTCTGTAGGCCTTTCAGTGTATCTTCCTCTCTTGTTTTTGCACATTTGCATTAGTGTGATGTAACAGGAGAGGCTGCTGAGAACGTGATGACCACTTGAATAAGATCGACTGTCTCAGATGTTTAATAGCTATCTCCAACCAGCCAGTAGATCATGTGGCAGGAACACATCATCAAAAAATCACTTTTGTACCAATATGTAGTGTAGCGTCTATTTCGAGCTCTGTTTCACCAGAGTGTCATTGCAGATATATCCTTTAAAAAGATAGTATGTAGAATATTTTCCATAAATGCTTAAGAAATCATATTAGCTATTGTTGGATTTTGAAATACTGTGACAGGAAAGCTGCAGCTCTTTTCTAGACTTGCCGACAATGCTGGAGATTAACTTTTTATTCTGTTACTTATGACATAGGTAGTCATGTGATCTGAGTCCTGTACACGGCGTAGATGCAACCAGGAAAACATCACACACTTTAGGATCAATAAGTAGTTGACATTTAAACTTTACAAGCAAATGTGGTCATTACGAGCATTTCTTCTGTACAGCAGTGAGTAATTAATCAATGTGGGTTTACAGTAAGCACAGTTCCACAGCACCTCTTTAGCTTTGTGAAAGTGTTTCATTGTATTTAAATGATTAGCTGTAAGGGTTTGTTGCGCCTTTCTCGTAGGCAGTAAAAGTTGTAGGTAGACTGTCAAAGGCCGAGCCAGGGTCCCTTGCAGGTGTTGCCTGCCGCCCTGCTGTGGTGTCCAGCTGTGCACAACGCCATGCTAATTGATCAGACTTAAGGAATAAAAGGTGAAGGAAAGTCAGACATGCTAATGGTGAATTGGGGAAAGTGATACTTTACACCGATCAGCCAGAACATTAAAACCACCGGCCTGAAGTATTGTGTAGGTCCCCCATGTACCACCAAAATGTCTCTGACCCATCCAGGCGTGAACTCCAGAACTTTAGCAGCACTTCCTTCCGGTCCTGTATGTTGAGGTAGGCCTCTGTGGCAGCACATCAGGCTGGAACACATCGCTAAGCCTTGCGGGTCCATGGTTCTCCTTCCTTGGATCACGTTTGGTGGGGATGAACAACTACATACCAGGAACACCCACAAAACCTGCCGTTGTGGAGATGTTCTGACTGAGTCGTCTGGCCATCTCAGGTTGCTTCTTGTCAAAGTCACTCAGATCCTCACACTTGCCTATTGTTCCTGTTTCTAGTACATCACCTTCAGTGTTCACTTACCCTCCTAATATATCCCACCCCTTGATGGGGTCCACTGAAACGAGATAATTAGTGTAATTTACGTCACCTTCAGTGGTTTTAATGTTGTGGCTGTATAACATTCAGATTGAGTCGTCATTGAATGATGTCTGTACAAAAAAGTCTGATGATGATGATGATTATTATTATTATGATGTTATTCCTCTAAGATATTGTCTGCTATAAGAGGAAACGATGTAATACTAATTTTGCTGGCTTTCTAATTTTTGTATAAAGTGCACACCAGCAGGAGGCGCCAACCGTTAGTGTCCCTCTGCCGCTTTGGAGAGTACTGAAAGGAATGTTGATGTCGTCTTATATGCGTCGAATTAACTAGTTACTGCACCTGCGCCCTCTAGCGGCAGCTGCGCACAGCGCTTAAGCCTTTGAAGGTAGAATGTTTTACCATTTGTGCGGGATGTGCACATCATCAGACAGCTTTGTGCAACTCGCTATTCCTTCAGCCTGGGACCGGTGGCACAGAGAGCAGTTTTTTTCTGTGCAGGGTTTTCTGGCAGGTCAGCATCCTGTGATTTCTGATGACCTTGGAAAGGGGCTGGCCAAAAATCACATAGCAAAAAAGTGAAAGCACAGATGTATAAGGCCAGTTGTGCATGCAGGAGACAGATAGGTAGTGTTACAATATGACCAAGGAATTGTGTGTGACACATCGTGAGTTACATTCTGTTTATTGTTTAATCCTGAAACAAGATTCAGTTGCACATTCCGAGAAGCAATTATGAATTTAAAGGATTTCACTAAATAATGTTGATTGCTGCTGATTTTAAAGATTTTGTGGAATTTAATTTGTTTTATTTTGCATAGTGCAAAATGTAACCTTATGGAGTAGGAAGCCCTACCCCAGATGACTGATGGTTGGTTAGTGCAATCATAAACCTTGTAAGTTATACCCTCCAAATAAATTTATAAGATGAAATTCTATCTTTTCTTGTCTAATAGTACATTAAAATGGCAATTAAAAAAACAAGCATTCTGAATCTTTTTCAACATACCTATTTAAAGTACATATTTTTTTTGTTTCTCTGCTTCTTTAAAAGTGTGTGTGTACTTTTAGAATTTTTTTTTAATTCTCACAACACTATTTTGAAACATGTTCAGCACAATAGAACACTGCTTGAATGTATACTGTATGTGCTGTATTGAGCCAAATATTGCAGGGATATGTATTTTCCCCATTTTTTTAAATGAAGGTGTTTAAAAACACCTTGTCTCGTTAATGGCATGATAATGACATTTCATGTTGTCAACGACGGGTTAGATCTTGTTCTAATAATTAATAATGGCCACCAGGGGGCGCTTCGTGTTCACGTTCATCTTTAGCAGGTGACGTTATCGTCCGTTCTTTGATGCCGATGTAGGACCTGTTTAACTGGCCAGCATTCCTAAAATGAGCTAAAACTTTATTCGACTTTTCTAAAATCGCATCCTACGTTGCCTTAAATATGTATGTATCTATCTGTTGTTTAACTTCTCGCCCTTTGGTTGATTTACCCCTGGTTCAATTAAGGATGTCAAGCCTGAGAAATCTTGTTTTTTTTTGCCTCTGAACTGATATTTCACACGTCGCGTAGGCCAGTGCAAACGCGATCGTGCGACCAAACAATATTTCCCTGATAGAAAACGACTCCAGCATTGCGCTGCGCTAACGGAGGCTCCGCCGAGGCAGCTCGCTTGACCAGGTGGGTCGCAGATAACTGCTCCGCCTCGTCGACCCTTTGGCCAATCAGAGCATCGCTGCCGCGCTGTGCGCGCTCCTGGTTGGTGGAGGCAGTTGTCAGTTTGCGGGAGACGCGCGCGCGGCGTGATCCTGCTCGAGCGCGTCAAACTTAGCTCGTGCGCCGTGCTTCAGAACACCACGTCCGCGCGAGCAGAGGAGACCCACAACATTCGCGTTGAAAGAAACCCGAAAGCCTTCATTTACAGAAAAGACCTCGTTTAACAGGGAAGGAGGTGTCTTCTAGGGCCCTTTTCTACTTTTCAAAGGTAACACTGGCGTCACGTATCTGTGTTGCCAAACCATAAACTTTAAGGTACTGAGATTTTACTGAAAAACGTTTGGAGACCGTAATGGTCCTCCATCAGTTACGTGTCTGGGGTGTCTGTTGTGTTTCGTTGGGTGTATATATGTATGTACGTGGGGATGGCGAAGTCCGCAGTGCTGATGGTTTGTTATTACAGACCGTTACCAGCGTCACGAGCGCGCTGTGATCTGCGCCACCAGCATCGACGTCAGGAAAGCGCACGCGGGCCCCTCTGCAGATGAAGCGTTCCAGACCAGTTTGGTGTCTGTCGCTTGAGTGTCGATTTTTCCTTGGGTACCAAAACAAATCTTAATGACTGCGTAGATAGTCTGGGCTAGTTCGATTGCAGCACAACCTGCGTCATTTTAGTAATGCTGTTGTGGAGTATAGTTGAAAAGGCACAGCTCATGTTAGGAGTGGTCATTCTTGCAGGTTATTTCCGCCAGGCAGTAATGTGTTCTTTAAAATACACACAAAACCCGGTTAACCTTTTGTTTACAGAACTTGGCGCGTGCATTGCAGCGTGTGCGGAGGATCGAGTGTGACGCCTGTCAAGTATAATTGCTTGCGCAGAGAAGGTCACGTTTCTGTGTCTGTACATATATGCGGTATAACTCTCCGCTCGTGTCCGTCCGCACATGGGTTGCGGTGTATTTGAAGTCTGGATTTGATTGCCTGTGTTTTGCATGTTTGGGTTGGCAAGGTTATGCAGCAGTGTCATCTGTGCCTAGCAGGCTGTCTTACACACTGTCCAGTACACACACACATCTGTGCCTAGCAGGCTGTCTTACACACTGTCCATTACACACACATCTGTGCCTAGCAGGCTGTCTTACACACTGTCCGGCAGTATACACATACTGTCCGGTAGTATATACATGTGTGTCCGGTACTGCCAGCTGACCTGGAATGCAGTCACGCCTCCTCCGCCAAACAGTTTTGCATTTACCAAACCAGAGACAAACACTCAGAAAACTGCTAAACTGCTGTGAAACGAGCACATAGATTAATATTAGGCCATAGTACATGGAACTGTCATAATGTTTAAGATAAAAGTTATCCTAATACACAACCTGTTATTAATCAAGTCCAGGACACGCGCTAACCAGATCCAGATTGTTCCCCCAGACAGAAGCTTGAGAGCGGAAGAAAATAACGTTATAGTTTCACATTTGCAAACTAAAACACACATTTTAACTCGTCCGATGTTTCGTGACACTCCCATACATTTCTTCCTCTAAAAAACACAAAAACAGAAACTGACCATTTTCCAGTCTGCACGTTCAGATGGGACAGGGGAAAACGGCTCTAAATATCTGCAGTGCACCTCATAGCTGGAAGCAGTTTAACTGGTTGCGGTTTTTGATTGTTTTGTTTTGTTGTCATGCAACGCATCAGCTGTTGGTCCTACTCCACTTTCCCAGCTGTGAAGGGGAAGCACGAGGGCTTCCGTCGCACTCCGAGCGCTTCTGTTGCTGGTATCTCACTGGTCCGCTCACGTGAGGAAGCTTGTGGTGGCCGTCCGACTGCTGTCAACCGCTCAGAGACGTATTAGATCTTACTTTTATGACAACAAAACAGCTGTTAATATGAAGTCATGTTAAACTGATTTCCAAGTACAGACTTTTGTGGAGAAGGTAGAAATGGGTGATGCCGTTCTGCTCAGGGCCGCGTGCTCACTTAGCGTCGCTGTGTCTGATCAGAGGCACGAGCCCTGTGTCAGCTGGGGTCAGCTGTCCTGGTCACCTTCCATCGCGCAACACTGATCAAGGATGCTCTGTCAGTTATGACACCACAGGGCTCAGCGATGACAGGTCACAATGGTTTGTGAGTATACAACCACCACAGCCCACTCTGTTGTGTTATGGGAATGATCTGGCATACACGCTATTTTGTTTGTTTTCAGTTTGTTGCTGGTGTTCAGGGGCTTGTTTCCGGTGTTGTGGCATCTGTCTGTCTGGGGTCTACAGCTCTGCCAGACACCAGTAGTTAAACCTACTGCTGCCAGAGACTTCGCGAGTTTTTCTGTGTCTGTCTGCCTCCCTCACACTCTTTGCCTCTTCCTTTGTATGTGAGTGTCTTTATGGAAGTACATACTGTTTAAATCTTGTAAAAGAAACTCAGAAACACTCTGTAATTGAAATAAGACATGAAATGATGAATCCGTACTACGGGCCACCCAGAAGTCCTGCGGTGCGAAGGCAGGGCAGTACGTTTTCTCAGATTGCTCTTCCCTGATTTCATTCTTCTGTCATTTTAGGTCTCACTATAAAATGGAATTTGGCTAAACTGATTGGAGAGGAATTCGCATGCCTCTCATAACCCTCATAACATTTCCCTGCTAAGCTGTTTTCATGGTTGTGTACTAGTGGATCCTTGCAGCAGTCCTGGGGTGTTGGGGACACGTCTCTGGTTCCCATGGCCCCTGCTGCAGTAGGAAGGCGGTATGAACTGGCCCTCAGTCAAACATAGATTTTTCCCTGTAAAGACAACCATTTTTTTGATAATAACAGCAAACACGGCATCTTCTGGCTGACAAAGCACTGTAAGCTGTTAGGGCATTCTGGGTGAATTGTGGGTGTGGCTTTGCCCTTGGCCGAGTACCGAAACCCACCCGTGTTGCTCAGCTCAGGGCGTGGTCAGCTCAGGGCGTGGTCAGCTCAGTGTTTGGTCAGCTGAGGGTGTGGTCAGCTCAGAGTGTGATCAGCACAGGGCATGGTCATGGGGTGATAGGCTCAGGACGAGGTTGCAGAGGGCAGGCTTACAGTTCGTCCGTATGCAAGCGTCCTTGTGGATATATGAGTTTGTCTGCCGGTGTGTAGGAGGCTCTGTGTGAGTGAGTGTGTGTGTGTGTGTGTGTGTGTGTGTGTGTGTGAGATCTCTCTCAGTAGCCCCTTTATGCCTCGGCCCCACTCCTCTGGCTGAGTAACAATAGTGAGAATACATGAGCCACTGTGGTGCTGGGCTTTGCCGCCTGGTCCCCCCCCTGCGCAGATCAGCACGGCATCCGCACCACAGCTGCCACTCAGCGAGCAGGCCAAACGCATGAAGTGTACACACGTGCTCCCCCCACTCTCCCACGTGACCCGGCAGGCCGGCGCGTCTGCTCTGTAAGCTGGTGACGTGAGAATGCGGGTGTGCTGTTCCCACAGGTGTGCGTCCCCCCCCGCGCCCCACCACGGCCCTTACTTGCGTGTTGCGGTGCTTCCCCTGCGAGCCGACCTGGGCCGGCAGCCCCTTCCCGCACCGCCCGCCGACCCCGCCCATGGTCGCCATGACGCGCTCCAAGACGTTCCAGGCCTACCTGCCCACCTGTCACCGCACATACAGCTGTATCCACTGCAGGGCCCACCTGGCCAACCACGACGAGCTCATCTCCAAGGTAACCGCGGTTACCAGACTCGGCTAGGGAAAGAACAGAACCGTGTTAATGGAGAAGTGCTCTGGCGGCAGACAGTGGCTGGGTTTGTTTTGCTTGTTTATTCTTTCCTATCCTGCTGAGGTCAACGGTAATCTCAGTCTCAGAGTGTCTTAGTTTCCTGCTTTGAACTAAAACGGTGTTGGAGCCGATCAGGTCGTGTTGGTTGGAGCGCTGGTTTGTGCTGAGACCAACACCAGCCTGAACACCACCCGGCAAACATTTGGCTTTTTTTGTTTTTGTTTTGGCAAACCAATCGGAGGCAAAGACAGCCAAGGCCGCAGAGATGGCCAGCTCACACCTCACAGTGTACACAGTTCTAAAAAGATGGTTCAGTTTTAAAAAATCTGTTGTGTGAAAATCATAATCTTTTTCCCCCCTGCAGTCTTTCCAAGGAAGTCAAGGCAGAGCCTATCTCTTCAACTCTGTGTAAGTACAGTTTATCATGAAGAGCTTGGACCTCTGCTCATATTCTTATATAATCTCTCTCTCTCTCTCTCTCTCTCTCTCTCTCTCTCCTTTCTCTCTCTCCTTTCTCTCTCTCTCTCTGTCTCTCTGTCTCTCTCTCTCTCTCTCTCTCTCTGTGCCTACCCTTTTCTGTATGCTTGTATTTGTTTTGCTCTCTTCTCTTTCCCTCTCTCTCTCTCTCTCTCTCTCTCTCTCTCATAGGGTGAATGTGGGTTGTGGACCAGCTGAAGAGCGAGTTCTCCTCACTGGCCTCCATGCTGTTGCTGACATCTACTGTGAGAACTGCAAAACCACTCTGGGATGGAAATATGTGAGTTAGCAGTGACAAACTCACAGTTGCGTTTACGCCCCTCGTCTCTCCACAAGCGACACATGGGCCGTCCGGGCCGTCGTAGCGGTACTCGTGGCGGACTGCACGCTGTCCTGCTCTGATTTGGTGCAGGCAGGACGGTGTGTTTGCGGGTGGACAGAGTGGCACAGCACACATCCGTCGGTGGCTTGCGCGTCTTGTGTGCCGTCTGGTTTTTTTGCCCGGCAGCTGCGCCACTTGCTGATTTTACTGCCGCGTGTTGGCCACGCCGGATTCCACGTCGAGCTCGAGCCGTTCAATCTGGCTGTCTCTAGGCCGTGTGCCTCCTGCACAGAGTCTGAGGCAGCCTGTTTATTTATAAGTGGGTCAGGTGTCAGCACGCCCTGTGTGTCAGCCCACTGCCTCGGTGTCAGAGTGGCCGAGCGACCCAGTGAACAGCCTCGCCGTGAAACCTGAGCAGGGCTGCCCACTGCCCAGTCGTGTGCTTCAGACACACCAGCAACAACATGCCGTTCAGAGACATGAAGCAGCCCTGAGCAAACGCGTTCTGATGCGCGTTTGTTAGTTAGCACGTCATTTTGGCAGGAAGATCAGAATTGCCTCCAGCTCATGCTGGAATGCTTCACAGATTGTCCAGGTCTGACAGCCCCTCCCTCCCTCCTCCAGGAGCACGCCTTCGAAAGCAGTCAGAAGTACAAGGAAGGGAAGTTCATCATTGAACTGGCGCACATGATCAAGGACAACGGCTGGGACTAAAAGCCGTGGGGAGTGGCCTCAGGAACAGGCTGGGGCGGAATCTGGGCGGAGCCAGTTCAGGCACTGGACCTGCGGATGAATGAGTGATGCCAGCTCGATTTTACCTTGCCTCCTGTGTTCTGCCTTTTGTCCCGTACACACACACACACACACACACACACACACACACACACACACACACACTCACTCCTCACCTCTGGGGCTAGGGCATAAGAGAAAGGGTCTCAGATGCAGAGGAAAGACCCAGCTAGAGTGTGTGTGGTGTGTGTGTGTGTGCGCGAGCGCATCTCAGCGGAATAAATGGCTGTGCGAATACACAAGTGCATTATATAACTCATAAAGCAAGACCCACACTCCTGTAGATAATTACACCTAGACCAACACTTGCATGTCTCTCCCATCCTGGACTGAGAGCTTTAGACAGCCCTGTGTGTGTGTGTCAGGGGGGCTATGGTGATTCTCCTAAATGCGGCTGCGCGTGGGCCCTGCCAGTGAAGCCAGTGAGGACAGGGCTCAGAACGGGGCTCTGACAGACGCACCAATGAGAGAGACCCGTATGAATAGGGCTCTGACAGACGCACCAATGAGAGAGACCCGTATGAATGGCTGAACAAGTCCCATTGGTTGTCTGAGTCTGAGCTGTAGACAGAGATTGCCCCTGAGCTGCCTCTGCCTTCTTGACATGCCCGTAAAATCCTGCCCATTCTGTATAGCTGGCCTTTTCCCCTGCGTTGCTAAAACTGCTAACTTGTGCACGTAGCCGTTTCCATGGCGACGTACTGGAGCTCCCACATCTGTGTCCACTGTTGGCCCTTGGGCTGGTCCCTATTGTCTGTAAGGTTTGAGCTCTTTTTTTTACCTAATTATGGCCTTTTTAGCAGCAGCGTATTGGTATAAAGGTGAGGGGTTCACAGCTGTCCTTTAGTCTAGAATACTGTAAACCTGAAATACTGTTTCCTTTTAAGAAGGGTTCTTCAAACAAACACAAACTAAAGAGTAACAGTGAGTAACCCTGAGTAACAGTGAAAACACCTTTGGTTTTGGTGTCCCCCAAATCAACCAAAGAACCCATATGTCGACAATTCGGCTTCCTTGCTGAGAAGATCCAGAGCTGGTGTGACGAGTCTGCTCATCCCAGCTTTCCTCCTGAGGGTGAAACACATTCATACTATTCATATGACAGATAATATATTCAAACGTATTCATTTAGAATTATGGAAAGCATCATGGCATATGTTGCATTTTCAGACTGTAAATAGACATGTGTAAGGTTTGGTATTTATTAACCGTGTGTTTCGTCTGAAGGCCTGCCAGGGCGCTCAGTATTTACTACCTTTTTTACTCTTGGAATATGTTTAGATTTTCGTGTCTTTTATAAAAGGATGAGAAAATGACGTACTGGAGCTTCACCTCAATGAGAATAAACATGGACATTGTTCCCTCATGTGTTGCTCTTCTGTTATTTAATAGAGCTACAGCTTTCAGTAGACCTCAGTGCAGTTGGATTACTCATTACTGATCACTGAAACTGATGCAGATGCAGATATGCACTTATTTTGGTAGCACTACATTATTTCAATAAGGGCTTAAAAAGCCAAGATGGTGATTGTGATCCTGAATGTGTGTGCATGTGCGTGTGCGCGGGAGAGCACCAGGATCCAGGCAGTGATTCCTTCTCCTGTTTGCAGCGGCAGATGGCTCTGTGTTTGTGCAGCACTGGAGAGCTTGTATCCTAGCAACTGGGCTCTTCTTTCTTTGAGTTGCGGAGGAGGCTGAGAAGGTGTGCGTTGTGTGTATGCGTGTGAGAGAGAGAGAGAGGCTGGTGTCATTCGTCTGGGTCTTCACACACACACACAGAGTGAGGCTGTATATCCTTTGCAGGAAGTGTGCTTAGAAACATGGGTGAATAATTTCTTCTATACTGGGTATGTGATGAATGGCAAAGGCTCTCAGTGTTACAGGGATAAGACAGCGGTCTGTGTGTAGAAGTGCAGTGTTTTATCAACAGCCTGGTAAACTTTCTCTGTTAGAAGCCCTCAGTGGCTCCAGACCCAAGATAGCTCAATCCCATCAGTGAGGCCCACCAACCTAAAGCAACATCAGCAACACGTTAGAAATGAATTTGTTAAATGTAGTTTTAAAGCCACCATGAATTTTGTTCACACTATAAATCTTGTTCACAGCATCAGTCTTGCAAAAGAAGAGATGCGCGTTCATGATTCTGATTCATTTACACAAAGTTAAAGTGCAGGCCGACCAGCGCTGGTCTGGCGCCCCAGCGCGAGCTCCCCGAGGAGGCCACAACGCTCGGCCATTAGCGCGAGTGCGGTGGTGGATGCGGATCGAGTTCTGCTTGTACACGGCCTGAAGTCCGAGTCTCGGGAGAGAGGCATCCTTTTTATGGACAGTGACTTCATACCTGAATGTGCTTGCAATAAGCACCCTAAACAAACCCTACGGAACTGCGAGGCAGATACAAACGATCACGAACGGTGTCACCGCGCAGTCGCGTGTGACACGTTAACGCCTGGAGGTGTTTGCTTCAGTAATGTGCAGAGCAGGCACACACATGGCGCACAAAGATCTGCCGGCGTTTAGCTGCAGGCCATGCTTGATACGGAACTCAGTGACTCACGAGTGACTAAACCAGTCACCACCAGGAGAGAAACAAAATAAACCAACTGTGAAATATTTACGTGACTTCATTCAGCCCACTGCTGTACATCTACTAGAAGTGCAATTATTCACGAAATATGTTTACGCCTGTGCTGATTCTAAAGGAACGTGTAACGTTTCAGGTGATTCGATCCCAGTTGGGTCTTATATGGGCCTAGGATGCGAACTGGGATATAGGCTGCAGACCTGATCAGTTTAGGGACTGTTTCGATACAGATGAGCTCACTCCCATTACCGATATTTAGAAGATTCCTTGAGTGTACAAGAACGATGCAGAACGATTATTATGCATGTGTGAGATTAGTGATGTTATTGTGGATGTTTCTTTTTATACATATTTTCTCCTCGTTCATGAGTCGCGGGTTTTGTCTTAAATACATTAAGCTATTTTTGCTCAGTGTTGTTTTGTAGTCACATTTTACGTATTGGTAAAATATCACAGTGTAGTCTATGACAATAATTAATGACAAACACTCTGCTCGAATAAACAGGCGGTTGTGTACTCCTTATGCGGCCAGGGTGAGGAGCAAAGGACGGGCGTGAAAGTGACTGGCGTTCGTTTAAGGAGTCACTCACTAGTAGAGGGTGTGGGAGGTCATGGAAACATTACAGAGCCCTGTACATTGCATACTGACCTATACTGTTATACTTCAAGTGAAATACTGCACTGAATATTGCACTGAACATGTGATATCCAATCCAAGTCTCGTGAGTCGCTGAGGTTTTAGTGAGGTAACTTTCGTTCACTAATAATCATTGCCGTTAAGCCACTTTAAAAACACTGCTTCCCTCTGCTCAGAAGCGCCCATTTCAAGAACAATATTTCAGGCAGTATCGGTCGATGGCGCCATCTGTTGGTTATTTAGAGCACTGTTCTGGATGCTATCAACAGCGGTATTAAATCAAGCAACAGCTTGTTATGAAAAACGGAACCGCACATTTGACGGTCTGCACGGTGGCACTCACACACTCTTAATTCAATACCTAATGTGATGATTTCCAGGAATACCGAACCTCAAAGCGTTGCTAATAGTGTGTGGACTCTGCAGAGACCATTTAGACGTCTGTAATCAGGATTAAGTGGTTGCCTTCACTCGCGGTTTGCCATTTTCGTGTTCCTATGTCTATGTATTATGATGTACTCATACTGCTCTTCGCATTATTCTCAGAAGAAGCATCAAGCGGCCATCAAGTGGAATGAAAGAAATAAAATGAGAAAAATATCCCAAGTAGAACAGAAGGCACACACCTGTTCATAGCAACAAACTGAAATATTTATTGGAAAAAAAGAGAAAAATAAGAACAAACACATAGTTTTAGTACATCATACAAAGATATTTACCAAAATGTTATTGAATATTCATCTCTTGTCTGACTGGCTAACGGTGAGAGGCTGGAAGGCCGGTGAGACTAAACAAACCAAAAGCAGAGAGGTAAGTGCACAAACAAGGGGGGCGGTGACGACACACACCGATTAAATTAAATACCCAGTGTCACAACTTTACAAAACAGCTAAAGCAGTTCAAGGGAAGATGAAGGTGTTAAGACAGACAGACACACACACACAAGCCAGTTCATAGTGTTAGTACGAATAAAAAGCTATCCCTCTCTCTCTCACACACACACACACACACACACACACACACACACACACACACACACACACACACACACACACAAACGCATGGTATTACCCAGCTCAGACTCATGGGGTCACGTCCCCAGCTCTGATCATCTGTTCATTTCCGCTGTAGCTAAGTAAGCCGACAGCTTGATTGGCCTCGTGGGCTTGCTGAGGTAACCATGGTTTGGCGTTCAGTATAGACGGCGGTTTCTTGTGTCTCGGGCCACGCTGGTGCGTTTGTGGGCCCTGCTGTGTTGCTGTGTTGACAAAGACAGTGGTGGTCTACAAGGCTACCTGGTCTAGATTGCTTTAGTGGGAACTAGCAGTTTCTCCTAAGCCTCCTTTCAAATCTTCATTACAGTCTCTGTCTCACCCCTTCTGTGGGTCTTCTGTCCAGACCACACAGTGGAAAAGCATTTGTGCTGGAAGCTCCAAAATGCATCACACCAGATGTGACAATGCAACACACCTGCCCTGACTGTACGGAGCCTTCAGGCATTGCTAAAACCTATTTAAAAAACACAGAAGACAAGTCTACTGATAATCATCCAGGTTTAAAGGTTTGCTAAGGGAATGTGAACTCTGACCCTTTTCCCTTTGCAAGGCACAAATATCTCCATCTCTTTCCACCCGTGGGCTGATGCTCGTCTAAATGTGGGGATGGAAGTAGAAGACAGTAGTGAACAGACACCGGCACTAGTGACAGCACACAGTCAAAAGAGGGCAGCTATATCGGTCTTGGAAACCCTTCGTGTCCCACCCTGCCCTAGCCCCACCCACACCCCACCCTAGCCCCACCCGAGCCCCACCCCCACCCTCATGACTACGGTTTAAAAACAGCTTGGAAGAAAAAAAAAAGTATCAATATCTGCTGAAGTTATCTAAGCTTTAGCTGGTTATCTGAGGATAGTTAAGTGGAGCAGAGTTTGGTGTCCCAGGTCCTCGGATCAGAAAGCACGAGGTCAAAAAACAGTCAGTTCATTTACAGTCATGGACTTGGAAGAAGATAAAAGAAGTCGTGGCCAAAGTTGCTGCCGACAGGTCAGACACGTCTGCAGAAAGTCAATAAACGAGGCCTGTATTAAACAGTTAAAAATCCAAACATTCAGTTTTTTTAGAATCTATCACCTAGGATGATGATAAAAAATAAACAGAACAAACTAAAAATTAAAACGAAGTTTAAAAAAAGCAGAAAAAGAAAACACACGCAAACCGTGTACACAAAGAGTAAGGGCGCAAGAGAGAGCAGCAAATGTTTTAGAGTGGCTAGTGATTCTGAAGGTTAGAACACAGCGGGGCATCTGCTGCAGGCCTGACACACTGTTAGCCCAGAGCAAGGCTGCTGCTGCTCTGGTAAGGCAGGACCCAGGCCAGAAGCCTCTGGTTGATGGTTTGGGGTGTTAGATCATTGGGGGAGGGGCGTGTTCTGGGAGAGAAGCTGGAAGCAAGGGAGCCCAGCATTCGGAAGATCACGGCACAGCGTCAACAACCCGGAGGAGTGAGGGCGTGGCCTCCTGGTGTTTCCCCCGGGAAGTGTGCCGAGGGGGGCGCTGGCTACCAGGGGGAAATAAGACAGAGATGGAAATGGCGATAGAAGACATGGAAGAGAGCAAAATGTAAATAAATAATTAGCCAGGTGGGCCGAGCCTGCGGTTCTTCTTCTGTCCACTGGAGGGTGTGTGTGCTTAATTTGCTTCAGTCTCCTGCCCTCGGATGAAGTCTTCTGTTTTTCTCCTCCGTGCTCCACAGGCCGGGAAAGGATTGGGGTTAAAAGGGGTCATTAGAAGCACCTTTTCCATTTGGCTTTTGTTTAGGATTAGATATAAAAGAGAAAGATGAAGGGCAAGATGGAGAGGTGAGAGGTGTAGGTGTCGGGTGGGGAGGAAGAGAGTTCAGCCTGCTACACTCCTCAGCCTGTTCCTATGGAAACAGGGGAAAGAGGGCAAAAACATGCTTTAATGTATATGCGCGCACATGCACTAATTATCCCATTGCTGTGGCACCCGCTAAGACTCTACACCTGTACGGTCCCAAGGACTGAGCCTCACTGAGATCTGGACACTACACACGAGTATTTCCCCGCCTGCTGTCTTATGTGAGCTGTAACTAACTGTGTATTAAAAGATGCATATGAGCTGCAGGTCTCACCCTCCTCATGCTCGCCCCAGCCTTCAGCCACGCCGGCCAGCTCATAGTGCTTCTTGCGGAGTTCACCAAGACGCTCTCTCTCCTTCTGCAGCTGCGTCTCCAGCTCCAGCACACGCACCTGCAGACATGGGGGAAGGGTCAGGTCTGCGCGCACGCACAGGCAGGCAGGCACACAAGCACTTGTGGAACACAAGAAGGGTCTGTCCCTCATTACCTGAGAGTTCATCTCATGCCTCTTTATCTGGGTGAGGGTCAGGCTGGAGAAATCCATAGTGTCTGAAAAAGTCCAAAAATTAACAGCAGAGCAGAACTAGACAAGCTACAAACACACGCTGTCTAGGACAACATCTCAACTAGTGCAGCATCAACGACTGAATCTTTGACTTCAACTGTAGGCACAAGAAAACAAATGGTTTTAAACTGTTTTTACAAATAGCTAAAAAAATAGCTTAAAAGTTGAATTACTGCAAGTTCTGGGCTTTACTAGCTGACCTGTATCCATGGACCCAAGAGCCCTGCTGGGTTGTACTCTTTAAGCACATCAGAAATGTGTTCAGTGCCATTCAGTGATTTATAAACATGGTAGCACTTAAGTTTATTCTGGAAACTGGAAACACAGTGGTCCACTCTGAGTGAGTCCAGTTAGGAGACCCTCACAGTGGTCCACTCTGAGTAAGTCCAGTTAGGAGACCCTCACAGTGGTCCACTCTGAGTAAGTCCAGTTAGGAGACCCTCACAGTGGTCCACTCTGGCGTTTCTCCAGAGTGCTTTACTCTTGCTGTATTTTTCAGAAGGCTGTTGCGGTGACTGTGATATGGCTGGTAAAGGTGAAGATGTCTGATGCTGTGATTCCTAGAGTCTTAGATTCAAGATGTGAACACCTGCTGCCAAACACCATGACCTTCTGTTTTCACCTTATTCAGCTGAGGGAACCTGCTGTAGCCAGGAACATATGTGCTTCCAACACAGAAAGAACATGTTTACTGGGTTGCAGTTATGACGGGAGAGAGCCAAGCATATTTACATATCATCTGCATAACTGTAAGAAGCTATTTTGTTGTCCTGTAGAAAACAGCAGTGTTATTCAAAGGTCTGAACAGTGTGTGTGAGCGACAGAGCAAGACAGAGAGAGAGCGCGCGAGTGAGCGCGTGAGAGAGAAAGAGAGAGAACACATTGCTTTGCTTATATTTGAATCCCCTGAGGCTAACTAAACCAGTTTCCATGACTGTAGTTAAATGTGGAACTAGGGAATCAGGACAAAGTGACTGTTGAGGTTAGTCAGAGCCAAAATGGAGCCTCTCTTCATCCATTTCCAGAATCGTGTAAGCTGAAGCATTTAAACACACACCACTGGGAGGGGATGGGACTAAAACCAGCCGCGTCCACACCCACTCACCGGTCTCCTCGATCTGGGACTTGCCCGACTTGGTTGATGCCACAACCCCCGCGGTTGCCTGGGTGACGACTCTGGAAGCCTGTTGCAGACGCACCAGGTTCACGCTGTCCTTGTCTGCTTTCACCTGCACATGCATGTGTGTGTGAGTGCAGGAGACCACCAAGGAGGCCAAGTAAAGAAGATTCGCCTCCAAGGCTCTATAAGCAGGGCGAGTGTGTAACAGGCTGAGTGTGCATAACAGGGCAAAGGTGTGTCACAGGGCAAAGTTTGAACAGTGAGTGTGTGTAACTGTGCAAGTGTGTTTCACAGGGTGAGTGTGAGCAGCAGGGTGAGTGTGTGTAACGAGGAGTGCATCACGGATTGAGCGCGTGTTGCAGGACAAGTGTGTGTAACAGAGCGAGTGTGTGTAACGGTTTGTGTGCAACAGGACAAGGTACCTTGGAGGCTGCTACCAGCTGAGCTGTACTGCCTGCAATCTCATGGGAACACACCACTAGCTCCTCAAATTTCCCCTTTCCCTGCACAACCAGGTCAGCCGCATCACTACACACACACACACACAGACCAGAATATCAGTGATGGAAAACACTTGAATGAGTTTTGTGCATCCACACACACCTGCACACACACACACACACACACACACACACACACACACACACACACACACACACCTGCACACCATAAAACTTACACCATCACAGTGGCACCCCAGCCTACAGCCTTGGATGCTGAGATGAGTCCTTCAGTCCAGCGGGAATTCTTGGCATAGAACTCTTTAATAGTCGCGGCCCCCTGAAGAACAATAACACTTTTAGAATCAGGACTTATTAAAGTCTCTAATGTACTTCAGGTGGAATCTTACCGCATCCCAGCCGAACCTCAACCCTATAAACCACAGTATCGCACTTTATCCATAAGCTCCGCCCCCCGCTGTCCAGCCAATCAGCGTGCTCACCCTGCCGCTCTCCACGATGTCCCGCTGCAGGTCTTTGGAGGCCAGTACCAGTCCCTTGATGGCCTGCATCAGCTCCGTACAGGAGCCCAAGATCCTGTAGGGGGCGACAGAGAGCACAGTTAACTTCCTATTTGCTGCTGTGCACATCACACGAATGGCATGTGGTTACGTTGCACAGGGATGAACCCGGGAGAACACGCCCATAAATCCAGAGGGACGCCCCCTCAACTCTTTCACACCATCCCAGAAATTACCACGAGGCAGGTAGTCCCTGATGGAGAAATGATTCTGGTGTGTGATTGTGTTGATCCAGAGATAAACATGCACAACGCACTCAGTGGGTCAGTGGCACAAGGTATTGTGGTACCTTTCATTCACTTCCATTTTAATGCCTGTATCGAGCGCTCTCGACTTGTTCAACATCTCCTGGGAATGGAAAAGAGAAGGGAAAAAAAGTGACATTTATATTCTGTTATTCAGATGTGCGCAGCACTAGTAGAACATGAACCCCCGCGTGGTGACGTGATCACGGGGGATGCGGACGGCCCCCACCTCGATCCTGACTGCGGCGGTTTCCACCGCTGCCGAGGTGGCAACCATCTCCTGCTCCACCAGGTCTCCCAACTCCGCCTGCTGCAGCTCCAACCCTCGCGGGCACAGCTTCTGCTCTCCAGACAGCAAGAGCAGAACAGAGGGACTATTTACAAACA
Source organism: Electrophorus electricus (assembly GCF_041902795.1). Taxonomy (NCBI): domain Eukaryota; kingdom Metazoa; phylum Chordata; class Actinopteri; order Gymnotiformes; family Gymnotidae; genus Electrophorus; species Electrophorus electricus. The sequence continues at coordinate 1,322,608 of NC_137513.1, forward strand.
GAAAACAAACAACAACAACAACAACAACTACTACTATCCAGTCACTTATGTAGTTTACTTTTGCCTGTAGTTTACTTTTAGCTGTAGTTCCGTTTTAGCTGTAGTTTAGTGGTAGTTTACTTTAGCTGTAGTTGACTTTTGGCTGTAGTTTAGCGTTTGCGTGCGAGACCGGGAGAGCTCACCTCCGCCGTAGCCAGTGTAGCCTGCAGGGCGGCCCGTAGGCTGGTGCTGTCGGCTGTGCTCAGTGAGCCACGCTCCCTCAGCTGGCCCAACAGTGCCAGGGCCTCATTAGCACACGCTCTCAGGCCAGATCTCAGCACTGAGATCGAGAGAGAGAGAGAGAGGGAGAGGTGGAAAGAGAGGAAGAAAGGAGAAGCAGAGAGCCACATAGCCATCTGTCCTCCAGCGCGTTTGTTTTCCAGATCCACCAGCCTGGTTTACAGTAAACATGGTTTCTTATTCACGCACAACTCACTGTGATATGTTTGGTAGCAGTTAACACAGCACATCTGATTAGTAACTGTAAGCGATTCCTTATCCATTCAGCAGCTAGTGTGGGCCACTACGGTCTCGTTAAGACTCACCGCGCAAGGTGTCACATGCTGGCAGCTTCAGGGCTGCTTTAGCAACACAGTGACATCTGTCACGGCTGAGAAAAGAAAATCAAATCCCAGCGGATGCTTACCTTCGGAATGTTCCACTGACAATGCATGGGTGGCGGCACTGCCCTGCACGATGGTATCACCCAACAGGTGGGCAAACTGAGCTACAGCCCGCAACAGGTCTGACACATCTGTCACACACACACACACACACACAAACACATGACCATCAAAGCTCAGCAGAATCAAAAGCAGACTTTATCCATGCTAACAGCTCCCTGTGATGCAATAGCTCCATCGTGCTGTAAGTGTAAACACCAGGGTTACTTCCTCCTTTAGGCTGCAGTCCCACATGTCCTGAACATGTGCAGAACATGTGCTGAGGAGGTGGGTGGGTAGAGCCTGACTCACCCGCTGGGTCCTTGACAAAGCTGTCCCTGGCTGACTGCAGTCTGTCCACACAGTTCAGAGTAGCCTGGCATCTGGACATCAGGTAATCTACACAGGCAGAGAGTCAGTTAATGAGCGAGAGAGAGAGAGACAGACACAGAGTGCACTCACACAGACCATCTGTTACTACTCGAACACAGACTACACATGCGGTTTGGTGTGGGGGTGAGTGGGGTTTGATGGGTGCTGGGCTCTGACCAGCTGAGCTTGTGCAGCTGACTTGGGCTTGTTGGTCCATCTGCGCCAGGCTGTCCAGAATGAGCCTCTCAGCCTCCTCTGCTGTGGCCCGCAGTGCAGACCAACGTACTGCCACCAGCTCACACTCCAGAGCCTGCTCACGGCTCTCCTACACACACACAGACCTGCTCTGTCAAATTTAATGTCAACCAAAAAACCAAAATGATCAATTCACTTTCCCCCCGCTATTAATACATCGTACGGTTCATCCTACGCTGCCTTGTGAGGACCTGCATGGACATGCGCGCATTTCACCTTTTCGTTAAGCTGGTTCTTCAGCGCTTCTGCAGCCTTCACGCTGCTCTCTCTCTCGCTCACTAGACTGCGCTGCACACGCTCCAACTCCGCCCCCAGGCCCACCAGCTCCTCCTCCTTCTGAGCAACTGCCTCCACAAGCCCCGCCTTCTCGATCTCCAGGGCATCCAGCTGGTTGCCGAGCTCCTCGCGGGACTGGTTAGAAGAGAGAGGCCGAGCAAGGGTCAGCGGAGAGGGGGCAGGTGTGAAGCATTTAGCTGAGTCACTGTTGACCTCCAGCCCCTAGCCGCACTTTCAAAAGAGCAGTGTCATCTTTCAGAGAGCCCCTCCCCTCACCAAGTCCTACACACTAATGACTACTCCACATCAACCATCTGGTGGTGCACAGAGGTGGAGACTCAATTATACACTCCTTAAACACCCGGAGCTCTGTATATTCCTTAAGGAGCACATACATTTTTTTTTCTTAAATGAAAAGCCTTGCACTAATAGTTTTATCAAACAACTTTAAAACTCCAAGAGGTCAGTGTATTGCTTATACTGCAGGAAGAATGAACCAACACACTGCATTTAAATCAACTTGAATTTTTACACTTGAAAAAGGATTTCAGAAGAGCCGATATAAAGATTTTTAGAAGGAATGAACGGATGCACTGAACACATGGAGCCGTTATCAAGGCTATTAGGAACCAGGAGAGAAAGCAGAGAACGTTCTGTTATGACTGCTTGAGGCTTATAGCTGTTGTTTCTAGGAAAGGAAAAGTGCCTTTAAGAGTGCCACCTACAGGCCACCTACAGGCCAGTCCCACTCTGACTATAAATGGATTACTAAAACTCTTACTAAAAGAC